>NC_135271.1:22421926-22761092 GCF_051311805.1 Agelaius phoeniceus | reverse complement strand
CCCCTGCCCTTGTGTAGGGTGAGCTGGGTTGATTTGAAGCATGCGTTTCAGGCAGAGGGGAATACTCTTCCTTTTCATGCCCTGAGAAGGCTGTTTCAGCTTTCAGGCCTCAACAGTCACCAATGGGCCAGCAGTCTCCAGGAAAGCATCGGTCTGTGGGGAACACCCAGTGAGGAGCTGGAGCTCCTGGCATGCTGCTGGCAGGGGAGGTACTCCTGGCCTCCATCTCTGGAGCATGTCCTTGTCCGAAAATGCAGCTGTGCAGCAGTGCCCATCAGGTTGCAGCCTTGGAGTTCAAATGTAGTTCATCTCCCTCTCTTTCATTTTTCAGGTGCAATAAGTTTCTAAAAGAAAAAACAATGAACCAAAGCAACAACAAAAAAATAACCAAAACCAAACCCACAGCCTCCAAATTAGAAAGTGAGAAGGCTGCCCCTCTCTCAGGGTGATGCGTTCCTGAAAAGTGCTGGAAGGGCAGAAAAGTGAAATCAAAGTGGAAATTGAAATGCTTCAATTTAAGATGTAAATGTAGCATCCAGTTATTTTAAATATTTCCAGATAATCCAGTCAGTGAAGTGTTGAGAGGTTAATCTAGCAAAAGGACACAATGTTTGGCAAGCATTGAGTTTTGACTCTTCTGTTTGAGTACTTTATGGCTCAGAAGACTGCTGAAATGGAGCCTTGGCTACAGCCCTTGAATTCTCTGTGGTTATAATAAGCAGAAATGCTCATCCACAGCAAATACTTGGCAGTCATTCTGGAAGTTGCTTTTTCTTCTCAGTGGACCAAAATCTGTATCACAAAGTTTTTGTTTCTGAGGGGAAAAAAACCCCAAACCCTAATAAAATTGATCCAAATATTGGTTTTATTATTGTTTTGGTATTATTTATCTTGATACTTTTTTCACTTTAGTGTAAGAGGTATGACAGTTACTTGGATGGAGATTATTTTAATATTGTTCAGATGCTACCTCTTTGATAAGGCTGCACCCCAGAAGGATACTAAAAACATCCTGGAAGTCATAAAGAGAAGGAGAGGCTTCAGTAAGAAGCAAAAGTGACTCATGAAAATAAACCATATTTTCCCAGTGGTTTATTATGATTGTCATCACTAGCAAGCGTTTTTATTTTTAGTGCATTGTGGTGAGTGTTCCATAGTTATTTTATGCAACAGCAATTTAGAGTTGGGATCGACATACACCAAAATATTGCATTATTGCACCCAGTCCCTTTTTTTTCTGTAGTTGGAGATCTACAAAAGCCATTAGTGTATTTCCTGACACAGGCCTCTTACTGCCATCACATTAATGGGAGTTGCATGGGTGCTAGGGAAAGAATTTCAAAGGTCTGCTCATCTGATTGTGAGCACAAGTGATGCCCCTGTGAAACACAAGCAGTCTTGGAAAGTGCTGCACTACTTTGTCATTTTCTGGCTCGGAGTCCTACATTTATTTTCTTGAATTACAAAAGATCTCAGAATGCAGCTGGTTTGTTTTCTATTAAAAATTACCTGGCTTTAAACAAGACGAAGAAAGCGCCAGGATGTGGTAAATTCTCCTCCGCTTTTATAAATGCAGTGTTGATGTGACAATCGCTATAATAGCCACACCCCTTTGCTAACAAAGCACTTGGAGATGGGCTTAAATCCATCAATAGTCAACAAATCATATCAGAATATACCTACAAGTGATTCTTGTGATTATATTTCGTTAAATAAACAGGATTTGAGCAAAGTGCTTACTGTTGAATGCTCTGCTGAGTGGGGGTGGATTTCGTTAAATGTCACCTCTTCATTATTAGACTGGCATTTCATAAGCTAGCAACAACTTAATTTTAAAGTTCCCTTATAAAATACCAGGTCAGAATGGGTGCACTACAGTACAGCTGCCATTGAAAATTTCCAAACATACTGATCACATTTACTGTGCTCTCTTTGGAAAATTAATTATTTTCTTCTGCAGAAGAGAAGATTGAGGTTTTCTAGTGAAAAAATAAAAAGAAAATAATTTATTTTTAGAGCTTCACTTTCTGTTTGATTGAATTTTATGTTATAGTTTTTGCACAGCAAATAATACAAAAATAACTAGAGTAACTTTTTCCTTTTGGGGGGCAGGGGGAAATGCAGGTGTAAGCTTCTGTTTTATTCACGTTTTGTTTTCTTTACTTCTCTTTCCAGTAATGTAGAATGTATAAAACTCTTGCAAAGCAGTGGAGCAGATTTTAATAAGAAGGACAAATGTGGAAGGTAGGTAAATTACAAAGCTCTTTTAAAAAAGAAAGAATCTATCAGGCAAGGAAGAAAGGCCACCTCAGACTGAAAATCATATGTTCTATGAAAAATGGCAGCAAAATCAGGTAGTTTGGCCTTCTCTGCAGAACCCTTGCTGCTGCAGTTTCATGCCAGCCCCACAGGTGCAGGCTTCATTAAATCCATTAAGGCTATCCCACCCTCTTGAGTTTTTCTTTTTAAAAATATCACAGCTTTTCTTTTTTCCTTACTGCCTAAATTCTTGTGCTGGTGTTCCCAAGACAGCACCTGAGCTATGATGGCAGGACAGCTGCCATTGGCTGTGCTTCCTGGGGGGTTTTCCCCCCTCAGAAAGCGTTGCTATGCCAGCTGTACAAGATGCTGTGATGGACAGGGTGCTGTGCTCTGCCTCCCAGCTGGGAGAAGGAGCGTGTCTGCAGGGCCACAGCAGAGGCTCTCACAGGCTTTAGGCTGTTTGCAGGACACAGATTGATGCTCTGTGTCCTGTTAGGCTTCGTAGCAGTACCAGAACTTCCTATTAGTGCAATATTTTGTTAAATTTCCATAAAAGAAAGCGCTGATATTGACTGCTGGAAATCTGTAGGAACGCAGCAATGAAGATTTATCTTTATCCTCCTCAGTACATGTTGGAATATGAGGTAACAAATTGCCACTTATGTTCCAGGACACCTTTGCACTATGCAGCTGCAAATTGTCATTTCCACTGCATTGAGACCCTGGTGACAACAGGAGCCAATATTAATGAAACGGACGACTGGGGACGCACCCCTTTGCACTACGCTGCTGCTTCTGACATGGACAGAAAGTAAGAGAGCTCTGGGGAACTCCTGCCTCAAGTGTTTCACTAAACCAGTGTCATTTTAGTCTCTTCATGGTGCTCTGCTGTTTGAGCCAAAAGAATGATCCCACTAGCACAGGAATTTCTCTCAGATGTGTGCATAGCTCCACAGTGGGTTGCTGTGACTGGAAGCCAAGCCCCCAGATGATGTGGCATTTCAGCTCCACGGTTTACCTCTGGAGGAGGACACAGTTCTGCAGCCAGCCTGCCCTACAGAACTATTTTCACAGTGTTGTGTCCTCTGTTTTCCCCTCTGTGGTTTCCTCACAAGATTAAGCTCAGAGAATTTTCTGCATTTGCTTTGCAAGTCCATCAGAAGGGATAGAGCAGGAGGAGAGGTTTTCTGAGGGGGACTGCAGTGACAGACAGATATTGGGCATTTTGACAGATTCGTGGGAAGGATGGGATGGATCTAACCATCAGTCTCACTCCACTGTCAGAGCAGATAAAAATGCTCACCCTGTCCAAACAGGTTGCCTTTTTAGAGAGATGTCTGAGGAATAGCCTTTGTCAGAACGCAGTGGTGTTCTTGTGAGAAGGGGGGGAAACAGCTGCAAAACTTAGAAATGCTGTGGTTTCTGACTGCAATTTTAATTTCCAGGTAGTTGAACATTCTGCCAATCTCTTCCTTATAACATACTGTATAAACCAGACTTAATTATCCTGTTAGTTCTCTCTTAAAACTGTTAGCAAACTGTATTTATTTTAGGTCATCCTATGTTTTTCTGTCTCACAGTGTCTGTCTCTAGACACTAAGGATCTAGTTTTTGCTTTCTTGTATAGTGAGGTGTGGTGAAAGTACAGCTGCATCTCTCCCAACAGAGCTCCACCTCAGTGCCATGGCAGGGGAAGTCTGGTTTAACTTTATGGCAGAGTTCTGAATGCCACATTAGAGCCTCGAGAGCTTCTTCATAATTTTCTGTGATAGTGCTGATATAAAAAAGGTCTTCCCCATCACCCTCAAACCTGGACAGTGCTGGGGAGAAAGGAGGCAGAGTCATCAGAGGTCTGTGCTTGGCATGAAAACCCGTGTAAGCTTGTAGGAAGGCTTTCACCACTGACTGTTTCTAATTCTGTCCTACCAGGGTGAGGTGTTACTTGGGGGGGTTGAGAATGATGATTCAGTGTGTGTTTTTCAGCTTTTGGTTCTTGGTAGGTGAGGTTCCTGCATTTAAACAAGCTCTTGGTTAACTTCAGGATGTTTCTACTTTTATCCCTCATTTAAAAAAAAAAAAAAAAAGCTTATTTTAGTCACATCCTGAACTCTGGAAGAAGTATATGGCTTTTATTTGGCCTCACAATCCAAACCTAAATTGATTCTGATGTGGTGATGCTGTCTTCTCGTTAAATTTTTCAGTTTGAGATGTTCTGGAAGAAGCCTTATTACATAGATCAAATGCTATTTGCAGACCATGATTTTATAGGTCAGCAAATCTTTTTTTTTTCCTGCTGAATGTCAAAAAACTTGCAAGGTCAGGCGATCTCATTCCAAAGAATGTTCATCATTAACTCTGGATGTGGGTAGTTAATGAGCAGGGAGAAGAACCTGACTGAGATCACACAGTGTTGCCAAGATATTTGACAGAAAGTGAGGCCAGTCAGCTCATGCAGACTCAAGACAGTGATTTAGTATCAGTGATTAAAGTTGCTCTAAATCCTAAGTGCTAGAGAAGAACCAGCAGCTTACTGCAGGAGAAAGCAAAGTGTAGTAATCCTGAGTTACTCTCTGGAAAAGAAAAAAACATTGCTGTGGTTGAAACAGAAGGATTGTAGAAAATGTTGGTCAAACTGTACCTGATAGAAACCAGAATTAAAAATTATTTTTCTTCCGGCATTCACCTGTGGGACAATAAACTGCCACACTATGGTTGTCTCCCCAGCTTTGAAAACTAACTACCTGCAGACCTATGCAGTGCACTCATTTAACTCAGAATAATCCTCATTGCTGGCTGGAGGAAGTCAGCTCCTTGAAGAGGAGGTTGGGGGTGGGTAGCAGACTGCATCAAAATCACCGGTGTGGTATTTTGAGAATAAGTTGCATTTTTCTGTCCTCTGTGCTAAGAAGAAAGAATATTTTAGGTAACTCCCATGAAAATGCTGAAGAACTTGAAAGAGCCACTGAGATGAAGGAAAAAGAAGCTGCATTGTAAGTTTGGTGTCACAAATACAGTTAGACTTCATTCCTGGAGAATGCCACGGCTTTGGCTTGCAGCCTTACACTCTGCTCTTGCTTGTCCTTTGCTCTGCTAAAAACAATGCTTGGCTTCAATGAGGGCTAACCTAAAGGAAAAAGCTCCACTCTTTTCTCTGTGCACATATTCCCTGGTATTTCTGTTTCTGTGCTTGTTGCTGTTTCTTAATGGAAGATGCACAGCTTCAATAATTTTATAGTTCTTTAATATCATGTGCTTTAGTATCACGCAGTGTCTGTAGTGTCATGCACAGTCTGTACATTGCAAAAGGAAGTAGCCAATGGCTTTCTCAATGCATTCACTTGGATTAACATTTTCATCTGTTTGCTTAATGGTTTTTTTTAATCCCCTTTATGATATAATGGCCTTACATTCACTCCAGATTACAGGCTAGGCAAGGAAGTACTAATAACAAAATGACAGTACCTTGATGGTATAAGAGAAAGTGGCAAGAGCTAGAAAGAGTAAAAGGGATCTTTTGAAAAACATGATTGAAAAAAAAGTCAATAAAGAAGAGAATAAATTCATGTAACTCAGTTAAATCTTTTTTTTTCCAGCCTGCCCTAGTGCATGTTTGGAGACTGATGGTTTGATATCTGAGTTTTTGTGTGAGGAGTAGCAGTTCTAGGCTGTTTATGTCATATATACGGAATCTTTCAGGTTTTGTAACAGAAAATCAATTTTGTAGACTAGAGTAGCCACGAGAGTTTGGTTGAAGATCTTTTCCATGAAGTTGATCTTCAAAGAGGAGTGGGGATTTTCTTTTTAAAAACATGGTGAATGTGAGGAGCTGTTGGTGAGAAGTGATTTGCTGCTCGAAGTACAGGATTCACTGCCAGATTTCAGTGCCACTTCCAGCTGCAGCAAGGGATGAGCCTGTTAAATCTTGGGAGCCCACATTTACCCCAGTGAATTGTCCACAGGTGTCTCGAGTTCCTTCTCCAGAACGATGCCAACCCCTCCATCCAGGACAAGGAGGGCTACAACACCGTGCATTACGCGGCTGCCTACGGGCACCGGCAGTGCCTGGAGCTGGTGAGTGCTCGCCTTGGGGCTTCCCTGTCTGCTGATAGGGAATGTGCCTGTGCCAGGATGGGGAACTCCCCCCATGGCTGCTATTGGAGCTCTTTGGATAATAAGAAATCTGTAGAAACCTGCAATATGGGGCAGTAAACCCAAATATTTGCACCCAGATGTATCTTAAAAAATATGTTTATCTTGATAATCAAGTCCTTATTCAACAACCTGGTGCTTAAGGGTTGTCTTCGAGTGGAGTTTATGTATGCACAAATTAATTTTAAGTGTGATCAAAATATTCCCAGTGTATGCCTAAGTGCCAGGAGTAAGGGACAGTTCCTGGTAAATGACAGTGTATGTGCCTGATCCACCTGGCATTTTATCTGACCTGCATACTGACAGAGTAAATAACTTCTGCTTCATACCTGCAGTTTCTTTTTTGTCTCTGGCAAAACAATGGCAGCATTGACAAAGTTACCATAATCAAGATCAACCTTATATGCAAAGCAGCTGAGAATTTTGGTTGTTTTTTTTTTTTTAAATTTAATGGTTTTTTTTGTTATTCCTTTTTTAATATTCTGGGTCTGAGTTATTTTGTTATTCCTTTTTTAATATTCTGGGTCTGCAATTGCATCTTCTAAGATGCCAACAATTTTTAGCCAAACATTGTATTTGGGAGATGTACAGAATGGATTTATAGATGTATCTGACTTGTTTAAGTGTCATAAAGGTGGGAGTTAACTGCTTGATATACAGGATGATCCAAAATTATATATATGTAATATATATATTACATGTATTATTACTATATACATTATATATGCTATATAATAGGTAGTATATATTACATATCAATTGACTTTAATTGCTTCCAGAAAACTAAGCTCCAATTGGAAAATTGTATAGATATTCATGCTTTAGTGAGAACACTGTGTGTTGTTTAGTGTTATGTGTTGTTTGGTTCTTTCTTTCTGTGTTGAAGAGTCAAGTATTTGGTTATTGAGTAGGAGCTCTGCAGAGCACATGCTGCTTTCACACCACACGTGCCACAACAGGAAAACGCTGCAGCTGGTTCCAGCAGCTTGGAAACCTGGGGCATTAGCTCTGCCAGGGCAGGCCTGGGGCAGAATTTCAGGTGGGGTGTTGAGCCTTTTTAGCTCCCACCTGCAAGCATGTATATTTAGGACACTTTAAATAGCACTGCTCCTTGTTGCTTGTGGCAGTGAGTTTGGCCTTGCCTTCTCCCGGCACTGATCTCTGCGACTCTGCCTGTGGGGATGGAGGGGGAGCATCTTCACTGGGGATTCTCTTTCAGCCTCCCTGTCAGTCCCTGTGTGCTGTGAGGCACAGATTGGGAATGGAGCAAGGCCCCCTCTCTTCTCTTGTACTTGTGGCTGGGCACATTTTCTGCACATCTCAGTTGCAGGCAATGATCTGCTGTCAAATCCTGGCATTGCTTAGGCTGGGCAGACAAAAGGAAGAGCTGGGAATGCAGTGCATGTCAGAGGTGTTGGGTTTTCTTTTAATCTGGTGTTGGGTTTTCTTTTAATCTGGTGGGCCAGAGACAGCTGTGCAGCAAGTGTTCTATATTGAGGCAGAAAAACTCCAAGTTCTTCCCTGTCAGTCTTCCTGTATTTGTGACTAAAGCTGCAGTATGGAAAACCAAGGTCAAGCATCATTTACAGAGTTAGAGTCACACAGCTATTGTGTGTACAGTGGTGAAAAACAACTGCCATGAATTTTAGTCCTCTGCATGCACAGGACCAGTGTTGTGTGCTGGGGTGCCAGCCTGAAACGTTTGGGGAACCAGGATTTTTCCATTGGTGTTTGGAGGGTAACAGGCATGTCATTTTCTCTCTGGAATACAAAGGGTAAATGTGTCAGAAAGCATTTGTGCTCATCCAAGAGCAGGACCAGGATCTGTCATCTTTGCACCCACTGGCAGAAGAAGCTGACTTAGTTTTTTTGTCATGAGTTACCAAGTCCTGAGTTAAACAGCTTTACATTTACATAACTCTAACTAGTTGATACAGGCATCACCATTACACTGATTTCTTTGCAATGCTGGGATTCAGGATGGCAAAAGGGCTGAAAGCAAAGTCAAGTGGGATTATGTAAATAAACCATTATTTTTCAGTGCCATATTAGCTGTTATTTTACTATTTTATCCCCTGGGTAGATATTTTTGTTTGTTATTGATAGCTGATAAATGAAAATAACTAGGAATTATCTTGCCTAGAGCAAGACAGTTCTTTATGGTCCTAAAACCTGTTAGAGGAAAGAGTTCATATGAAATATGGAACTTTAATTGTGATCAAAACTAAGTCAAGGTGGGTACAACAATAATCTTGTTTTTCTATGAGTAATGACTGCTAGTAGTTCTCTACGTACACAATACCAAACTTCAGCAAAATGTTAGGGAATTATTTTGGTGTTCCAGAATGTGTCAAGTTTATAAAATACCTTGTAAGATTTTTTTTTATTTGCCTTCCCCCCTCCCCCCCAGTTTTTAGTAGGTATTTAAAAGAGCTTATTTCTAAATAAATGTTTACTTTTAAAAGTAAATCCAAAGAAAAAAATGTAATATCCAGTGGAGTTTCCTTCACTGGGTAATTTGGTCTGTGCTCTAAGCACCACAGTTTCTCAGCATTATAAAATATTTACACATTTGAATGCAATTAGGGAAGGGCTGGTTTATCTATGGGAACATATTTTCATTCTTTGACTTTTGTGTTTCCTGTGAGTCCAATACCTTGGCTGGAACTTAGCTACATTTCTTTGTGGGGAGGTGTTAGGAGAAATAAGGATTAAGAGTGAAAAGGTCATATCTTTGACCCAAACCAAGTTTATGTTCTGTGTGTTCAACCACAGAGCTCAACAAGAGAAGCTTTTTCCTGGAGGACCTTTAGGTTGTCTGGAATATTAGTGGGGTATTTGCCCTGCAGTGAGTGATGTGATGTTGCTAAAAAGAGAAGAGTGGAAGCTGATTCCTCAGCTGTGTCTCCATCTGTAGGGAGCCATTCATAAAGGCTGAATGGTGGGCATGTGTGCTTGCAAGCCACTGAAACTCCCACCTGCCTTCCTGCTTCTAGAAATAACCCCAGGTTTGTTTAGGCTGGGGCTTACTTTGCTTACAGTCAGTGATACCGGTCATCACTGCTACCTGGTGTTTCAGAGCTGATCACATCACCAAACTCCTTTAAAAAAAGAAAAATGTTGTGGATTTTTTTACATTGAAATGGTCTCTTATCACAAGAGCTTTATTGGTGTGAAAAGACTGGAATTTAAATTGTAATTTCACATTAGAATTCTACCCGGAGAGACAGTCAAGCACTTTGTGCTGATAAAACCAGGTTTCTGTGCAATGCTAGGCAAACAGAATGAAATGCCCATCTCCTCCAGTGAAATCTCTTCTCTGACTGTAAGAAACAATGGATACTTTTTCTTTTAATCTGCTCTTCTCTTTATTCCATCAGCAAATGTAATTCCCTCTCTGACTAAAGAAATTGAATCATCACAGGGGCTAAATTGTTTAAGGATGGGAGGGGAGCATGGTTTAAGCAAAAGCTGTGCCCAGAAGAAAAGGTAAATCCCTGTGTGTGTGTTGGGGAGCAGGGGCTGAGGGAGGTGTGTGGCCAGCACAAAGGCACACTGGGAATGGAGAGGCTGGGGAACACCTTTATCAGAGCAGCTCTGCACTGCAAGGCAGATAAGCCATGCCTTCCAACACTTGCTTCCTTAACCTGTGGAGAAATTGCAATCACTGACTCCATAAATCTCCAGTGTGGCTGCTGCTAATTACCTGTCTCCTATCAACACAAATGTGTTCATTCATCCATCTGAGAGCAGGACCTGGTAATTACTGATGAGTGAAGCACAGCAGGGCTGGGATAGGTGGTAAAAAGCTTTTATCCACATGGGGATCTGGCTCCAATGCTCGTCCAGTGGCAGCCCCTGGGCCTCCTTCTGACCCAGATCTCTTTATTCAGGGGAAACAACCTGGGTTTTCTCCTTTATAGTTGCCTGTTTGTCTCCACAACCAACACCCTCTTTCTTAAAGGGAGCATGTTATCTGAAGCCAGGGGCAGCAGTGTTTGGTGTGATGAATTACTTTGTGTCTATGAGAGCTTTTCCATGTGGAGCAGAGAAGCACAAAGTCATTAACTTAAGTGGTTCTAGAAAGTAGAACAATTTAGGAACTTAATGTTCAAAAATAACTTTCATACTTCTAATTTGTCTGTCAGTTGTAGAATCCTCCAAATCGTGGTAGGCTGATTTAATTGGTTGAGTTTTGATGTCAGTATTTGTGCAATATGTACCCACTGTTTAAATAATCAATGGGAGCCCAAATATGCTAGATACACTGATACAAGTTAGTTTATAGAAGTGCAATTTGTCTTAGATTTTATGTTTTGGAAAGCAGATAATTTGGATTCTAAAAATGTTTTCTAAAAAGCTAATGCTGCTTAGGAAATCAACAAGGGCAGGGATTTACTGTTTGCCCTGGCACCCTGTTGGCACTTTGCCTTGTAGGATAGAGTATTGCTTAGCATCTCTGGGGTTTATTTTCTGTCTCTCTGACACATCTTGTCTTTTTTAGTCTGTGTTTTTATTTTCCTGGGGTGGAGAAGCAAGACACTCTTTTGACAGAGAACAGCAAGGCCACTGCAGAACTTAAGGAGATATTTTTCCTTCAGTTAGGAAAGAGATCACAGACTTCTGCCATTGCCTGAAATACCTTTCTCTGTATCTGTGTGTGTGGTGTTTAAATGTTATGTGTGAAGAATATCTGGCTCCCTCAAATCTACTGAATCCAAAGAAAAGGACATTTGATCAAGGCATATTGCATTGCATTAGAGTATCAGGCTCTCAGGAAGAGCTGTGGTCACTGGGATTTTAGGGGTGCAGTCAGGTTTATTTATCCAAGGCAAGATGTTTGCCTGCACGAGCAGACTTTCAAGCAGAAACTGTCGCTGGTTTATTGGTATTTGTAGGTTTACAAAGCAATCTCACTTCATTAAGCAAAGCCTCGCACTGTGTGTGTGTATTATGTATCTGTTGATCTGTGTTTTGTCAGTTGAGGAGATTGATCTTAAACATTGTCATTATTCTCCCCTCTTCCTTCCTCTCTTATGAAGTAATGTACCTGATATCTGTCCACAGTGGCTGTGGGGTCATTGCTCCAGCAGTATTTCTGCTGGGTTGGACAGTGCATGGGGACAGACAGGGATGGGGCACACAGGCTCAGGTCCATGGTTCTGTTCATGCACTGCTTGCAATGCAGTTATTGTACAGGAAAAATAAACCAAGAAACATTTTCAGATTACCATTACACTTGAGTGTTTCTGTCTTTAATTATTCTAATTCTAATTGACATTTTTAATTAGATTGGAAGCAAAACTCCCTTGGATATAGTGAGTAAATGAAAAGCGATTGCATGTTGTGTATTTTTATTTCATCTTCTTAGTATTTTGCAAATCCTTGTATTCACTCTGGTGAAGCCTGAGGAAGAAGAATCACAACTCTTAACCAGCATGCCATGTACTTGAAGCAATTGCATGTGTGCTGCTTCTGCTTCCATTGGAATTCCTTCTTCCTGCTGCTTGCAGGCTCCAGCTTTGCCCGAGGCTGTTGCTTCTCCTCAGTCAGTCTTAGGGGCACGTTAGTGCAGTGCACGTACCTGGCTGGCATGACACTTCCCTGGATGTTAAAGTAACCTTGCATTTGGGAATGTGAAATGGAACCACACTTGGCTGTTTTCTGGAAGTTTGTGACCAATTTTAAAGTGTTTTGGAGAAGAAATGTAAATTACGTGGCTTCAAGCGAGCTTGAATTTAAAAAGTACTTGTGTTTCAGAGTAGAGGCTCAAATGAGAGGAGAGTAGCAAAAATAACACTGAAATACACATTTTCAAAATTGACTGTCACTGTATTTCACCATTCCTCAAGTTTTCTATCTAAAGAGGAAACTTCTAATAATTTCTCTAAATATAAGCCTTCCTATACCTTTTGCACACCTGTACAATTTGCAAAAGTTTATTTGGCTAAGAGTCCTTAAAGCAAAGTGTGAGGTTTTACAGAACCTCTGAGATAGAATTTCTGGCCAGAAAGAAACATGATTTTGTGATTTGAGTGTGAAAGTCCCAGGTTCAAATCTCTGCTCTGACTGACACAGGAATTGGACATCTATATCCCAAGGAGTAACCAACATATGAGGCAGGCTGGCGCTGGGGCTGATCTCTCACTCTCATTTGGAGCTGTTCTGCATTGTTTAAATACTCCCTGGGTGACAATCACCTGTCCCTATGAGCCACTGAGTATGGCACTCCTGTGGCTTAACATGAAATGATTTTGTATGGAGTGGAAGAGCTCCAAGAGAAGATCAGAGCCCCAGCTGAGAACAGCCCAGGGCCTGGAGGCCTGCTCGAGTTTTACATTTAGACATGTTTAAAGCCCTGAACAGTGTTCTCTGACATGCCAGGTAAGTGTCCTGTTTGCATGGTGGTGACTGGTCTGTTGGGTATTGGGTACTTAAACTTTCTACTGGAGGAGTTGCACAGAGCCACTCACACATCTCTTCAGGCTCAGCCTGAGCTCTTGTGAAAATACTTATTGCTCAAGTTAATTTAACTTCACCCAAATCTGTGCATGTGAGTGAAATTGATGCCAGTACTGATGAATTGGATTTTTAAAGCCTGATCTTAGGAAAGCATCAGCAGTAGGTTAAGAGGCATATTGGTTTTAACCTGATCAAATTAAAATAATTTGATCATGTGTATTTATGAATATGGAGAGAGCTTACAGGATTGCTTGTTCCCCTGAGGATATATTTGTGCCACTTCACCTTTGAATTTTTCATCAATTAGGAACAATTCTGAGATTTTTAAAATGTACTTCCCTGATTAGAGATAAAGTAGTGAAGAGGTTCATTTTACTGCTCTTTTCTGTATCATCAGAAACAACTGATGAGGGTTTTCAATCTTGTCCTGGCTACTTGCTGGAAAAGCCTTTATTTAAAAGAAGCTGCTGGTAGGTTGTTTTCCCAGAGCAGAGACAATTATCTGTTGCAATTTATCAGGAAATATGAGATGGAAAGTGACACCTAGCTCATATATTTGTATTCAGTTCTGAAAGTGACATTAAAAATCGTGACCAGTTGCCACTTCTGAATGACCTTGTGAGTGATCAGCAGCATCACTGCAGAATTCCAACTATTTCTTTTGTCTTTATTGCCTTTTGATTAGCTCTTCACATGTGTGGATATTTCTGAACACTGTTAGATGAATAACTCTTCAGAGTAAAGGTCATTTTTAGAATATACACAGCCAGTCTAATGCTTTGCCATTTTACAATCAGCATGAATGGCACCAAACTGCAGGGGTTCACCAGCAGTACTGCCAGGGTGTGTGTTGGAATGTCAAAGCTGCTTTAATTAAACTGTAAAACTCTCAGAGAAAAGTCCCTTTAACTTCAGTGCCAGTTAGCACAAACCTGGGACATACCTGTTGGGAGTGCACTGCAATGGCTGTGCCTGGAGGAGCCTGTGCATGGTGGCTTGGACAGATTCACACATTCTGTTCTTGTGGAAGGTCTGAGATAGTTCCATAGTTCCCATTGTTTCATTGTCTATGGCTTGGAGTTTCTTTTGACTCTTGCTTTGAAAAGTGCAGCTTAAACCTTTTATGCATGATGAAAGTATTATCATTTTTTTCTGCTTTATGGTAATTTTAAATTATTGACATGCTCCATGAAGCTGCATTTATTTTATTTTTTTTTAATACCAGAGCTGAATTTTAGCATATATTATGAGGACAATCATAGGAAATATCCTGACTCATTAACTGGCATATCTGAATGCCCCAAAAATGAAGGGGGGAGCCCACACTGTATCCTGCTATAGAGTCATTTATTATAACCACAGAATAAAATCAGGCAGTAAATCCTCTTATGCCTGTAAATACCCTTACTGCACCATTGAAATGGTGTGAACTGTAAAAGTTATTCATCTTCATGCTGAACTGGGGAAGAGAGTTTATAATAGTAACCTTGTAGTGCTGTTAGTTTGTAAGACTAGAACTGAATAATTGATGTTTAATCTTAGTCTGCATCTCCCAAAGCATTCTTGTTCCTGAGTCTGAAGAAGACTTCACAAAATTACTTACAGTATTAAATGATGCTGTCACAGGAAGTGAAAGGGTCATGCTGGGAATTCCCAAGAGGCAGAAAGAGAAGAAGGGTACCCTTGCCTTCAGAAAGGTGGTGACCTGCCCACAGGGGAGAGTGCCCCTCTCATGCAGGGTCTTTGCACAATTCTGACATCCACCTGAAATCTGTGGCAGTCAATACAGAGAAATGCAATCTGCTACAAGGCAAACTTTTAAAATCTCAAAAAAATCGAAAGGCAGTATGCTGGGACATGGTCCAGTCAGCCACCAGTAACCATAAACTGTTGGCAATTCATGCTTATTTGCGTGTCTTTGGTGAAATGCAGCTCCACAGGCAGGGATGGATTGCAGCACAGCAGACACGCTGGGATTGCTCTGTGAGCTCTGTGGGATTTAAGCTTCCATGGCTGCCAGGACAAATGACTCTGAATGATAAATTTACCTTTTTATAAACAGATGCAACTATGGATAGCTTCTTCCAAGTATAATGGAACTAGAGTCCCCCAAGGACACACTGTTCTATGTATTATTATAGCAAATATATGTAATTTACTATAAAAGTATCCTTAGAACCATAGAAACACTGGTAAAACTGGAGGATTTCTTGGTGACTTGGACTTGTTTTTTTTTTTATCTCTTTGTACATTATGTTTATCATTCAAGTGACTTAATTGTTAAAAAACGATGCTTGACAAGGAATGCAAAAAAACATTATTAGTGCTGTATCCTTTATCTTCCTCTTCTTGCTCTTCTTTATAATTTCTCCTTTTGCAGTGTATGGCTCTGTTTCTGAGAGCTTCCAGGTTTGCCATCAAATTCGTGTTTGCACTTGACTTTCTGATGGAGACATTCAGCCTTATGACTAATAAGCTCATTGAGCCTGGTCTGCACCAGCCTAAGCTGCTTTGACTAAGCCATGGAGATGCCTTTTGTGAGGGGCTCTCCAATCCCACAATTTGTGCCTTTAGAGCCTTAATTTTGTCAATTTTCTGTGTGGGTTTTTTCATCTATTTGAAAGGCAATTATCTGCCTTGTTCCTGGAGACTTTTGGAGCCTTCTGACAGGTGAAGGGAAGTATTTACTTGTTATGATTTTGATCCTGGAATTTCAACATGGTGATGATAAATGTAATTAAAAATGATTAAATTAGTCTGCTGTGCTGGCCTCATGGACACAGACTAAAGGCCAGTATCAGGTAGGCAGGGGAACAGGCTTAGTGCTTGGGTTTGTTTAGTGGGATTTTTTAGCTTGTTTACGCACTGGAGAAAATCAGATGCATTTGTGTATTCATAGCTGGCTACTGCTTCATCCTGTTCACAGCTCTCTTATATAAGAGAAGAACAGTGTTTCAACTGGAGGTGGTTCCACATGGCAACACCAAATGAATTTCTTAACTCTGCCCCGAACCTACCAAGAAACTGGTGGGAGGCTCGATTTTTTTTTTTTTTCTTCCTCTTAGCTGCAGGGAAGTGTTAAAATTTGCATTACCTGTTAATACACACACCTACTTGCTTATGATTTTTATCAACACATAGTCTTGACATATTGCTAGGCACAAAATATACAAGTAAATTAAACTGCTGCCTAATTTTCTAGCTTTTCCATAGGATTCAGGATAAGAGATTTGTAACACCTTATGCATTATTAAGGTGAATTTGTATTGCAGACTAAGTTGTTACACCAAAAGTTCAGGCCCACATCATTGTTTAGGAATATGCCATCATCTTGCAGCACAGGCAAGCCCCTTGTAGCCTTTCATGGTCTCTTCGGAGAATGCTCTATGTTATCATAGCCTAAAATTGTCTAGATTGTCAAAAAACTCACATACTTTGTTATTTTTCAGTCTTTTGATTAATTCCTTAGTGTCTTAAAAAAAACCCAGAAACCAAACCAGCCAACCAACCAAGTGAAAAACCTTGAGAAAGACTGAAAAATGTACTTCTAGCCTTAGAAACATTACAAGTCAGTTTTAGTTGACTGTCATGCTTTTCTGTCTTTTATACAGCCTCCCATTGGTGATTTTCTGTAAAATGCTAATTTCCAGTCCCAAAGGCTTTTGGAGACTAACTCTGAGTAATTATTAAGCAAAAGGCCAAGGACACGAGCAGTGCCACTCAACAAATGTTGAATTGTCAGTAGCATTCTCAACACTGTGTATGATTTTCTTTGCAGCCTCAGCTGGAGAAGTTGTCAGTGTCCATGTCCTTTTGTGGAGTGGTGCTTTTCCATAGCTCCTCCTTCTAGATGGATGGAAATGTCCTTGGTTTTAAGCTGTAAAATGAAGAGGATTATACAAATTTGTTACTAGATATTACTGGATGCTTGTAAGAGTTCAGGGACATGTTGCATTTTGGAAGGCTGTCATTGCAGGAGCAGATTGTTCTTTGAGTCAATTTTATAATTTATCAGTGATTCACAGCTCAGTTATAATTATTCCCAGTGCTAATTATGTGTCAGAATTACCCAAAACACTGTATCAGACATGGCTTGCACATGCTGTATAATCATGAAACTGAGCTTTCTGCAATGTAAATTTACTGAGGGCTCTATTCCACAAATCCATTGTTTTAAGGGCTCCTTTCTCACCCAAGCAGGCCCCAGGATTTCATGGAAATTAATTAATCAGGGTAAGGATGTTCATGACAAGCTTTTAAACTGGTTTTATTGCTCTACCCTGTGCAGAAAAGCTTGAAAATACTTTGCAGTCCTTCAATAATTACTGTGGCCAAAATACATCTTTGCTGATTTACAGATTTATAGTCCATGAAAATTTATCCTGTCTCATGTTTTAAGGCTTTATTTTTTTCTTCCCAGCTTCTGGAAAAAACCAACAATGTGTTTGAGGAATCTGATTCTGCAGCTACAAAAAGTCCTCTGCATTTAGCTGTAAGTATGAGATGTGTAAAGCATTTGATCAGTATTTCCTAGAATAGTTCCTTAATCTCTGTCTTTGAAGCAAGTGTAACTGTGGGCTTGTTTTGAAAAAGGTGGGAAGGGATGTAACAAAGCCAGGTTCTGGGCTGGAATTGTTAATTAAGTTTTAGGCAGTTGAAGCTCTTGGCTCTTCCTGACTCTAACACTTGGCTAAGAAGATGACACTGACACTGAAGTGAAATTAAATGGAAATTCACACTTGTATTTAGAACCAGGTTACAAATATGTGGCCAAAGCTTGAGTCTAGGCTTTGCTCATGGAATGAGATTCTCTGATGTTCTGGTGGAGAGGTGCAGTGCAAAAAGACTGTTTGGTACCCAGCAGGGTGTGGGACAGCATTTAAAGCCCAGCAGTGCCCTGTGAGAATGCTATGGACACTGGCATATCACAACAGGATCCAGCAGTTTCAATGTCTTTAGGCATGGCGAGTTCACAGCTTCAACAACTCTGATAACACTAACTATACAACTGGCTGTAAATAAAAAGGATGCTCTGATACAGCAGTGAGGAGAGGAGGGCAGGCCCTACAAAGCTGAACAAAACATTTCCAATTTCTGGCACTGTCCACTGGGTTTTTGCAACGCCGCCCCTGTTTGTGCTGCTGACCCCAGGGTGGCTGCAGGTCTGGAAGTGCATCTGCTTGTTCACTGGAGTTGTTTTACCAAATGACCCTGCTGGCAGGAATTCTCCATGAAGCATCAGCAGGTCAAGTTTGTATTTGCACAATGATCTGGTTTGAGAATGACTTTTTTTTTAATTGGAGACCAGCACATGTGTTGAATTCAGCACCAGTCAGGTGATAATCCATGGAGCTCTCTAGTAAATCTGGTTTTTAAAGCAAATGTTTCCCTGTCAGATACTGTAGCATGTGGAAAATGAATTGCTGATTGACCTGTGCTGGCTTGGTAAATTATTGCCTGAAATTTCCTCACTTTGGATTGTACTAGAAGGTTGGAGCAAATCAAGAATCATAATTGCTTTTCCTAAACTCTAGGTATTTTTAAATTTCTTGGGTACAGTGTAATTTGGAAAAATCCTTTCAGGCTGAAGAGAGAGTCATAAGGAATCAATAAAACAGATTTCTGTTGTGTTTAGGAGACATTGAAAGGGCTGGATTTTATTCACAATTTATAGGAAAGGTCTTTGAAAGACAGGAGTTGTGTCCTTTACATGACACATTTCATAATTCTAGGCCTATAATGGTCATCATCAAGCTCTGGAGGTGCTTCTGCAATCTCTGGTGGATCTGGATATCAAGGATGACAAGGGACGCACTGCTCTGGACTTGGCTGCATTCAGAGGACATGCAGAGTGTGTGGAAGCTCTCATCAGCCAGGGTGCTTCTGTCACTGTAAAGGACAATGTCACCAAAAGGACCCCCCTCCATGCCTCAGGTGAGTGTGATCTTATGCTGCTCTTGTGGTGTCAACCCTCCCACACTGAAGCAGGTACATTTACTTACCTGCTGTTGCTATGCACATTTCTTCTAAAGGGAGGAACATTCTCACATGTCCTGAGGAGTGATACTTCTTTGCTGATGTTGTACATTTAAACCATTTCTCTGCTGTTTCATTCATCTTTTTCTCCTCTACCCCTGTGGTTCAGTCATCCCTCATACAGAATCCCATATTTTTGCATACCACTACTGCTCTGCCCTTACCTGCTTGCCCCTCTCTGTCACCACCTACTCTTGAGGAGGTGTGATGTTTCCCTCATGACACCTTCCCTTGCTGCTTCTTCAGCCAAATAATCAGGGGAAGAGGGAACACTTGCCTCGCTGCTTCTCCTTTGGAAGAAGGGTTGAAAAATAGATGTGGGCTCTGATTGGCAATGAAAATGTTCTGGTGTTCAAAACTTGCACCCATTTGCAGTGGCAACACCACAGAAATTCACCCCCCCCTCTTTCAGGCTCCTCCTCCTGAGCCAGCCTGCAAACTTGCACTTGCTGGCAGCCTGCTCCTTTCCTCATGTGTGGGGTGTTAATTATGTAACATGCAAAATGAGCTGGGAAATGTAGACTTTGTCATTGATTTGATGGTTATTATTTGACAGGTACCTGTCAGGTAAACATGCAGAGGTGCCAAAGGGATTGTGTCTCCTCTGCTGTTCCAGGAGGGGCTCCGTGCAGGGTAGCAGTGGCCTCTAGTGGGAAGGAAAATTAATACCACGTGGATAATTAATTCAGGACCAGACTTAATTGTTTTCCTGCTTATCTTTTAATCTTGCTGAAATGCATATATATTCTGTAGTATCAGGTTATTCTCTATGTGTGATCATGTAAGTGCAACCTAGAAACAGAGGTCAAATAGACTTAGCAATTTTGTCTGCAGTACTGAAGGAAATGCTCGTAACAGACCCACACTGCATACTAAAAATGCTTCCTGTCTGCTTAAACTTTGCATCAGAACTCAGAACATTCCTCCCCATGATAAATACTGATGGTTTAATTAATTGAAATCAATATTAGTGCTACCACAAAACTAAGCTGTGGTGATCAAGAGCTTTCCCTGTAGTTACTTCAAACATATCCTGGGATCTGATGTGAACAAGGTGTGACTGTCTGGCACGTCATCACTATAGCAAAGATTTGCATTTATTTAAAAATGTGGTTATAGTGACATAAGTTTCCAGCTGTCACAACTGAACCATAAAGGTTCTTCAGTACTTCAGTACAGTGAATGGTAACAAAGCCGTATTTTTGTTAGCAGCTCTGACTTAAAATACTAATCTGTTGAATAAATTGAGTACATTTGTTGAATGGAAGATGTTATTTTAATACACACTTTTCTTACCTTCACATAATTTCAGATTGTGTTCCCCCCACCCCCTTTTAATTTGTTTTTTAATCACCTCCATCACTGTAGTATTGAGTGCCTTCCATGTGAAACCAGTAGGAAGATTCATTGCAGACTTTTCTGGTCCATTATGCTTTTTGCTTCTCAGATTACAAAGCATTCCCAGGAGTGCAAATAAATTGTTCTTTAAATTTGCAGTGAAGCAAAATAAGTCAGATAGATATGTGTTAAGAGCAAACACACACATATAGAAAAAACCCAACCAAGAAAAAAGGCAAAAAATCCTACCCAGGAATGAGACACAAAAGGGAACATGTACCTTGAGCAGAATGGAAAGTAATGCACAGACGGGTCGAGTATTTGAACTCCTTAGTAAGGAAATTCACCACTGGCATGAATTTGAAAACTTTCAAATGTGAGTTAAGTGCACTTCAGGTAAATATTCATTAAGACAACGTTTAGAACCCTCCACTCAAGAGCTCTGTAGAGTTCTGTGGAAATGATCTCTGGGTAAAGCTCCTACCCCCCCCTGCTCCAGACATCCCCCTGCAGAGTGCCCGTTTCCATGCTGCCGTTCCCAGGGAGGAGGAGTGTTGGAGCAAGGCTGGTGCCACCTGCTGGGAGCTGCTGGACGTTCCGAGTCTGTGCTGCAGGTGTGCGAGGTCAGCTGGTGCCTCCTGAGAAATCCAGCAGAATTCTTGCTGAATGATTGCCCTGAGTGCCAGCGTGCATTTGCACACACAGAATGAGCACTTGCTCGTGCTGCACCGGGAAGAAACACGAAGGCAATGTGTGCCCATCCCCTTCAACTTGTTTGCCCTCATTCCTTCTCATTACACCAGCATAATTGCTGAACACTGAGCTCAGGAGGCCTCAGTGGTGGATTGGATGACAGAATTCTGCACCTTTGTGTCAGTAAAGGGATTTGTGACTTGAGAACTCACCTAATGAAGTGTTTCTTTTTTCTGACTGTACCCATGAAGTAATAGACTTCCTCTGGCTTCATAACATGGAGAATTTCCTTTGCCCAAATGATATGTTCCCTGTGTAATTTCATTACCACCAGCCTCTCCTCTGGCTAGGCTGGGGAATCCATTGCAAGTGTTCCCCTGGTGTTAGTGTTGTGGGTCTGTTGGCAAAACTAATGTTCCCTGCAGGGTCTGTAATGCTTAGCAATCACTGGGTCAGCTTCTAGGAGTTTCTGGGAGAATCTCTTCTGAAACTCATTTACCAAAATCATTTTCACACATCTTTGTGAACAAGTTATGATTTCTCTTCCTCCTGCTGGGAAAAAGAACAGACCTTTATTTCCCCCCTCAATCCAGTGAATCACCAGCCCTGCAGAACTGTTTGCATGTTATCTATATGTCATTATTTAGTGGTAAATAACTAAAAATGCCTTTTATTTTTCTGGCTAAATCAACTAAGATTATTTTTGGATGAGTAATTTAAATGTGATGATGTGCACCAGTTTCTCTGCCAGCATGATGTGACATAGGTGGTGTCCAAGGGTTTTGCCTCAGCCCACAGGGTGTAGGCAGTGTGAATGCATGACTTGCTGTAATAAGAACACAACGTGTATCTACTGAGCACAGGAATTGTTTTTCAAAGAAGAAAATATCTGTCTCTTCATCCCATGAAAGTCTGAAGCCTTAGAGCCAGCTGACACACAGATGGGATTCAGTGTCAGGCCCTACAGAATGTAGAGACTCAAAGCTGTTTCATAGCAGCAATGGGTTACATAAAAAACCCAAAACAACAAAACCCAAAAAAACCTCCCCAAATATTCCCCCCCCCCCCAGCAAAATCCCCAAACACCACAAAACCCAAATGTTTTGATAAGTCTTATTTTTGATAAAATGGATAATCTCGAAGGAATTTTAGTCTCTGGTGTTCTGTGCTTTTATGAATATGGCATTTGTTTCATTGGTCATTCTTTACAGATTTTTTTTTTCATAGCAGCAGTGAACTACTCACTTGTACAGTGCAGATAAAATTAAGGAGCCTTGACAATGTACTTCCTGCTGTGTTCCAACCCTGAGCAAAGAAAGCCTTGCCTGCTGCTCAGTCTAGGGGATTTTGAAATGCTGTCTGCTTTAGTAGAAATCTTCTCAGAAGGGAATATCACAATTTCTGTTTTACTCATTTGGGATTTTTGTATCTAAGAGAACCAGTCCTCACCTTCATGAGGTCAAGGAAAAAACAGCTCACCATTTCACTGGCACAAGTTAAATGAAAATTGGGGGAATGTTGATCTGTTATATGGTGGAGTATTTTCCTTGTTTATAAGGGCATTTCTTATCCCTAAGCATTCCAGTGGAAAAATATCTGAAATTAAATACAGTTTTTTTCCTTTACAGTCATTAATGGCCATACACCTTGTTTACGGTTGCTGCTGGAGGTTGCAGACAACCCTGATGTGACAGACGCCAAAGGACAGTAAGTTTTCTTTGTGGGCTTTTTTTTTCAGCTCTGTAATTCAAATAGCATCTCCTATTTCTCACAAAAAAAGTACTTACTTGAAACACTGTATTTCCTGCACTTCTCCTCATAGAATTTGGCAGAGATTACAAAGTACACATTTAGTTGATGTAAGCCATGTGGAAAGGACTAATCATTAATCTTAGCCTCTGCTCCATACTTTAAACAGTCTTTTATAGATGTTGAGGGCCAGATTCAATAAAAAGTGAACAGGCTTCTGAGATATTTCTATAAAGTCGTCTTCTTTCTAAAAGATTGCTATTCTAGGGTTTATTTGATACATTAGACTGGTGCAGTAGGACACAGTGTTTATTTGAGGTGACATGCGCATCTGAGATGTTCCTACAAAAACTTTACTGCTTCTTAAACGGCTGTTATAGAGGGAAAATAAGATACATTTTTAAAGTGAAAATGTGAATAGTTTAAGAAACTCATTTGGGGTGTCTGGAACATATAATGTTGTACATATAATGTCTGCACATTTAATTTTAAATGGCATTAGTCTGCCTAAAAACAGATGGAGAATAGATCTTGTTCAGAACCAAATGAAAGATATGTTAGTCTAACTTTTAGCTTGAATATTTCCCTCAGGTCTCTTCATCCCCTTTAAGCAAATGTGCAGCATTTGCAAAAGAAATACTTTGGGTCATTGTCATCTTAGTAACTAGCAAGGACAGGCATTCACAAGACTTGATATTGTAAAACTCTTGTGTCACTGGAGGTGACAGTAATTGTAGGTTATTAAGAGAACAGATTGTCTTGAATGGTGTTGCTCTGTAAACTGCTTACAAGTGGGTTTGTTACTATTTCAGTCCTGGCAGTTGGTTGTTAAACATCTCAATAATTTCATACCAAAGGTCTTCACTTGGGTGTCATATATGAGTATGGGGAAAAGAAATGGGTTCATGGGTAGGAGTGGCAAGAAATGCAGAGCTTCCTGATTTCTCTTGTAAGTTAGCAGGGACAAATAGTATCCCATTTTATAGCTATGACTGCTCTGTTTGTTTGTTTGTTTGTTTGTTTTTTCCCTAGAACTCCATTAATGCTTGCAGTGGCATATGGGCACATTGATGCTGTTTCTTTATTACTTGAAAAAGAAGCATCTGTAGATGCAGCTGATCTCCTGGGATGCACAGCTTTACATCGAGGGGTGACTTAATTTTTATAATCCTTTATTATTTGTTTTGCTGTGACTACAACTCACTTATAAGTACAGGGATGTTTAAATCTAGAGAACACTGTAAATGATTGGAAACATGACCAAGCATAATCAATGAGATACAAAGCAAGGCAGATCTGCTCTTAATAATGCTTTGCTTTTATTTCACATTTGTGTTAATAATGATTAGATCACTTTTTTTTTTCTCTAGACACTCTATAATAGTAGTCATTATTCTTGTAACTGACCAGCTTAAGAATTCTGAAAATAATTTCTTTGAAAGAACTGGCCAGTAGTTACTTTCATTTTTCTAGGAATGGTGCAAGTCCTGTAAGATTTTTTCTAGAGGCAGTGAAACTTGAGGCAGATCTAATCTTTTCTAGTCCAGCTTGACTAAGCTGACTTTCCTAGCTAAGTCTAGCTTCTTACCCAATGTGGAGCTGATGCAAGGGATGATATTTATACAGAACTTTATGATAACTGTAGTGAGCAGTTCAGCAGGTGAGCAAAGGGGCTCTCATCTCTGCCTGCTGAATTCCATCCACACATTTCATGTTCACAAGTGTCAATCACATTCCATATTTGGGGCAAGAATCTGTGTTACGTCAACCTCTTTACTCCTTCCTTTGTTACCAGATCATGACTGGGCATGAAGAATGTGTTCAGATGCTGTTAGAGAAAGAAGTCTCTATTTTGTGTAAAGATGCCAGAGGCAGGACCCCTCTGCACTTTGCAGCAGCTCGGGGTCACGCCACGTGGCTGAGCGAGTTGCTGCAGGTGGCACTTGCCGAGGAGGACTGCAGCCTCAAGGACAACCAGGGCTACACGCCCCTGCACTGGGCTTCCTACAATGGTAAGGCTCTCCCGGGGCTGCTGCCCGGGTCAGCTTGGAGGGAGCTGGTGGAGGAGCTTGCAGTGAAGAGGCAAATGAACCCTGTGTGCTGTCTGTGCTAGCATTTGCTGCGTGCACCCTTCAGTTCGTAGCTCCCAGGGACTTTGTGGCTCATCTGCTCCAAGTCACAAGAAGCCAGGATGAAATTCTGGTTTTATTCATGTCCATGCTGAAATTGATTTCTGTGTGACCAGGAATGCTCCTTTGAGCTCTTGGTGCAAGAGACCATGTGAATAGATGGATATTCTGAACTGAACTGATTATTCTAAAATGGATAATCTGAACTCATTGCTTGATGTAAGGATAAAGCTTCTTTGATATAAGGATAAAGCTTCTCAGTACTGACATTTAAGCTTTGGATGTAATGCAACATACATGACACCACATTAAAAAGAGCTTTTTTGCTTTCCTTTTTTCTTAATAAATGCTAATATTAGCCCAGATCTCTCTTGCTGCTGCCATAAAATTTAAAAATCCTCTGATTTATCACGTAAGAGCTTATATACACATCATGTTCAATTTTGACCTTAAAAGTGTTAGATTCCAACCTATGTAAGCCCAATATGAATTAAGTGAACTATCTGCTTTGTACAACACTGTGAAATATCTGCTCTCTCACAGGTCATGAAAACTGCATAGAGGTACTATTGGAACAAAAACTTTTCCACAAGTTCTATGGTAATAGCTTCTCTCCATTGCACTGTGCCGTGTAAGTAGAAATCTCCAGTAACAACTGAGTGTTGCTTTAGGATATGTCTGCAGAAAGTAGCACTATGAGAATAAGCCAAGCTTTTTTGGAAATTATTTGCATGAGTAAATTATTTTAAAGCTGATCACTTGAAATAAAATTCTTTTGGCTGAAACATATTATTTTAAATGAGAATTTCTAGTAATTAGCTTTGAAAAAAAATTCAGTATTTGTATTATTTTAAACGAGTATGCAATTTTCAAGACTAATAAAATGCATGCAATTTAAACATGTGTGCAAATTTAAAATTAAAATAGCTTTTAATCCAATGTGGAAGTGTGTTACCTATGCTGTGTGTCTACTACTGTTACTAAATGCTGTTCAT
Source organism: Agelaius phoeniceus (assembly GCF_051311805.1). Taxonomy (NCBI): domain Eukaryota; kingdom Metazoa; phylum Chordata; class Aves; order Passeriformes; family Icteridae; genus Agelaius; species Agelaius phoeniceus. Next base: position 22,735,279 of record NC_135271.1, on the reverse strand, counting down.
TTTCATAAAGAAATGAGACAAATTAGCAGAACCCAGAAAAAGTGTTAATTGAACACATCCATCAAATCAAAGTACCAAATGTGTGAGTTGGAAGGAGATGTAGGTTTCAGTACCTTAAACATTAGAATAAATCTCTCTTTATGTAAGTGTTTATGACTGAGTGCTTTCCAGGCCCAGGGGTGTTTTACATACAGGCTAAGGATTTTAAGATATTAAGGTTTTAATCCTAGCTTTGTTCTGGACTTGGAAATTACCTTGGTGCATAGTGAATTACGCATCAGCTTTGCTTTAGAGACTGAAATCCATCATAGCAGATGCAGTTTGGTTAAAAGGAGAAATTATGAATATGCAGAAGCGTGACTAAAAGCATTAAGACAAAGGCATATTAGGGTAACTTAGAAATAACCACTAAGAAATATTAATGGGCAGTCAAGTAAACCAATATTGGAAAGTGAAAAATATGTAGACATGGCCTTTTAAAAATGTGTTTTCTTTGGCAGAATCAATGATCATGAAAACTGTGCATCACTACTCATTGGAGCCATCGATGCCAGCATTGTCAACTGTGAGGATGACAAAGGAAGGTAACAGTTCCTTGGACAAATTGCATCTCATGACTCCATTTAGTATTTTTCATAGTTCTTTCTGAACCTCTGGCACTAATCCTTATCTGCTATGGTTGAGCTAAGACTTGTCATGCTGACTCTTTCAGACAGCAGTTTACAGCACAGCTAAAAGGTGTCTCACTTGAAGCAAGAATATGAAATATTCAATGTCAGAGTGCATATGAAAAAATATAGAAGTAATAGTATTTTGTTAGTTTAGAACTGCTATGGCTATAGGCCGTTTCCCTGGACCTGTTTTCTTTGTTAAATGTTTAAACACATTTATCTTTGCTAAATGGAGCGATATTATGTACATACAGAAAAGTATTTCATTAATGGTTTCCATGTTATGTTGGCATTCTCAGGGCACACAGCTGAGAATATCTACCCAGGAAAATAAAACTATTACAGCAAGAGATGGGCATTCAGCCCAATCCTTTATTTGTCACATTGAGAATCTCCTCACCATATATGTATATATTTAATTAAAATTGCTAAAGTTCTAAAAAGTGAACACTTATTGTTTTCTTTGATTAGAACAAATTTTATACCCTCAGTAATTACATAATTCTGTGAGGATAAGAGCACCTCACCTTTGCTGATAAGCAAAACAGAAGCAGCACTGAGCTGGGCTGTGTACCAACTATCTTTCATCTCTAGCAGTCACCCTTCCGACCCAAAATGCCAAAGAGCCACAGGGAATGAATTCCAATGTCTTTGTCTTGTAGAAACTGATAACCTTCAAGGTGGATTGAATTCCTTCTGCCCTTTATAGTAGTGCAGTTATTTGTGGCTTGTTGCTGCAGTATCTTTGACTACAATTCAAAATATTTAAATTTTTTAAAATAATGAATCTATTCTTTTCTGATAGTTCTTCCCAACTGAGGCTTGGTAAAAAGTAAAATCAGATTAATAAGGACGAGGGATTGTAGTGCTTTTCATGTTACACAATATCCTCTATTAAAATAGGCTGCCAATACAAGATTCTTCACAGCGTCATATCTCCACACTATCATATCCACCTTTGGAGACTGGAAATATTATTTAACTTACTTCAGCTGCTGCTACTACAACCTTCTTATGGTGATAACTCTGACAGGGAAAAGCCCTGAAACCTCTTGCACGTGGAGGTTTTTGGGGGGCTTGGGCTGTTGCCCCTCTGTAGCTGTGTGGGTGTTGCTCCCCAGGACTCCCCTGCACGCCGCAGCCTTTGCTGACCACGTGGAGTGCCTGCAGCTGCTGCTGAGCCACAGCGCGCGGGTGAACGCGGCCGACCGCGCGGGCAGGACGCCGCTCATGATGGCAGCGCACGGCGGGCACCTGGGCGCCGTCGGTGAGTGACCGCTGCCCTGGCCCTGCCCTCTGTCCGGCACTCCTGCCCCACAGGGGAGCCCTGGCATCCTGGCAAAACTGTGCGAGGAAAATAGATTGTGTGCATCATGCCCTTATGCGAGAAGATAGCTTTTCATCCATTAAAAATACTACTTTCTCTGCAGTCTTAGTGAATATTTGCAATAACAATTCTGAGTCTTTCTTCCTCCCAAGAGCACGAGGGCAGTAGTAATTCTGTTCTCCTTTACTTCCTTGATTTTAGGGAGCAGTAAAGCTGCATGTATTAAAAAGATTATGTAAGCTTTTCCATCCTGTTTTATAGGAAGCCCCATTCTTGAAAAGGCAGCTACGTTTTCCAGGCTGGACTATGTGCCACAGGCACACTGATTTGGGGACCTTATGGGCTTTGCAGAATTACCTTTTCTCTAGCTTCAACAGCACAGGCTGCACCCCAAGTTCTTTATATCCCCTTAGTCCTCTCAAAGCAGGATTTACAGTTGTTCTGAGGCAGAGGATTCAGGCTAAAAATGCTGATCTGCAAATAGGGAAGTTCATAAATAAATTAAGATCAATATATGTTTGACAGTTTGGGGCACCACAAACAAGCTGTTAGCTCTGCATTTGCCTGCTGATTAACTGCACAAGATTAGTCTGTTCTCATTCACTAATTTCATTATTATAAGGCTTACATCATATAAAGACTTAACTGATTAGCCTCTATGCACATGTATATTGAAATAGTAATTTTTTCCTCTCTTTTGACATGTTCATCTGCCCATTGGATTTCTTCATTGATTTCTACTCTATACCTCAGACTTTTTGGTGAACATTGCCAAGGCTGACCTGACATTAAAAGATAAAGAATTGAATACATCTTTGCACTTGGCTAGCAGTAAAGTAAGTTGAACAGCTCTCTGTGCTTTTATTCTCATCAGTCCATATGAATGTATGTGTGCGTTTATGCTCCCAAGTTTTTTTCTGCAGTGGAAATGTGGTGGTCACAGTTGTGGTGAGGAAGGGAAAGTTGTTCCAAGCTTTTTCTCTTGTCTGTTTTAAAGTATTGTACATTGAGAAATAGGGATGGCTCTTAGGACAGCTGAAACATAAGTGACACTAAGAGAAGTAAAGGAAACCCTTTAAAGTTTTACTAGATAATCTCACTGTAAAACAGCTTAAAAGGTTTAATAACAAAGAAAAATAAAATTATTTTTTATTTATCTCCAATTCCTGTGAAAGGAGACCAAAATTTTCTCTTAACAAAGCAGGAGTGAAACCAGAGGTTTCACACTGATTAGATGGGTGATGGTGTCTCTTCCTAAGCCTTCTTCCTCTTAATTCCAATTTCTACTGCTATTTCTGCAAGAAAATATGCACAGAGGATTCCCTTTCCTCTTCTTTTGCTCCTACCCACAGATTGGATTCCAGTGTGATCATATTACTCCAGTTTCTGCAGACACATGAGCCTTGCTGAATTCTCAAGGTCCTTCAGGCAGCTCTTCCCCTGCCAGGACTGTAGGCTCAGCATCTGCAACTTGTGGTGCAGAAACAGGATCAGAAATAAGGCCTGGATCTGTATTATTCCCAAAGTTCCTTTGTTAGAGCTCTCTGACAAGGAAGAGGTTTTCTAGCAGCTTATTAATAATACAGAAAGGCATTTAAAGAGCCACAGAGTGTGGTATTCGTTTCTGAGATGAAAGCATTCTGTGTCACTGTGTAGTTCTGATAAATCATCCACTGAATGTTCACTCAAGAGAAAACAGCATTCTCTGAAAGCTGAGGAAGTGAATTCATATTTAATGAATGCAGGGTTGAAAGACAGGTGAATGTCTGCATTTCTAAATGTGCTCAAACATCCCAGCAGTAGTGGTTCACAAATGGTATTTTAGGACTCACTTAGTTCACCTTCTACACAGGCTGACTGAGCAGCATCTTTTATATTTCAATTGAGTTATTAAATTTCACTTTTATTATGTAACATTTCTTTTGCTTCAATTTCAAACTCCTCAGCAAATTAACGCTTTTGGGTTTTTTCCCTGACTACAGGGTCATGAAAAATGTGCCTTGTTAATACTTGACAAGATCCAAGAACAGAGCCTTATTAATGCAAAAAATAATGCATTGCAGACGTAAGTATAGCCTGATCCTCTCAAGTTCAGTGGATTTACCAGAATATTCCAGTTTACCATTTCAAATTCATGTCTCAGATTACTTAATAGAACAGTAAAGGTAATTTCTGATTTTTTGGAATGCTTTCCCTTGAAAAAGACCCAAACTGTATTGCACTCTCACTTTTAATTTTGATTCTGTTCGTGCCATTTCTATGCATGATCTGGTGGAAAAATTATATGAGGTCATTTATTTAAAGACTATATCAAAATGTCTATTAATCATGTGAATGTGTAAGTGTACATCTGGCATTTTCTAGCTTTTTGAGCTTCACCCCAAATTTAAATAATTTATTTAGACTTACTTAGACAGATAGGTGTCTGTCATTTAGTTCTCTGAAGGTTTTTTAGGTAATATTTTATGTGCAACTTCTGTCCATAGCATATGTTATCAGCTGCAACTGTTTGTTGGCATGGGGAATCCCACCACAGGAGATTCAACCATGAGTTCAGGTGGCAAATCACCTAGAGCTTGCAGAAGAATTTATTCCATCTTAGCCCTTTTTCCCCCTCTTCCAACATGAAAATGTTTTTTCCTGTCCTGCTAGCTGTCCCCAAACCAGAGCATTGGGTGTTGGGCCAGGAAAGGAGCAAACCAATGGCTATTTTTAATTTCCAGCTGCTCTGCACTAGCAGAGATTAGCAATTGAGTATTCAAGGATAAAAAGGCAATACAATTATATTGAACAGCCTGTAGCAGCCAGAATTAAGGACAGAACACAGGCACTTATTCAGTCTTGGATTCCTTTTTCTTTTAAACATCAATTGTGTGCTGCAAACAGTGCAAAAATGAGAACCTTTTAAATAAAGTCTTTAGGCTGGAAAGTATTAAGCAATGGTGTACTTGCACAAAAAAACTCTTGTTTTATAGATGTGGAACATGACAATTATTTCAAAGGCTGCAGTAAAATTTAGTGTCTACGATATAATTCTAATGATCCAAGGAAGGAAACCATTATGTTTCACATGCTCAATATGCTTTAAGCATTGCCTAACTTTGTTTAGAAAATCTGTTGTAAACTGAAGTTGAATTTAGTTGTTATGTTTTTGTAGACCTCTTCATATTGCTGCACGAAATGGCCTAAAGATGGTGGTTGAAGAGTTGCTGGCCAAAGGGGCCTGTGTCCTGGCAGTAGATGAAAATGGTAAGTAAATGATACACTATGACAATCTTCAGTGGGACCCAACAGGTAATTTTACAACAGACTGAAGCAATAGACTTAAAAGGTAATGATAGACTTCATTGATGCTTTTATCCTTCCAAAACAGGCAATGAGTTGTGTGAGTACCTATTAAAAAAAAGGAAAATTAAAAGATACTCTTTCTTTAGTATAAGAATCTACTTTAAACATCACAGTGGCCCCTTTTACTGTTCATTTTGCATGTACTGTCAACAGCTAGTCTTTTTTAATGCCTGAGTGCAGTGGTAACTTGAATTTCCTAAACATGCAAGTGGCACCGGATAATTCTGACGCCTTGCAGAAGAATTAAGGAATTTGCATTCAATCAGCGCATGTTTTAATGGGTAGGAAGAAAACCATCAACATGTGTTTGAGTGTGTCCCAGCTCATTCTGAGATCAATCCTTGTGCTTGCCAATTATCTGACCAAGATGCAATTAAATTACTGTTGTCTCAAAAATACATAATTGGTTACTAAATTAAATAATTTTATTTCAGACTTCAGTGAAGTCCTCCCCTAAAAATTATAAGGAACCATAGAGGGATATGATTCTACAATTATAATTTTTAAAAATATCTTCCTGAAATAAGTTGGTCTTTCTCACAATAATAACTTCATGGCATTAATGTAACAATGGGGTATCTTTCCATATCTGTAACGTAACACTAAATAAAATAAATAAAACTACTCACCTATCATTGCAAGACATTTGAGATCTGTGGATGAAAAGAACTGAGTGGTATTTACTCTGAGCCAAATGCTACTTAGCTATACTTGCGTGAATGAGTTCCACAGAAGTCATCTGACCCTAACCTCACTTTAGAGATAGGGGACAGAAAAATGAACCAGACTGTCTTCTCATCACAGATTTTATCCTTAAAATAGTGCCTACAGGTCCAGCTAATTTGTATATAATAAATGACAATTAGATTTAAATTTTATACACATTTAGTTTTTCTAGAAACAGCATACACATTTGAAAAGAGAGATGTTCAAGTAGAACCTTAGCACATTCACAGATCTAAAGAATATTAACACTTGGAACACATGGAAGAGGAAATGCACTGACTGCAATCAGTGCTTAAATGTGGGTATTTTGCAACAAAACTGAATTCACTTTTTGCTTACCAAGTTCATCTGTGCTGCAGATCTTGGCTTCCTTGAGGCAGTAGGTACCAGAAGTGGCCACTGCCTTGCATTATTATTGCTGCAGGGCTGAAGATTTAACCATCTGCAAAAGAATTTTTCAGCTCTTAGCATAAAAGGAGGATTTGTTGGAAAGGGCTGGAGTTCTGCACAGCAGCATGTAAAATGTACAGACAGTAAGTGTAATGAGCACACTGGCTTCCAGGGCTCATGTACATGAAGAGCTGCTTTAGGGCAGTGATTGGACAGGACCCAAGTTAAACTGCAGTGAAGACAAGCTTCTAATAGCTCCCCAGTCCTTTGACTGACACTGGAGTCTTATTAGCTGTGTATCTGAAGTGTATGCCATGCTTGCTGAATACAGCTAATATTCTTCTAACACAGTGTATAGTTGGGTAACTAAACATCCATGTTTAGTTGGGTAACTAAACATCCATGTTTAGTTGGGTAACTAAACATCCATGTTTAGTTGGGTAACTAAACATCCAGTCACACCTGCTCTCCATGTACCCCCTGCACTGGTCTAATTATTTTATAACATAATTCCTAAATAAACTGCTTGCCAAATTGAGTAGATACTCAACTGATCAATCTTTAAAATTGTTCGCTTATTAAGTCAAAAGTTTTTAAACTAATATCTTTCATGTTTAATGCAAGCTGTTGTTCTCAGAATGAGACTCGTTCATGCACACAGAAGCGATGGCAGTTTCTGTCCCTGTTGCTGCAGTCCCTGTGTTCTGTACTGGCCATGCTGTGTGTGCTGTAGAACTGTGTTTAGCTGTGGTTGACCTGGCGCAGTGTTTGCTGCCTGGTTTCACACGAGCAGTGCTTGTTGTAGTCCCGGTGACTGCAGTGCCCCCAGTGTCTCTCCCAGCATGTCCCGTGAGAGTGAGTAACACGCCTGGCATGTGTAACCCCATGCTGTCCCCACGGTGTCCCTAGAGATGTACCTGAGGAATGCCGGGTGCCCCAGGTGCCCTCAGTACTAACCATTGCCTTGTCTGCGTTTGTGCCCAGGTCATACGCCAGCCCTGGCTTGTGCTCCTAACAAAGACGTGGCTGACTGCCTGGCACTCATTTTGGCTACCATGATGCCTTTTTCTCCCTCCAGTTCAGTGACGGCTTTCAACTTCGCTTGTTTTAAAAAAGACAATTTGGGCAGGATGCATCTCTGCGATGGCTCTGCTGTGGGCACCATTAACTCTTATGATAAGCCCTTGAGTAATAACATAGGAACAGAGGATGGGTACAATGAAAATGATTCGGATTCTGAAACATTTTGACTCATTGGTATTCGAAAACTTTTTTTGTTATTGTTTCGTTTCAGCTTTAATTTTTGTCTTTTTAAACAGCTTAAATCCCACAGTTATATTCTTAACTATTATTCTTGACAAGTAGGTATTGAAAGATTTGTAGTGCTGATGAGAATCAAGCCTTTAAATAAGAAAATTAGAGGGATTTACTGGAACATATTCCTATTAGAGTTCTGCAGCTTTTCAGTTTCCTGATGTTTTCTTTAGGCCCAAAGTGCCCCTGTGGAAAGTCTCTACCTCTTATTTTAAGTAGAAAAAGAGAAAATGCCTTTTTTCTTTTTGACAGCACAAATAAACAGGGAACTGTTTGTAAAGAGTTCTTTCATGTTTTAGCTGCACCTTTAGTGCACAATCCTATTTCCAGCATAACCTTCACAGATTCGAGCATCACCCCTTTCCTATGTTTGTCTGTTTCCTGCTTCCAGGGGCTCTGTTAATTAGATAATTTTTTTACATGAACCAAAGGTAAAGTTGTAATCTTAAAACTGCCTGTATTACTTTTCTACAGGAAATGAAACCTTTTACATTCTGCCTGTATTAAGCACTTAAACGTACAGAAGGCACTTTTTACAGTTCTTAGTTGCAGTACACAATTAGAAAAATGTAGTTGTTAACTCTGAAGGCCAAATTCTGCTCATCCCACCATATTTTCCCATTAACATCACTTCTGTAAAATGCTAATCACTTGGCCCTTATTTTTTTTCAATTCAGCACAAATGTTTATTTGCACTACAGAATTAGGGTCATTAGATGTTTCTGTCACCTGAGCCATTAATCATGAATCCAGTACCAGTAAAAAAAGGGGAGGGGGAAGAAATCATGCGTAGAGAAAGGTGCACGTAAAAGTTTCTAATGATTTGCCAACTTAAATGGCGCTTTTTTCCTTTTCTATGGTTAAATAATTTATTTTTACTGTAAACAGTATTGAATTTTAAAATACTTTTGCCAGTGTTTGGATTAACAGAGCAAAGGTAAAGCAATGAAAGCGTAACACCAAAAGTTGAAATACCAAACACCAGAAACATAGCAGTGTACCGTGTAGAGGACCAGAAATAGATGCTAAAAAGCCTTTTGTCACCAGCTTTTAAAGCAGTGTCAACTTTGTGAATATGTTTACTCCTTCTGCCAAAGTTTCTAGGTCAAATGGACCCCGACCCTCCTCTGCAACAGATGTACAAAAGGAAGAATGAGACTTTGTAAACAAAAACAAAAAAACACAAACAAAAAACTGTCATGAACTAACCAGCCGTACCAAGAGGACCAAAATGCTTCAGTAATTCAGTTGAAGACTTTGCTACTTTTATTTTTTTGTTCAAATGTGAGTGACATAATGAAGTAGTTTTTTCTAAATGATAAAAATATAAACTTTTGAGGTAAAAGTAGTTTTGGGTGAATTTTACATTTTATGACACAGGTTTCAAGTTGACATTTTTAACTGATGATGTGTTGACCACAGGTGGGTTTTTTTCCCAGACTTAAGAATATGTTCATATACTTTTAATGTACATGTGTTTCTATTTATTTGAGATGAAACAAATGCCCAGGAAAAATCACTATGGCTTGTTCTCCTAGTTAGCATTCATGCATACTGAAATGAAATGTGAATCTGGCAAGACTGAGGGCCTGAGGAGCAAAAAGGAAGGGCGGATGCACACTGGGAGAGTGGCCATCTTGTATGGAATGCAAAGGTCCACTGTCTGTGTTGGGAAAAAGCAGAAAGCAAAACACCTTCCTTTGTTAAAGAGCTTAAGAAGGGTCCAGCCTCTTGCCAGACAGGTGAGAAAACCCACACAGCTGTGGCAGAGCAAGGAGTCCTGTCGTTCACACTCAGCTTGTCTCAGGCCTGTGTCTGTGCTGGGAGGGTGAGATGAGCTTCCTTGGTGCTCGCTTTTGGCAGAGTAAAGGAAAAGTGAGGATTTGAATTTTAGTTGCAGTTTTTAGCCCTGCTCTGCTGGATTGTTGAAAATCTATTTGCAGATTTTAGGAATAATTAGGAAAAAAAAATTAAATATTACGTTTATTTTGCCTTACTAAAATTGAGTATTTTTTCCTTGATCGTTAGCAATCTTCCAAAGTTTATAACAAAAAAAACCCCTTTTCTCTCAACTCTGTAGTTTCTACAGTAGAATGACAGAGAACCTACAACCTTGGTTTTCTCCTCAGAAATAGCACCAAATAACATTTTAATTAGTTTTTCTCAGCATTTTTGCTTTTAAAAGTTGCAGAATAGCAATAACCACCTTACTTAAAACACTGAAAATAAGAGAAGAGAGCATTTGTTAAAATTTTCTGTGGTGCCTGTTCCAAAATGAATAGTAATCCCAAATTTTGGGGGTTTTATTATGTAGAAGGATGGCATTGAAAACAAACATATGGGAAGTAGCTGCCACCTGTCTAACAGCAGAATCAGCATTTTAATCTTATTTTAAGCAGAAATGTAGGCAGGCTCCTTGGCAGGATTAGTTATAAGTCTCACCCTGAAATACAGAAAATTACACTGTCCTACATGACAGTGCTTCATTAAGAGAAAGCCAGCCCTCTTTATAAAAAGTTGTTATATTATTTTAAGCAGCCATTTTAAAAGTTTCAGTATTTTCACCTGCTGCCCATCCAGTTACCAAAACTTTTTCTAATTGCAATAATACCTCGTAACACTGGTAATTGTGGAGTGCAACAGCTGCTGCATCCCAGAAGCAGAGGTGATTTATTTCTGAGTCATGCTGGTCCTTCCAGGAGCCAAATCCAACCTTTACCCATGAAACCCCACAATGCTGCCAGGATGCAGCATTCCAAAAAGCACAGGAACGTAGGCTGTGCCCACTCACCTCCAGGGCACTGCACAGGTCGTGCTTGAGGGCGCTGGATTTAGGAGGAAAACTGCCACAAGCGAGACACTGGGAAGTGCTCAGTGTTGGCCTCTCCCACATCTCATGTGAGTTACCAGAATCCCTTTTTTTTTGTATGCTAGCACATTAATCTGTAATTTATCACATGTAGAAATCAATGTGCAGTTTAGGGCAGGTATATAAGCATGCGAGTAATGTTACTCTTGTAAATAATCTCCTTGCCTTTCTGCGGACTCCTTACAAGAGTAATCATACAGAATCGTTGCACTTAACCCTGGATCCTGCAGCATACACACGTGGACAGCTTCTGTGTCTGCCCCCAGCAGAGGGCACCTGCGGAGGGGCAGCTCCCTGCCCCCCGGGTGTGCTGGCAGGATCGTTTCATCCTGTATTGTAACCACAGCTGCAGGTGGAATCCAGAGCAGGATGGGCTCCCAGGTCTCTCTCGTAAATACTGAGTTACAACCTCCGGACTGCCTGAAATAGCTGTGAAATAGCTCAGGGGATTTCTGTTCATCGCTACTAAAAGGGCACCATAATGTGTTTGGTACTTTTATGCAGTCAACAACTGCCAGGTTATTGAATTAGAACAAACACATGAAATGAATTGTTTATCCATTGTACTGTTGAGAAACTTGGTTATGTATTTGAGGATGATTTAAAAAAAATTGTGATTTTTATTCTTAGTCATGTAAGAAATATTAGAGTGCCTTTTTATATTTGTGTATAATGGAAATGTTTTGTGGAACTTGTCTTTTTTTTTTTTTTCATTTGAGTGTTATAAAAGCAATATATTACCAGTAAATTTTCATTTCAGACCTTCTTTGAATGTATAAAGTGTTTCTTCTTTTCATATGTTCTACCTGCATTGAAATGAAAATTAATATGCTAAATTTCTATAGGAATAATGTATAATTTTCGCAGTGCTGAAAATGCTTTCTTATTACACAAAAAGTAAACTTAGGTCAGTGTTATAGGAAAGGGCGTTTTAAACTAGTGACAATCTTGAGTGTGTGTATAAAATGTAATTTTATGCATTTCTTATGCAGTGATCTACATATTAAAGCCAATATCTTATGTTTTGTAGGTTTTGTCTTATATTTTATGCTTTAGCATGTGCAATATATCTTTACAAACCATGGTGATACGCATCTGGTGCCAGTGTTATATTTTGCATAACATTTGTAATAAACTATATAAAATATTGTTTGATGGTTTCGGTGGGGTTTTGTCGGTATTGTTTGCTTTTGTAAATTGAAGTTTAAGGACTTGGGTAAATGTCACATATGAAATGAGGAAAAAAAATCTTAATTCATTGAATGACTTGGAATTTAACCTGAATCTTCTCAAGCACAGTTTAGTAACTTTTTAAACTACTGAATGCTGTATTAATGTAATAAAGAACCCTAACTGTAAACTACTCTTGCAATGCATTCAGATGGTTATTTTTACAAATAAAAATGGTACAAATACAGTGGAAAACTGAGTAAATTTTGTTTCTCTTGGGGGAGCCGGGGAGGCTTAAGTATTTCTCAGTTAAGATGAAAATTCAACTATTTCCTACTTCCCTCATATGTAAATACCCCTTGCCCTAGAAAGCTGATTTTGCTTTCTCTGTAGATTCGGGGAAGGTGAGGGAACAAAATAAACCACCACAGTAATTTATTTTTTTTTCTCAGTCATTAAATATTTTACTGTTTTTCCTAGTGAGCCCCACCCGCCCTGCTGGGTGTGTCCTGCAGCCGGCTGGGGCAGCAGTCCCACAGGGACTAAAATGCAGCAGAGAGCTTAAAGACGGCGATAGTAAGGTCTCAAAAGTACCCGAATTAAAGCAAACAAACAAAGGGTCCGTGCCCAGCGGGGTGCGCGGGTTTATTTTCGGCAAGGTGCGCTGGCCCGCGCTGTGCCCGGGCTGGCTGTGCCCCGGGGCCCTCCTGAGCGCTGCGGGGCCGAGCGGCCGCGCCCCCTCACGGCCCCGGCGCGGCGCCCTCCCCATCATGGCGGACACGCCTCCCCCGCCAGCCGCGACATGGCGGGCGGGCCCCTCGGCCCGGCGGCCGCCCGACCTCCCCAACATGGCGGCCGCCCCCTGGCGCCGGCGCCGGCCAGGTTGAGGCGCCGGCCCGGCCGCCCTCCCGCTCCGCCTCCCGGGCGCGGCGCTCCCGCCCTGCCCCGCCCCGCCGTGCCCGTGCGCGCGGGGAGCAGCGCTCCGCTCCGCGGGGCGCCATGGGGCGGGCGGGCCGCCGGCTGCCCGCGCTGGCAGCGCTCTTCTACGGGGCGCTGGCGGCCCTGGTGCTGCTGGGCGTGCGGGACGTGATGTTCCTCTACGAGGAGAACCGGTGCAGCATGACCTACATGTACGAGTACCCCGAGTACCTGGTGAGTACGGCGGGGTGTAACAGGTGGGACCTGCCGCTCCCGGGGCGGTGCCGCCCGCCCCGCCGCGGCCGGAGCCCGGAGCCGGGAGCCTGAGGCGCAGCTCCCATGGGCCGGGAGAACAGCCCCGAACTCGGGGCTCGCCGCCGTGCTGGAGCGGAGGGCGGTAAATGGGGCACGGGCAGCTGGGGCGGGAGCGGGGCCGGGCTGGCAGGACGCGCTGCTGTGCCCCCGTCGTGTGGCGGTGCCCCTCGGGGGGACGGGGCGGTGGCAGAGCCGCCCACCTGTAACCCTGCGGGGCGCTTCGTGCTGCCGCCGTGCGAAACCTGCCCGCGGTCAGAGCTGCCGCTGCCTGGAGCTCCGAGTGGCTCTGTGAAACCCAGCACGTTGGGTTTCACACGGGTGTTGGCCGAGGAAGGGGCTGGGCCAGCTCCCGTGGCAGCACTGGCAGTGCCCAGGAGGCCGAGCCTTGCACTTCATGGCCCTTCTCCTGATTTCCTAGTGAGGAGTAGCCAGTGTGTAAAAAAAGCGCAGAACTGAGCTTTGACTAGTAGTGTACCTCTCAAGGCGATGAGCAGTGGTGCAAAGTCTTCTCGGTGAGCACTTCGGAGGTGGCATGTCCCACAAGGTACATGGGAGAGCTTGTAAATCCCTCTGAGGTCCCTCTTGTTTTGCTAACAGCCTTGTAGAAGTCTCTTTGAAAACCTGGGATCAGTTTGAGAAAATTGATATTTTCCACACACTATTCTGGTTTAGTAATGGAAGGATGTAAATGCATGTTAGTAAGTTCGCTGCTAATGCTGCAGCACGCAGTTGTTAGAAAACTATTTCTCTTTTTGATAGTAGTAAATACTACAGCATTTTCTCTCTTCTTAAAAGTATAACTGGTTGACTTCTGAACATTCATTTTTCATTATCTGAGATCTAATTTATGTTGGGAAAAATAGTAATTATTCTAAATAACACAGTTCAGAAGTAGGTTGCAAGCTGGCTTGCACAGTAAAGAAGATGAAAAGCAAAACTTCAGTGTCTAAATTCATAATGAAGCAGAAAGTTAATTTTTGGGTCTAGTAACCTTCATTTCCTAACCTTGATATAGCCATCTTAGCCTACAAAAGAGGAATTTGGTATGGCTACAAGGATTGTTTTGTCAGTGCTGTAGAACAAATTCGTTTAAGCAGTTATAAGTACTTAAATACTGCACAGCAAGTTTTGAGATCTCCTGGCAGCCAGAACCTACTTCAGCTTCAATCTGAAGCCAACCAACAGAAAGTTACTGGCAAAATCCGTGTGATGGTATTGGTGGGTGCCTGAAACTCTTGTCTGCCACCACATCTTTTGTATTTACTCATTATGTAAGAGCCTAAACTCAGGCATCTTTAGGTGGGATGCAAGGCTTAAAGGTGAGCAGTAGTTCCATGCAGGAGATGCAAGTCACAGCTGGCTGTATTGCCCTCTGGAATTTCTGCTTCCTGTGTCATCACTTTTACCGTGCAGAAAACAGTGCTTTGGGCTGGGGGGCAAATTGTGAATTCGTTTGGGTTTGCTAAAGTATTGAACTTTACACGTAGCTTTTTATTGTTGGAGGTGTCTGCCGTGTGGGCAGTGCTGCCTTCCCCAGGATACCCCAGGGTGGGAGTTTCGGTGGGAGGTACCTGTCCTTGCTTCCGGATTGGTGTCACATTACAAACAATGTAATTGCTTGAGCAATTAAACAAGAAGTTTCGTTTCATTCGTGCCCATCAGTGTGGGTTAGCTCACAGTCTGCCTAGTAATTAATCATCTTTTTTTGCATGAGTTCTAGAACTGCAGTGTTAGAATTTAACCTGCCCTTGCCCTGTTCAGCTGTACTTGGCAAGAGATTCAGAAGTTAGTAATGAGGACTTGTTCCCATAAACCCAATTTCTTACAGAACCAGGGTGAAAAACCAAGCCTGTACTGACATTGTAAAAAGTTGCTGTAGCTTGCTACAACTGATTGCATAAGCAGTGTCTTGGGAATTCACAATTTAAACCCACTGTCATGGAACATGAATGTCTCTTTTCCTTTGGAATTATACATTGCCACTTTGTTATAATATTTAAATACTGTGATTTACCAAAAAAAAAACCCAACTCCCCAGTATTTTGACAGTACAATTCTCATGGGTCGTGTGGGTTTTTGTGTTTGACAATGCCCCAAGGAAGAACAGCATGTTAATTTTATGTTCCATAAAAGTTTTGAAAAGACAATGAGCCAGGAAGTTTCTGTGGATGAACAGTTGATCTGATCTGTCAGGAAGTCATATAAGCACATCTTGATGACACTCTTAGTTTAGTAATGGGAACTGCTGAAGTTTTTTTCACATAATTTTGAAAGCCTTTCCAAAAGGAGCAGCAGAAAGAAATGAGAATGGGACAGTGAGATGAATGAAGCTGGAAAGGCAGGATGATGAAGAAAGGGAAAAGACCAAAGGATGATCTGAAGACATAAGCCCTGAATGAAGCTTAAATTTTCTTCTTCTCAGTGAAAGAATTTAACTCACAGTCTCACACTGTGTTAATGAATCAAGATAATTAAAAAACTGTAAACAATACACACACACAGATACATCTCATAGAACAGAGATTTTATATATATATAAATATATATATATATATATATATATATATATATATATATATATATAAAAAACATCATTTAAATAGTTTGCAAATAACCAATAAACCAAAAATTTTGAAGGCCAAGGGGAGAAGAAAATAGTCATTAGCTGAGCAGAGACGGAGAAGAACAGGGGAAGGGAAGGGAAGGAGTGTGGGGGCACAGAATTAAAGCTAAATCACCTTTATGGCAGATGCAGCTGAGAGAAAACAATAAATGATTTGAATTAAAGATGCTTCTATTTCAGGGAAGCAATTAAGAGAGACTTTACAGGAGATTTCTGATACAAAACTGAGTTTAGTCTTGACCTTGTTCTGTAGAAGTGCTTCCTTAAAATAGAAATTACATGTTAATACATGTATCTTTGTATTATCTTATTTTTATCTCAATTGTTACATAATTGTAACATAAATAATCAAACATTGGAATGAGTGTATTTGCATTCATGAAAATTTTAAAAATCTGTATCTTAGAAATTCAGAATTATAAACCAACCAGCCTCTATGCAGGTGCTAAATCAAGATAGTAGTAAACAAGAACACATTTAATTAAGACAGTGCCATATGACTCTAAGAGATTGACTTACTGGCGTGAGATTAATCCTCACCTAGCCCTTGGGATCAAAGAGATTTTGTTCTTTTCTCTTTGGGGATCCTAATCCTGTGAATCAGATGTGTGCTAGGTTAGGGGGTTCCTTGTTGTTGTTGAGTGACAGCTGACATGGATGTTAGACCTCGAGCTGTTCCAGAGGCAGGCACTTTGTCAGACCACAAACCCAGCTCTGGGAAGGAAACAGAAAAAGCCTCAGAGGACCAGGGGTTTGTTTTTCCTGCTTAGCTTAGTATTGTGGTGGTAACTGCTGTTGTTTAAACTCCACTGCAGGTGACACCTCTGTAAAACCAGCTGAGAGAATTCCCACAAGAGCTGCAGTGCACCCAGAGCTAGCAGGTGGTACCTGACAGTCACCCACATCCCGCTGCTCTCCAGGTCTGGCTCTCGGATCCCTGTGCTGGGATCCATGGCCTTGGGAAGGGTTCCAGAGCCATTCCAGTGTGGCAGGAATAGTTAGCATCACTCTTGTGCCCCAGTTTCTGCTCTCAGCTTCTCCTCACTTGGGAGAATTGGTTGGATTTTGACATACCTTTTTTTTTCCTTTCCCCCACCTGTATTTTAGGTCTGGATTTACTTTGGGAATGTGCAGCTTTGATAGATACATAATTGCATTCATTTGTAGTTTGTTTCAAAGCTAGTTGAAGGTAATCACTACTTAGAGTAACTAACTGCCCATTCATTATGTCCAGTAACATTTATTTAAACAGTTTGTTTGATATTCCATTTTTAATTAGTTTTTTTTTTTTAAAGCCAAACCCAGTTTTTCATTCTGTATTCTTTAGACTGTAAAGAATATTTTTATGGCTGATTTCTTCTGCCATAAAAATAAAATCACATATGCCAGATCATTTAAATGGCTGAACAGCCACTGTATTTTCCTGTTTGTAACTCTATAAACAAGGTCTTTGTTTTCTTTTTAACTTTTGCAATAGAAAATAAAATTACCCAAGAAAACAGCCAGACGATACCCAGCATACGAGCTGTATCTCTATGGGGAAGGGAACTATGCTGAAGAAAACAAAAATCTCCTATTGACAGGAATTCCAGTTCTCTTTCTGCCTGGGAATGCTGGCAGTTACAAACAAGGTAAGTTTTTAGCTGAGTTATAGCTTTGTTACAAAAAAGCTCTCAGATTTGTGCATTTGGTAGTTTTGTATTTGAAATAATACCAGACAGAGTCATGATAGTTGATCATATTAGTCTGTTTAATTCCAAAGAGTCAAGATACATGATTTTTGTTTGAAATCAGTTGAATGGTTAAGCTGTAATATTTCTCTGGAGCAGCAAGGCTTTTGAAAGCCAGAAACAGTACAGTTTATGCAGTTTATGCAGTTTATGTTCTGACAGCACTGCACCCTTGCTGTACTTTTGATTGCAAACATCTAGTTGGTTTTGATTTGAATGTTTAGTGCAGTTAGTGCCAAATAAAACATGACCTGAATTGGATTCAGAGAAACTGAACCATCTGTTGTCTGTGATGTAAAGGAATTACATGCTATAGAAATTCATCTAAGCTTGCCCTCTTGTTTCATTATTCCCTACATCTTTATATAGTGGTGTTTTTTCCTTAACATTGGCTTCCCACTTTACACACAGCCTCTTTTGTTTACCCTCTTACATTTCTAGACTCCAAATGAAAAGCAGTAATCATTTTAAAGCATTTTTATTCTTCTGAATACCAAAGCTAATTGTACATGAAGTTTCGTGTTTCAATGTTTGCTCTGGTACCTGCTATTCCTTCCAGTCTGGGTTTGTCAGACTGTTATTTTTGTTCCCTAAAATGTGCTTTGAAACAGTAAATAACACTCTCATGATAGAAAATGGATGTGTGTGGGGGGGAAAACCAGCATAGTCTGAGCCCTGATTTCTTACTGTGATAATTCTTCCTTATATTAGCACTAAACTTGATGATTAAATTACCTGATTTCAGAGAACCTTTAGAGAGCTGGGTTTTTTGAGAACATACTTGCTTAGCTTATAACAGTGTAAAATATTTTACCAATTAGTATTTTCAGAAAACCCATAGAGACTTCCAGGCACAATAGCATCCAAAGAAGATTGCAAACATAATGATTATGAGAGGTGCCATATGGACTTTTGTGATTGTGCATCAAATATTGCAAATCTGTGAATTAATGCTGTCTCTAAACACACGGCAGTATATCACTATGCAGGAAATAGAATGGTACTCTCAGGGCATTTTAGGAATCAAAAGGAAATATCTGAAAAACAAACTTACTAGGTGAGTAGAAGTACTACATGCTATAGGAAAAATAAATATTTTAGTAATGTTCTTTTTGGAATGGATTTAGAGAGACTGGCAATACGTCATCTGTGCATTTTGGAAAACTTTTGTTAAAATTAATTCATATTAATTCTTACTTTGTTCAGAATTCATTGTGAAATAACAGTTTTATTCTGATGCCTAGATGAGCAGAGAAGGTGTTGCTATTGTAATTTTCTTAGTTGTTAAAATATATTCATATTTGCTGAACAATGAAGACAAGTGCTGCTGCTGCCTTTGCTGGCCTTGTTATCTTCATAGAACCATTTAGGTTGGAAAGGACCTTTCCCATCATGGAATGCCAGCATTAATCCAGCCAAGCCCACCTCTAAGCCATGTCCCTGAGTGCCACATCTGCACAGGTTTTGAATGTCTCCAGGGATGGCAACTCCACCTCTACCTTGGGCAGCAATGTCTGACCACCCTTTTTGGGAAGAAACATTTCCTAAGATCCAATATAAATGTCTCCTGGTGCAACTTGAGGCCATTTCCTCTTGTCCTTTGACTTGAAAGAAGAGACTCACTCACAACCCACCCTCAGGAGTTTTTGATGTGGTTCCAGGCATTTTTGAAATATTAATTCATCATCATTCATGGGCACTAAAATGAAATTTGTAAAATGTACAAAATTCAGACTTTGAGTAAAAGACAATCTGAGAAGGAGGGTTCTGCTGTTCTCTCAGCCTGTACTCCAGGAGAATCTTGCTCCTCTGGGCTGGATTTGGGCAGACCTTTATGACCATCATTTGTTATTTTATGTAGGCACTTTTGGGACTTTCTCTTTCATTTTCTGCTTCTGCTGCCATGCCTTCTTATTTGCAGATGTTATTGTTCCCATCCTGCATTGTCTCCATGGAAACCTGGGACAATTCTGCACACAAAAGGCTGAATTGAACAGTAGCCAGGGTTAGACAGGGAAGACCAGGTCAGAAGCAAGACCTTGTAAAGTGAACATTTTCTCACTCGAGGTTTTAGGTGGACAAGTGTCCTTTAGGGTTTGGTTTTGCAATCCCCCGTACTTATCTTAGTGGTATTTGGGAATGTTTTCTTAGATGATGGCCTTCAAAGGGGTTTTAGGAAATCCTAGCAGTAGGACTGCCTCTACAGTTGGAATCAAGGATGCCTTCTTCTCCTGGTGGCACTAAGAAGGTGCAAATGAGATGAGAAATGCAGCCCTAAGGTGGAGGAACATGATGCTTGTATAAATTTGTTCCTGACATAAAATACCTCTGTTGTCAGCAGTAAGCTGAAAAGAAATTGTTTGGTTTAGAATGTCTTTTATAAATGACTTGAGGTGAACAATGGATTTAATGTATTTGTTTCTTAATTGATTATGTATTTGTGTGTTTTTCTGCTAAAGTGATGCTAAGCAGTGACTGCTGGACTGTTCTAATTGATGTGGTTTCTTTTTCTAGTACGTTCTCTTGGCTCCATTGCACTTAGAAAAGCAGAAGATGTTGACTTCAAGTATCATTTTAATTTCTTCAGTGTCAACTTTAATGAGGAGTTGGTTGCATTGTATGGTGGTAGCCTGCAACGACAGACCAAGTTTGTGCATGAGTGCATCAAAGTAATCCTTAAATTGTACAAGGTCAGTAGTGCCACGTGCTGAGTAATGCACTTCCCTTTGGGAATGGAATTCTGGGCTGCCTTTCCTGCTGCAAAACTGAGGAGTAGGGGAGGGAGACTTTTTGAAGGTGATAATGATGCAATAGAGAATTACTTTTCTTTAACAGATTTTTAGTACTTTTGACAATCCCAGAGCTTTAAGGAGGTTCTGTGTTGTGTTTCTAAATAAATACTTCTGTGCACAATGGATGTCTTTTTCTAGTAGAGATGTAAATATTTGTAGTTTACTAAAATATTCATATATCATTGCCTTACATCAAGTTTTCTCTGGCAAAGTTCTTTGATGTCCTCTGTTCCTAAAAACTTCAGAAACTGAAATCAGCTTAAGTTTACTAAGCTTACACAGGCTACACAGTATTTCCTTTTGAGCTGGATAATTCATATTAAGCACATTTTCATGAGATAGCGAGTACATTTTTATTGAATTTGTAAGCTTGTTAAGTTGATGCTAATTCATGTTGTCCTTGAAGACCATGAGTTAATTGAAGGTGGGGGGGATCTACAGCTGATAAGAACAGTTCAATGTCAGATCTGTTTCTGATGTGTCTGATTGCTCTTTGCTGAAGGATCAGGAATTTGCACCGAGCAGTGTGGCAATAGTTGGGCATTCCATGGGTGGTCTTGTTGCAAGAGCATTGCTCACTCTGAAGAATTTTAAGCCTGAACTTATAAACCTGCTCATTACACAAGCCACACCTCACGTTGCACCTGTAATGCCTTTAGACAAATATCTTACTGGTGAGTATTGCATTTGTCTAACCACATGGTATTTATTTATTGATCTTCTCAAGCTTTGGTGGGGAGATTCTTGCAAATCAACAGCAAAATGTGCTGCTTTGTTTACTGTAATGAATCTGATTGAATCTGTTCCTTTGTTACTCAGGTAGTTGAGGGTGCCAGGATACTCAGAGAAAGTCAAGTGTCACATACAATGGATTATGTGGACTTGAGTTTCTGTGTGAGGCCTGGAGCTCTCAATTTGTAATTTAATAAGTTTCAGGGCATGTTACTAAATTTGTAAGCTTTCCAGTGAATGATATATTTGCTTTCTTTTTTTTTCTCCTCTTTTGAAACTTGACCTCTGTAATGACTTTTATCTTTATTGAATGAGATAGTGTTAGTTCTGTAAAAGGTGATAAATTTAATGATTTTCTTACCCAAAGGTTGTACAAGTGAGAATATAAATATAGATGTAATTAGGTATTTTAAATATTTACAAAAAAGAGCATGTCTTCCCTCACCTAAATAAGTGTGGCAAAGAAATGAAGCATAATCATTACACATGTGCTATACACTTCTGAAAAGCTAGATTTGATTAAACTATACTGATTAAATATGTGTTTTGTGGTATTTGGGCTGCTACATGGAGATACTGAGGGAACTGGTGAAGGAAAGGGAACAGACATTAATTTTCATTGTTCTCTGTGACACCCAAGAGGAATGAATTATCTTTAGCTGCCGGATTTGATTTATTGTGCTTGTATTAATTCTCCATCCTACAATTGGTTTCAGTGCAATGTTTCTTCCTTACTGACTGTTTCTGGACTTCAAGTAAATCTCTGTCTGTCCTTCAAATAAACCTATGGATTGCTACTCTAACAATATATGTGCTCAGCTGATAAAGAAAATGTATCTGTCTTTCCTAACTGCTACCTCTTTGGGTTAAAATAATAATTTTCCTCTCTTACATGAATCAAAAGTGATAATCAGAGCTCAAATGTCTCCCAGGGGGCTTACGGAAACTTTTAGTTAATGTTTATATAGCTTTTTTTTTTGTATATCAAATAGGCTTATGGGAAAATGGTGATTGATTTTAATATATTTTATAGATTTTTATACAGCTGTAAACAATCATTGGATTCTAAAGGCCCAAGATTTAAGAAATTTAACTACCCTTTCTGTGGCGGGAGGATTCAGAGATTACCAAGTTCGTTCAGGACTGGCTTTTCTACCAAGATTGAGTCAACATGACAGTGCCTTATCTGTTGTGGTAAAAAAGCAAACTGTTTCTTTGGTTTTGCATGGAACTGTGTTAGCTAGTTATTAATGTAATGCATGTATCAGTGTCTGTATGGGCAGCATAGTGTCAATAAATATGAAAATACTGCATGTTCAAACACTAGATGGATACTGTATGCTTATAAAATCAAAAATAGTTGATGTAGTCTAAATGAGCCTCCACTGGAGGAGTATGTGTGGCACTGATTGGAACCATCTATCACTTGGTACTGTTTCTTCTTACCACCTGCTTGCACTTCTTCAGTTCCTGAACCCAGGTTTTATTTCCCTGTGTTTTTGAGAGAGATGTGTATATGGAGAAAGGTGAAGGTGTAGTATAGAAGTAGAGTTTTCTGTTATAAAAGAGAGCTCTGGCATAGCACCTTGGTTTTGTTTGTATTTGTTGTTTTTCAAAGAATTTAGGAATAGGAAGGATGCAGAGGATCATCAAGTCAAATTTTCTGCTTTTTGAGGCATCTGTCCTTTCAAAATTAATCAAGGGTCATCAGGAAGTATTTAGGTTTGTTGTTCCATCCTCTCTCCCTTGACTTGCTCCCTACATGGACAGTGGAGAAACTGGAAAACACTCACAAGGAGGTGGAAAACTTGTAATTTCCAACTTCCATTTACTGCAGAAGCCAGTTTTTTAATGCCTTTTTTCTGACATCTTCTTAAAATGCTATTTGAAATAGCATTTTAAGTGGTGTTTACCTCCCTGTGTGTTGTACAGAAGGCTGTCTATAAATAGGCTCAGCTCAGATCCTGCTAGGCTAAGAGGATTAACTCTGCATTCCCTTTGTCCTAGTAACCCTTCTCTGCATCTGCTCTACTTTCATTTCTCTTGAGTGTTGGTGACCAGAATTTTGAGATTTCCTGTCTAGTGGTACCAGTTCTTTCTGGTTTTTGTTGGGTTTGTTTTGGAGGCTGTGTTGTGGTTGCTATTGTTCAGTTTGTTTTTTTCTTCCCAATGAATTAATAGTTCATAGTTTATTTGATTCATGTTGAGCAATAGGTTGATGACCTCCATTTGTGGGAGGCTTTTTTGATTGTGTTAGTCCCTAACATGAAATCCATTGAAAGCAAGTAATAGCTTCAGACTGCCCAGACTTTCTTTGTGGTGTTCTGATGGTTCTTGCTGTTGAGGATGCCCTTGGTTTCTCAAGAACAGCTTTCATTGGCATGCTGCTATTCTCATGTGCCAGGATCACTTATTAAAATAGTAAGATTAGTCATAGAAGCAGTCTTTGAAGAAATTTTTGGTAAGTTTCCTCCTCTCCATTTTCTGCCCTTTCACCCCTAGTCTCTGCTATCTAACATTGATAGTTTGGTACTTCTGTTTTATCGTTTCCATCTTGCACGTGCTGCAGTGCTTGCAGGATGGGTGACTGAAGTGACTGAAGAAGTCATTCTGTTGCACCCCAAGCCCTGAAACTCTTAAGATGAAGGCTGTTCTTTTTAATAATTGTGCAAATATGTTTAAATAAGGAGGGGAAAGTTTTCCATATAATTTTAGAATGTTGAGTACTAACAAAAGCTTAACATTTTTCTTCACCTGAACAGAGCTCAGCTGTGCCTAGAGCCTGGGCCTCAACTGACCATCTCTCCATAGTGTGGTAAGAGAATGGAACAAAGGTTAATTGACTGACTGTGCATAGCTCTCTTCTCCACTGTTAGCACTTTCTACCATAATTTAACTTCACTTTTATATTATGGTGTAGTCTCTTCTGACCAGTTTTATCACCCTGGATCTTGCCTTTCTAGATTTAATTTTGCTTATTCTGTCTTTTAGGTGCAAAGAATTGATCCTGGCTACCATTAGAGCTTTTTTTGATCTCATAGATGAAAACACAAGGCAGGTCTGTATATGTGATCTCTGTATATTTACCCATCACACTTTCTTCTTCCATCCCAGAATGTTTAATCAGGAGAGATATCTCCCTGTTTTACAGCAAACTCTTTCTTGATTATTCTAAGTCACGCTGAGAAGTTTCCATGTACCAGTAATGAGAAATCCCTTTGTGTTGTTTGTCCAAAGAGTCAGAAATAAGGTGTTAGCTCAGTTTCCATTATTGACTGCTTGATGCTTTATAGCTGAGCTGTGGGCTGAACACATTTCTTCCACAAAGCAGCAGGTTCAGTCGACCTTGCACCAGGATAAACAAATTTTGTTGGATCTGTAGCTGTGAATTTGACCTCTCAATGTGTACATAAGAGCAGAGCCCAAGACACAGAAGAGGAAGGATTTTAGATGTCCCTTCTGAGGATGCTTGGGACAGATTTCTCTAGTTTTTCATGTGTACTTATTTTATTGTGTGATTTAGAGAGACAAAAAGAACAGTACAATTGTTCTGCAGCACTGACTGTGTTAGAGGGTAAAACTTTTCAGAAATCAGTTGTAGTGGCCATTGTTTTGGAAAGTGGAATAGATAAAAATTAGGCCTGGAAGGCTTATTTGGAAAAAGCAAAACCAAACCAATCAAAAAACCAAAAATCCCAGCCAAAATCCAAACAAAAGTGAATCGCAGTGTGGCTATACAGCTGGATATGAGAACTCAGATTAGCTTAAATGTGAGAATTTTTCTTAAGCTCTGGCCTAAGTGTCATTTCAGGAAGAATGTGTGTGTTTATAAAGAAAGTTTAATGGAATGGTTTCCTGGGTTATGAGTAGGTGAGAATGTAAAACTCCTGCAAGTTTTGGCTGTGCTTTATAAAGTGTAGATTTTCTGTACTGTAGTGATTGACTGTTGATGGCACTTCAGAGTATTGAATTCAGAACAGAAGGGGCTCAATGACTTCTAACAATCTCTCCTGCCTTCCCCCCACAAAACTGTGTTGCTGGCTGTGATCATGAGGTGATCTTAAATCATACACATTAGTAAAGACTTGGTAATGTGCTCTTGTTTTAGATAACTGAGGACCCAAAGAAAAGAATGTCTGTACTGAATCACCACTTTGTGAGACACCCTGCAAAGATGTATGAGGAAAATCCTGAAGCTTTTACACACCTCACAGGTGAGCAGCAATTTTCTTTTGAATGGGATTCAGTGATGTGGCTTTGTTAATGGTTAATCTCCTCACTAATAAGGTTTCAGAATACCCTTTGTCCTTCAGGCAAACTAAAACAATATGCAGGTTATAGGCCCAAGCAATCTGCTTTTATTTGGTTTTGGTATTGATTAACAGGGATAGGTGCAAAAATCTGTCACTTATGTAGCTCAGATTCTGATGACTCATATTTACACCAGGTTGTCCAGTAAAAAAATCTCAGAAGCTGGGAATTGCTGGATGTCAAAAGGACAGTCTTACCTACAATGGATGCAAGAGGGATTGGAGGGGTGTTGCAGAGCCATTAAGGTGCTTTTGTGCTGCTCATGGAAATCCTGAATATTCAGACCTGCTCTATCAATCACTTTTTCCCTTGACATGGCAGGGTGAAATGAACCATTCACCAAGGGTTTCCTTGTAAAGTTCCTTCCTAAGGATGCAGAGTTAAAAGTGAGAGATTTTGACTGCATGGAGTCTTAAGGACTAAACACAACTTCTGTAGAGCAAAGCTTTATTTTGCTGAACTGAGCTGAAGCATTTTTCACAAACCATTTTATTTCAGGAATGTTCTCAGTGTAAGACATTGTAGAAGTACCGTGTGGCTTGAACTTTGGTGTCCAGTTTTGGGCACCCTCTCACATGAAAGCATTTGTACATTGGCATCTCTGAAATGAGTGTGGAGCAAAGGACCACCAAAATGGGCAGTTCCTGAGGCATAGGAAATGGGGGAAGGAGGCTGAGTGAACTGAGGATTTTCACTGTGAAGAAAATGCTGAGGGGGGTCATGTTGCTGTTTTCAACTTCCTGATGAAGAATTGGAGAGAAGATGAAGTTAGATTTTTATCAAAGGTTTACAATGATAGCACAATTGGCAGTAGAAATCGTGTTGCAACAAAAGACATTCTAATTAGGTATTAGGAAAAAATATTTCACCAGGAAGGTAGTCAAACACTAGAACAGGTGCCCAGAGAGGTTGTGAAACTGATATTTTGGGAGGGTTGCCTTTTTTTGGGTCAGTTTTAACAATAAGAAAAATTGTTTTAAATTGGATTTCATGTTTCTGTCTTCCTATTTGTGGTGACCTCTTGACATTTAGCTGAATTTCTGTCATGAAGCTGTTACTCTCCTTAAATGGAAGAAAGATACAACCTCTTTGCATGACAATTGGCATTGTTTGTACTCTGATCTCTTCATTATTGTCTTATTCTTTTCCCTAGCCATATTTTCAAACTGCTCCTGTTTTTTTGTGTGTTATTCATTTTGCTGATGTTCTTCTGCACAAGTTTCTGTATAAGCTTTCTAAAAGGCTGACAGGAACAAAGATTGAGGCTGTTCCTAATGTTGCCTCATCATTAATCACTCACCCTATAATTACATGAATATAATTTGGTTTATTTGTTTTGTTGCCTTTATTTTGTTTCAAGATCCATGGGGTTTTTATTTTGCCATTAGTATTTACTAACAGGATCCCAGGGCTTTATTGTTTCCTGTGTAATTGATGATAAGTGTTGCATGTAATTGTAAGCAATAGCAATCCTCAGTGTTGATTAAAGCACATAAGATTTATATCCATGTATAGATAGGAGATGAGACCTTGGTGATCAGTAAAATACAAGGTTTTGGATGTAAGGATAATTGTTCCTGCAGTGCAGCATACTGAAATATTTATTTTTAGGAGCTTTCAATTGGATTACAGTCAAAGCCTCAAAATGGACTTACTCAGTTTACAATGTAAGTAATATTTTTCCCCATTGTGTGTCTATGTTTTTGTTTTGGTTGTTTTGTTGGGAGGGTTGTGGTTTTTTATTTTAATAATGAGCTTTTTTTTTTTTAGGATTCTGATGGAAAATATTTCTCATTTCCTCTTGCAAGCCACAGAAAATCATACAGTCATGTTTACTGTGAAAATAGTATGTTGGTGAGAAAATACTTCTTTAATGTCTGGCATTTGTTTATAAAGATGCGATTTTTAATTTCCATTTGCTGCGGTCTTTTAGACAGTTAGTGGGCAGCTGTTGAAATTGCTGTCATCCATTTACAGTCACAGCCTAATGCATGTAGAGGTACTACCTGTTTTAGCATGTCCCACTTAGTATTCAAGATCTGAAACCTTCAATGCCACCTGAGCCTCAGATGTTTTGTTTCCAACTCTCCTGCTTAGCTCTAGATTACCATGTCCTTTAATTTAGTGCAGTTCTGTATTGATGGTTTTGAAGGGAGAAGTTGTTTTTAGTGCTGCTGTGTTTTTGCCATATTTCTAATTTGGGAAAGCTGTTTATAGGTTTGCTTTCCCATAATAAAATTTAAGTGAGCCTGAAATGCTGCAGAGATCCTTCACTAAGCAAAGAAAGTGAATGGAAGACAGATGAAGAGACAGCACCATCTCAGTTGTCTCCTATGAAGAGGAAACACCATAATGTGCATTCCTTGTATTTTTAACTTGAGACACATACATTCAGCCAATTTTTTTTTTTTAGTTTTTTATACAAGAATGAATTTAATCTCTTGGCAAACTGAAGATGGATAAATACACTTTTCAGAATCACGTATTTTACATTAGTGGCAAGAAAATTGAGGTGCTTTCCTGTTTCATCCTGCCTGTCCCTGTTGCCACTCCTCCCCTTGCAAAGATGGCATTCATACCACCACTCTGAACAGCAGTTGTCTGTGCTTGGTGCTTTTGTAACTTTCTCAGTGGCACCTTCAGTGTTTGCATGTATGTTGTGACCTTAGCTGTGCTTTGATAGGGTAACTTTTCCCTTGTTATGATGTCTGAAACACAGGCCCAGGACAGCTTGAGAGGAGGAGGGAGGTACAAAACAAATGTCTGAGAGCTGCATCATAGTGCTGTTGCTTCAGAACACTTAAATTCTCAAGGGCTGGAGCAGTAGAACATTAAATATCTAAAGTATTCCTCTACTGCTTAGAATAGTACCTTGAGATGTTCCTTTTAATTAGAAGAGATTAAACATGATATGTAAGATGGATATTTTTAAAAGAGAATTTATGAAAGCTTGTTTGCTTGACTTTGTATTTATTCATACAAAGGGGAGCAAATTGAAGTTATTTAAAATGGTTCCTAGAAACCCCCACCAGTCACTCTAAAGCTTCACCTATTTGTCCTTGCAATTATAATTGCAAGATTGATATCAGTCTTTTAATTATCATCAGTTTTAACCCTTGCATTGTTTGAAGTAATCAGTATTTTTAATATATTCATAAATGCAATCACACCTAGGTAATGGAGTATTTTATGGTATTGACTTTACAGGACACAAG
Organism: Agelaius phoeniceus; assembly: GCF_051311805.1. Taxonomy (NCBI): domain Eukaryota; kingdom Metazoa; phylum Chordata; class Aves; order Passeriformes; family Icteridae; genus Agelaius; species Agelaius phoeniceus. The sequence continues at coordinate 22,706,828 of NC_135271.1, read as the reverse complement.
TAGCTGGATTTATGGCTGCATGAACACTAATTCATCAATGTGGTGAGTATGAACAAATCCTGTTCTTTATTCAAATGGGTTTTGTGAGGCTGTGTTTGAATTTAAATTGTATAAATTATCCTTGGTAGGAAGGGATTGGGAAGTAAAATCATTATTGTAAATAATTCATGCTTTCTAGATCACCAGGAAAACAGGAAAGAATAGCTTTTCTGAAAATAGGTGATATTCTTCTTTGGGGAGCTGTGGTTTTGACCTTCATAGCAAGAGCTGGAGAAGGGACCTTTCACAAGGGCATGAGGTGGCAGAACAGGGGGTAGTGGCTTTAAACTGATGGGGCAGGTTTAGGTTGGATATTGGGGAGAAGTTGTTCACTGTGAGGGTGGTGAGGCACTGGAGCAGCTCCCCCATGGAGGCTGTGGCTGTCCCATCCCTGGAGATGTTCCAGGCCAGGCTGGATGGGGTCCTGAGTAACCTGCTCTAGTGGAGGGTGTCCTGTCCATGGCAGAGCTGTTGGAACTAGATGGTTTTTAATATCCTTTTCAACCCACTCTGTCATTCTGTTTCTTTAGAACCCTGTGACAAAGACATCAAATGTCACACAGAGCTTTCAAAAGAGTGGAGTAAAGCATCTCTTTCTTTCTTACTTCAAATTTGCTACTGTCATATGAAAAGTATTCAGAGGGGCGCGTGGTTTAGTGGTTATTTTTTATGACAGTCATTACAAAATAGATTTAAAACATTGTCTTAGCTTAAATTTGTAAAATAGACTCAAAGTAAATTCAATCTACCCTTCAAATTAGGGAAAGCTTCCAGGCAAAATTGAACAAGCAAAGTTTTTATCTGTTCTGGGTTCACTGAGGTGTACAGCCTCCAGCAGATAGCCAAATGTCACAATTGCTTTTGCCTGATCCAAGAAGTTGGCTGTGACTCCTTTGTAGAACCTTTGATCAGCATGAAGTGATGAAGTTACTAGTTCAGGACTGCTACTTAAACCTCATCTAACAATAGTGGGTTGGCTGTGGACTGAGGTCATGAACACTATTTAGAGAAACAGCAGTATTCTGGTATTCAAAAAATCAAAACCTGGTGACCAAATGGATGTGTTGCAGTTCAGTGTGTGAACACATTTTAGAACTGCTACAAACTCTTTACCAGCTAACAAAATTTTTTATTTATATTCTCTATTTTAGGTATTTCCATAGGAAAATCTGTGGTTTTGATGTTTAACAGATGCTAATAAAACTGCATAATAATTCAATGCTAGTGCAGTTTTAGCTCATGAAAAGTTTTCTTTTTGTGTCTGAGCTGCCTGGCTAATACATGATGCAGGTTTTCTGTACGAGAGAGTTGGAGCTTTGCTTGGCTTGGTTTTGCACAAATAAGATTTGCATTATCTGAAATTACTGCAGTTTGATAAATTGCTGTGGTAGCAGTACAGCCAAATTTCTTCTCAATTTAAAATGTTAATTCAGAGAGAGAGAGAAGCTGGTATGTTAATCCACTGCCATAATGCTGGGCCTGCATAATGAATATGCTCATCCTTTAATGTGCATGAATTTTTACAGCCTGGAAGCTGCTGATTTATCCTGGAGAGCTGAGTTACTTCCAACCACCAAGGTAAGTGTGGACCTAACTTAAAGGAGGGAGAGGTGCTTCAGGGGGTGGTTGCAAGTCATAGAGGAAGGAGCTGTTGTGTTTAGAGCATTGGGACAGATTGTATTCCACAGGAAGTAGAGAACTGGGAACTGGCAAAGGGCAAGCTAAGGGGTATGTTCAGTTATGGCTTTGCTACTTCCTTCTTTCTTTTCCTTTTTTCCTTTCTTTTTAAGGTTGTAATGCTGAAACTTCTGGACTATCCTTCTTTGTCCCACATTGTCATTCAGGTACCACCTGCAGTTGGCAATAAGGTAAAAAAATACAACATTCAGAAATTGCTTGCTTAGTGTATTCGTAACTTGCAGGGGCTATGACAGGAGGAATAGGAAGTATATTTAATATGTGCTAAGTTACTTTGAGAAACCATAGAACCCACAGTGTAGTGGTTTGAAAGTAGCTTCTGTAAGCTCAGAAACACTTTGATAAAATAGCAAACAACAAGGCAATGAACAGCACTTGAAACATGTACAAGGCCATGGTTCTCAAATCAGTTCTTAGAGTTCCTGTTGGAGATTCTAATGGTAATGTTGTTTGTTCTTCTTAATCCTCTGATTGTTTTCCTGAATGTTCATACCTTTGAAGAGTCATTTCTCTTACCAGGTTAGCAGAGAATACAGATAACTGGAGGCAGCACACCTGGGTTCTGGCAAGCATAGGTCAGATAGCTCTGCAAGCTCTTAAACCTCAAATGATGTAGTAGCCTGAGTTGTGCAGAGTTTAACAGCTTGAGTCTCACAAATGAGATGGATATCTTTGTATCAAGGGCTCTCAGGATCCCAGTAAGAGGGATATTTGGAGGATTGGTGTGTACCCATCTGGATCAGGCAGACCTCTCCAGTTAGTCCTGGAAATGGCAGAGTACTGAATTGGAATTTCCAGTCTAATCAGAGCTGACATTGCTTTCTGTGACACAAATACAGACTCTGAGTCTGTGGTATATTAATCCATGATCCAAGAAGTTTATCACAACTTCTTGGATCATGGATTAATGTGAGTGTGATGTTCTTCTCTGAGTGTATCTTCAGATAGTTGTGACGGAGGCATCTTGCAGTGAAATTAGCAATGCACAATGTTCAGCGTAAGCAAAGATAGAGGAGAGATCACTTGGGAAATGTAATTTGGCAAGTACAAAGGCTTTCTAGTCTTGTGCTTTGGTTTAGATCTGTTTTTAATTTCCTCAATTGCAGTATACTTTGGGCTGTGAATTCTTCAAAGAGGATTCCAGAACAGTCCAGCTCTCTGTAACACATCTTTTTTCATTTGGTAAGTATAGCATATTGCTTTTGGAAAAAATGGAAAACTAATATAACTAACCTTTGGATAATAAATTTGCCTAAAAATGTCTGGTCAGGAGGTTTTTGGGAGTTGTTTTTCACTAAAGCTAACACTGCTTTTGTTAGTAACAAAGAAATAAATGTGGGTATTTAGACTTGCAGATATGAAAGTATGTAATTTTCCTAAAAAGAAATAATCTGAATATGTAGTGAGTTCTCAGATAATTTTCTCTAATAAGTGAAAATATTGTACCCTTTCCAGGGTTTTCTTCAAGCAAAATTCTATTAAATTCAACTGGACTACTTTACAATGTACAGCTCCAGCATTTCAACCAAGTAAGAATGCTACTTAAGTTTTTAAGGTAATGTAACCACTATTTGTCTGGAGAAAAGTGAGTGAATTCTATTTTTTTGTGTTCTAGATATATCAAGCTTTCAAAATTTATATAGACAGTCACTGCCAGTCACTTAAAGGTAAATAGAAGTCTTCTAAAGTACAAATTTATTTTTAAAATTGTTGAAAATTTGTAGATACTAAAGTCTTCTCATGCAATGGAGTTTAGGCAATGCTGCTATGGTCTGTTCAAATGTGTCTGCTAATATCTCTCACTTCCCACTTTAAGAAGGATGGATCAACAAAAATGAGGAATTAGTCTTTTAACGTTTGTTTTTCTTATTTCCCAGCAAAGGGAAGTTGAATTTCCATCAGGATTCTGCCTTATATTGAAAGTGTTTCTTGAGAAAAGTACATTTGCTTAGGATTTTTATTTTCTCATAACAGGACTCGAATTTGAATGTTGAGCTACATAAGCTTAAACAGGATGGGTTGCTAAAGGACCCTGTTTCAAAAGAAAGAAAGTGATGAATTTATTAGGCTGAGGTTTTGTTTCATATTGAAAAGCAGAACTCTTCTCAAAACTGTTCTTCTTTTAAACATTGATGTCTCACTGTCTTGTCCTGTAACAACCTGAGTTTAACCATGTAATTTTTGTTTGCTGCTAACTGCTCTGATCTGCATTGCAATGTCAATGGCAATGTAACTGCAAACCCAGAAATTCTGTGTAGTCATCTGTGTGCCACCTTTGTTTTACTGGCCCTGGAGTTTTTAGAGACAGTTGCCACATCTGGTTCTTAGTTAAGTTTATATTTTTTAATGCTGTTCCATTTCAGAAAGAAAACCAAGTGTTTACAGACTTCATATCCCCTGGTCATATGAAGACTCAATAACTGTAGCAAAGTAAGGACTTTACCAATTAATAACTTCTTGATATGTTTTTAAAGAATATTTGCATCCTGTTGTGGTAATATTTCTGATGTGAAACAGTTTCTCCAGTGTTAAGTGTTCAACTTCTGCATCCTTTCCTCATTTACCTTTCTGCCCTTGTTGACACAGTTGTTTTGACATTTCCTAGAATAAGAATACCTACTAATTGTTTGCTTAATGGTTCTCACTAATTTTCTTGTAAAAGAAGTCAGATATGCTGGTCTGAAATTCTCAGGATAATCAGTGACCTTCTCATCAGTGTAGAGCAGTGGCTGCTCTGGATGCTGGCTTCCTCCTGGAAGTCAGGGTTTGGATTACACAGCAGCCCTATGTTTGCTTCAGCAGCATAGTCCTGACAAAATCAAATGATACAGCTTGAAATATATTTGTCACTTATGAAGTTGAACACCTGACTGAATTTTAGATGGTAGGAAAACTGTATTTCTAGTTTATTTTAGAAGTCTTAAGGACACCTCACAATTTCCAGCCCCCTGTGTTTTCCAACAACATAATACTTTCAGGAAACTGAATTGTATTCCTGAGGATATGTTCTTTCCCTTCCTGGCACTCAGGATATTTGCATGTTCTATGTGTTCACTGAACCTGTCTGCTTTCCTTAGTGCCATGTCCCAGGATAGTTCAGAGGAGAGGGAGCTGAGGATGTTATGTAGTTCTTTGTGACAGGGTGAACAAGTTCCTTACACCATTTTGCTCACAGCTTGAGGTGACACTTGGTGTGGTAGATTTGCTTTATGTGCACTTGTTGAAGACTGAGACACCTTTGGTTGTTCTGCTTGGTCATAAGGACAGCAGTGACCATGTAAGTTGCTGTTTCAGAGTTCCATCTCTTGCTGAGATTTCTGCCAAACTGCACATTGCTCAGCCTCACAGTGACAGCAGCCTTCCAGAGTTAAACATCTACTCTTCCCCAGACTGTCAGTATGAAGTGAGTAAAACAGTTTTATTTTATAGCTAGTTTGCATTGCCGGATAATTTTTGCATAATTCAGTTTTTTAAACCATAGCTAATTAATCTGAATAAATACTAAGCAAATTCTAAAGGTGGGCTGTTTGGTCTTTTTCACATGTAGTGTGTGTTACAAGTATTTTGCAACAGCTGGGTTAGTACTGAAAGTTGGACTCTAAAACTTTAAAGCATTTGCTTTTAATTGTCAATAGTAAGGTGTTGAACATTTTGTAGGATTGCTGTATTCTAGAACTTAAGTTTGCTTCTTAAAAATAAGGAAGCATTGTATGAAACAATATGCTTACCATTGTATGAAGCAATCTATTTTTTTTTCAAGGTAATTCTGAAGACATCACTTCTACAGGTTCTTGGGCAAGTAAGAAAACCTAATATTAAATTGGTTTTTCTATGTCAGTAGCATCTATAGAAATTTTTGCTTCCTCCCTTCCTTACTGTGGCACTTCAGGTTCCTTCTCAATGCCAAGAGGAAGCACTATTCAGTGATCATTTTGCAGCCTTTTCCCTTGGCAAGGATCCCTCCTGGATGAATGTCAGGCCCTGGTCCTTAGAGGAGCAGAAAAGCTCTCTAGCTCTAAAGAGCTGCTGTAAATGTGCAGTATGTGGCTTTGTGGTGAGCTCAATATCTGTAGGTCACTTTAACTTTCTTGCCTGATGAGTCAGTGGTGTTAGAACTTTAAAATATATTTGGCATCAATTAAGTTGGGGGAAAAAGTCTAAGTAGGTCCATATGCTCCTTTTCAACCAATCTTCTTTGGTTATCAATGAAGAATACATTTCGACATGGGGATCAGTAAAAATAGACTGGCCATCTGCAGCTCTCTGCATCTGAAGAGTAATTAATTTGCAAGCACCTAAGTGTAGTGCTGGAATAAAACTGGCAAGAAGGTTCTCTACAGGAATATATGCATTTAGAGCAAGGATTTTTCATTTTGTTGTTTTTTTGCAACATTTATAGAATTTATAGGCTATTGGTATATTAATCATTACTTGAGAGAGTGGAAGCCAATTAATACATGCATATAATTGCTTCCAAAAGTTCTTTGCCTAAAAGCATAGATAACTATATGCAGATTTTGCTTGAAAAGTGGCCTTTAAATTGTTTTAAACTTGCTTTACTGAAATGTAATACTTGATTATTTTCATACTTGTCTTGACTGGGGAAAAAACCCAGTTGTTTCTAATTTGATTGTTTATGCAAACCTGTTTCATTAACTGCTTATGAGAGATTCTAGTATTTCCCATCTATATATTGTAGATTATCAAATATGCATTAAAATGAGAAGCTAGATCTTTTAAGAAAAATTTTCTAATCTCAGTATCATTCTGGCTTCATGATAGTATTTGTGTATGTGTTCTTTAAATATATTTTTATAGATAGAAATGAAGTTATCCCTTTATCCTTGTCTTTCAGATAGTAAGGTTCCATGCTGGTGCTTTTCCAGTCTATATTGTTTCTAATATTCTTCTTACTTATGGAGGACAATTGAGCACATTGAGATCAACAGGTAGCTTTCTAAAAATCTGTATATTTTTCTCTGTCACAAGTGTATTTAAGGAAATTGCTTATCGAATTTACTGATGAAAGACTAGCTAAATGTGAATTTTTTAAGATAAATATCATTCAACTTGCAGAAATACTTGGATCTGTGCTCTTCATTTTAATTTTTTCTTGGCTGGTAGTTCTTCAAGATTGTGTTGTAGCAAAATATTTCTTTATTATTTTAAATTTCAGTCCCTCCCTGTGAAATATCGGTGTTGCACAGTAGTTTAGAATTACCAGAAATCTACCTAAAAATACATGTAAAAGTTTAAAATACATTGTTAATGTGTAGAAAACACTATTTCTTGCAAGAAGATGAGAGTTGCATTGCAGCTTTGTTATGCTATCATGTCTTCAGACAAAATGCATTTTTATTAAAATTCAGGGGGTGTTTGTCACAAACTCCACAATGTCTCTAGAAGCTGATGTGCCATATTACCTTAATGTGGGTACCACATTATTACCTTAATGTGGGGACCTGGTGGAGAAGGGCCTTGGTGGCAAAGTATGCAGCCTTGCAGTACTCTTGCAAGACATGGTTATCTTGTTTTCAAGTCAACTCACCGTTGTCTGAATTTATATTTTGTTGTGGATGATGTTTGTTGAAGTTCATGACATGGCAGTAACTACAGCTGCTCTCTGTTCTTGATCCTAGGCCAGTGTTCAGACTTCTCCCTCCAACTAGTTAGGACAGCAAAACCCTACAAAGTAGAACCTCTTATAAGCATTGTTGTGTTTCTGCAGGGGTGAGTTTGCATCATTTATTTGTTTAAAGCAATTTCCAAAACAGAAGTTTCAGTAAAACTGTTGCTAGACTGAAGACTGTTATTTTATCTGTAGTCACTGTAAACACCTGACTGTTATTTTGCTTGAAAGACTGTAATAGAAGGAATAGTTGATAGGTATCTAACTGTAAGAGCAATTGGAAGTGATAAATAATACTGCTTTCATGTTTTTGGCAGGTTTAACTGGTTTAGAGAGATATGGGAGTCACTGTCACTACCAGAGGTGGATGCTGCTGTACTGAGTAGTCAGGATGCATGGTTCCCCCTTGTGTCCCTGATTCTATTTCTTTTTGGGACAGGCATTGCCTACTGGAGTGGAGTATTTTTCTCTACATCTCTGAGACTCTTCTCTTCATTATGGTTAACTCTGATTAGGTAAAACAACATGATGCTATATAATTATGCTCTTCTAGATGACTTTCACCCTGACAGTTGTTTTTTTTGTTTGTCTGTTTCTGTGTGAATGCTTGGGCAAGATTGAATTCTGGGCAGATTGAATTTATACATGATTTTAGACATCTGGGTTTGAAAGCAAGCAGAAATTGATGTCTGAGAAGAAGTACAACAGGAGTTTTGTTTCTGGTTTGTTTTTTTTTTTTTAGACCTCCTGAACTTCAGAAAGATAAATTGATTACACCCAGCAGACTCTGTGGGATGATATCCCTTGCTTTGGTTAGCTGGACCACTTGTGGTGCATTTGCTGTGCTCATTATTTATCTTCAATACTTGTTCAAGGTACTGAAAGGCTAAACATTCTGTATGTTAACTGAATTGAAACTTTTAGGTGCTTTGAATTAACCCAGGTGAAAAGCAAAAATCCAGATTACCCTTTTTCATACACAAAAGAAATGTTATTATTCCCATACTTGAAATAGGTATTTCTAATTTCTCGCTGTCATAATCTTATAATCTGTAGAATTTTCTTCTTCTCTGGTTAATGCTTCTTAAAAAGAAATGTGTGGTCCCATGTGCCCACTACAACAATGCAGAAAATTGAAAATTTTAACTTATAGCTAGGCAATACTATAAAAACAAAGACTAATACCTCCCTTGAAGAGTAAGGACTCCTCAATTTCTTTTCCTTTACTACATCTTTTATGTGAAGAATCCTCACTAAACAAGCAACTGCTTGTCTTACAGGTTGTAAAACTGCATGTAACTGTAAGAGCAGAGCAAAACATGCACAACAGGGTGAGTCTGTTTCCTGCTTCTGTTCCAAACTCTGGCCAAAAATTGTCTGGCAAACTTCTGCCTTGGTACTCTTAGGTTGTGCTGCAGTGAGTGGGTAGCTGTAGTTCCCTTGCTGCATGTGTGGTGTGAAAGAACAGGCAGGCCATGAGCAGCCTGCTCCATCACACATGAGTGCTGTTTGAAGGTTCTGCAATGTGAACTTGTTGTCTCAGAAGAAAGCTCTGTCTCTGAATACACACAGATTAACAGGGTTTGTCTAAATCTTTGGTCTTTGATTATGCATGGCTTATCTTAAAAAAAAAAAAAAATCTAGGTAATAATCTATACTGCAAGTAAAACTGCTTTTTCCAGAGAGGCAGCATGTGGAGTTCAAGGTATTTTAGTCCAGAGATGACAAATAGGATGTGTTAGATGGATATGGACTGAGACTGCTGTAAACAGGGAGCTGTTAAAAACACAGTGAAGAAGTGTTGGGCTCCATGCAGTGTGAACTTTATTTTCTGGATTACTTTAAGGTATAGGATCAAAGATGTAAGCAGGTGTGGATAGCAGCATATGATAAGTACCTGCTCTTTTTTGCAAACATAGAACAAAGTCTGACACAAGAAGTTGTTGGAAGTTTTCTTTGGGTTTCTTTGAGTGGATTTTTCACGTGTTTAGTTGAAAATCCTCTCCTTTTATCTCTATATAATATTTTGTTTCATTTGTGGGGGTTGCTATCACTGGAAGTTAGTATCTGCCAACTCATTGGTTTATCTTTGCTATTTATTCCTACAGGTAATATTTTACTCCCAGTTGCATTACTTCCTATATCTTTCCTGTGCATGATCATCTCTGATTTTTCACTCCCATGCTTTATTACTCCTTTTATTTTGTTCTTCCCCCTTCCAGGAACTGCTTTTCATTTCGTTGGTGTCAGGGCATTTACAGTCTCCATTCTTTTCTTCCATAGACATATAAACTATTAGGGTATGAGAAATTTATGGTTAAATTTAGATACTTTAAAATTGAACTTTGCTTTTGGTGGCTTTTTGAGGCATAAATTGCAGGTTTTCTTCCTAAATCACAGCTGGTGTGATACTATTAGGATATTTTTCCCCTCCTCTTTCCCCAGCATGGGTTCTTACAAGCCTGTGCACATTTTTGTGACTTCTGTCTTTCATTTCCAGGATTCAGGCCACTCAAAAGAAACTTCACAGAACTCCAGTGCACCCACAGTCGAAGCCCAGAGTTCAGTGGGCAGCATTCCAGAAGCAACACAGTCTCCTTCCAACAGTAAAACATCTGCTGAAGCTACTAACAGTCTTAAGATGCACATTACAGTCCTTAATTTATTCACATGGATTGTGCTGCTCAACTTGCCATCTTTAATTTATTGGTTAAAAAATCTCAGGTAAGTTCTTAAATTGACACAGAGGTGGAAGAAAGTTACAGGAACTTTTGAAGATAATAAAAATTATAAATGTTTGGTTCTTTACATTATTAGTTACCTTACAGTTTTTATTAAAGAGTACTGTAAATTATTACTGTTTTCTCTATCCTGTCTGGTTTGTATTGTGGTGTAAATAGGTGTTAAGTGAATCAGTGATATGCTGAACAAAGTAATGTTTCAGAAGGGATTTAAAATCAGGTTGGGATGCCATATTGTTTTCATGTATATTTTTTGTCATCAGCACATGGATATTATTTGGCAGCCTAGTTTAGAAGTGATGTGCTTTTTAAACCATTTCTTTGCAGGTACAATGTTAGGCTTGATCCTGATCCCTGGAGATCCACAGCTATTATCCTCGTGTGCATCTTGGAAATTCTAATGAATTCAAGTACTTCTGAAGTGAAATCAAGGTACTGTAGCCCAGTCTCTAGTTTTGCTTTCCTGTTTCTTTGTGAATTACCATTTGTGTGGTAAAATTTAATTTATGCTGTAATTGTTCAGCCTCTATAGAGATTCATGAACTCATATGGTTAAGACTAAAAGATGAGCTAAGATTTGTGCAAAAGTGCCTCTAGTTCAGCTAAGAGGAAAAAACCCCCTGTATTTGCCACATGGAAATAAATGAAGTATGTGCTATCTAAGCAATTGGCTGCATAATAACTTCTTGCAAAGTGACTTTTTAACAATTCATTGAATTATTTCAAGTGTCACAGAATCCAAATATGTGGAGCAATTATTGTCAGACAGTTAAAAGGAAAAGGGAATTCTACAGGATAATAGTTATGTTCTTGTAGCTCCCCTTATGGGAGAAGAAATATAATGTGTTCTCTACTGGATTAAGAAGTTCTGAGAACTTGGTTTTGCTTGACAGATTATTTCTTGTTGAGATATGAAATTAGTTAATGCCTCATGAATGACAATAAATAATAACAAATGTCATTTATCCTCTTGACCAGTACCTGTTATCTCAAGTGATCCAAACCATTAAGTCTTCCTATGTTACAGAGAACAAATTTCTAAATTAATATATTTTTAAGGACATTAACCTTTTTGAATAATTTCTCTTGCTTATGCATCAATTTTTATGGCCCATTAGACCTAGTTGCTCAGTTTTAAAGATTAACAAAGCCTTGAAATAGAAATTATTTTGCAAAGGAAAATGATATATGGCATTTGCATGTTTTCTGCATATGTGGCTACAAAATGATAATTTTTTTTCTTTCTATTCTTATAGTAAACTCTTGAAGATTGCAGCCAAAGTTCCACTCCCTTTGTCTGTTGCAATGCTGGCCTTTGGACGAATGCATTTATACAGAGTCCCACACTTTGTAACCTTTTCTCTTCTTCTACACGTGCTGTGCTGTTTTGTGTAATGTTCATTCTATATAGGACAATGCACCCTAGAAACTTAACACTGGAGATGGGAAAAATTGCAACACAGAAATGCCTAAATTAATATGATCAGTAGTTTACATTATGTGGGAAAGAGGACAGAACTGTGAATACTTTGCAGAAAATTCATGGTTTTATTCATGTTGCTTAGAAAACTTTTCCTGGTGTTTATTTCGTGTCTCTGAAAATGGAGTGATTTAACTGTGTATAAGCACATGACTCATATCAGTGCAACATCTCAATACTCTGCCTTGTAGACACTTTGGTATTTCACTGTACTGCTTTGTGAAAACTCCTTTTTTACTCACTGTGCCATGCAGTGTCTGTGTTCTGAACTTGCATCTCTTGCAGGTCTAAAGTATGCTGTTAAAACTCAATACATTTCAAGCACACTGTGACTATCACAAAAACCACACAGCCAAGTATACTTTGAATGATTTTATGTTATATTCAAAAGCTGCCACATTTGTGTCTAGACAAACTAGAATGTACTGCTTATATAGAACTGTTATTTCTATCAAATCATTTGTTCAATCAGTGTGAGTTGAACATTTGTGAGATTATTGCAAGTCTTACACATTTTACTTTTTGTGAGAGTGAGAAGACAACAGTATTCTATGTAGCTTTCTATTCAGGAAGGATACCAGCAGATTCATAAACAATTTGCTGTAATGTTGTTTTAAAACATTGTCAGTTTTCTCTGGAATTTTGAAATTAATCCTTAGACTTTGTCCATATGTAGAAGCTAGCAAATGTTGAGATATGCTGTGAGTTACCAGTTCATTTGCTGCACTCTTTCTAAGTAGACAAGGCAGGCTTTTTTCCTGTTGTAAACAGAGAACCAACCATCTCCTAATAAATGCCAGTGCATAAAATGAATATGGAATAGTTACAACCCTGCAAACTGCTGTCCTGCCATACAGTGCTAACTTCTGCATGTGGGCAAACTCAGTAATAGTGGGAAATACTGACCATAATTATTAGCTCTGTATAAATTTTATCTTAGTGCCTAGATGCTACAGTGACTGCCATTTATAATAAAGCCTACAATAGCTATGTGTAAGGAATTCTGTCCCCTGGGCATGTGTTCTGCCAACAGAAGAAATCTCAGCAGTCCTTAGTTTTAAATGATGTATTGATTCTGTGTAGAGATGAGCTTACTACTTGCTTCTGTGTTAGCTATCTCTGCTGTGTCTGAGATACCTGTTCCCTTCATCTGGAAACACCAAACCAGCTCAATCATCTTATAGGAATACCAAGAGGAAATCTGCTGCTCACAGTCAATCAAGAATACTCTTGATCCAGTCAGCCTGACCCATTAATTCCATCATATCTTAATAATCTTGCCTAAGTGCCTCAGTTATTTCTAATGTGTTGTTAGGGTCAATTCCTTTGAGCTGGTGGAAAGACTCAATTCACACAGTGACTTTCCAAAATGAAGGACAAATGTGAAGAAAGCCACGTGTGTTTTGTTTGCTTATATCCATATCAGCAGTTCAAGTTATTAATAAGTCATTACAAGTGCTGTAACTGAGTAAGGGTATTGTAGTTAGCCACTGTCACTGTTATCAGTAATCTATGTGCTGGTATTCTAGTCTTAACCTTTTCAAAAAGAAGGTTAGAATATATATATAGTGTTTGTAAATCAGAAAAGTTATTTGAATAGATTATATCTTGATATTTTCTAATCAAATGTATGCTACAGTATATGTATATAAGATAGTTTGTGTGATTTAATATACTTGTAGCTAAATGCACCAGTTGGTTTCACTAGAAATTGCTGTTCAGACAGAAGAACAGAGTTCTTGTACTTGCAAATGGCTGTGAATGAAAGATGGTGGCAGAACTGCACAGGGCTGGCAAAGGGCTGTGAAATGGGCAGGGTCTGATTTCTGTGGAAAAGATAGTTTTCCTTGACTTTCATGGTCCATTTGGCTTACTACTCTATTTTACTTCTGATTTTGTTTTGCCACCTTAACAGGCTCTTTCTGCATGAATCCATTTGTTGGAACTGTTGGAAATGAAACAGACTTGACATTTGGTATCTTTAATAGCTTTCAAAATATGCCATAAAGTGAAACCTACTGAATTACAGCAGCATAGGATAACAACTTATTTTTTTTTTCATTTAATGATTTTTTTTTAGCTGGAGTTCTGTTGATGATTATGAGAACTCTTCATAAAGTGGGTTCTGGTATCTTGTGTATTTTCCTGCCTGATTTTCAAGTGGGAGGTAGGAATAGGTATAATCCTGAGTCTGAGATCCCAGATGACAAGAGTTTTTCACATCTCCCTCAACACTCCCTTTTCTCAGAGATGGTTTACCTTTACTGGGGAAAAGAGGGGAAGTCTTACTCCTATTTTGAATTTAAATGCCTTGTGTGCCATTTAATAGATTTAAACTGTTGGCAGGGATGTGTGTCTGGATTGTGCAGTGATCATGGACTGGACAACTTCAGCTCTTTGGCGGATCAGGAGTTTAATCCCAATTAGATTAGCCATACAATCAATGGATGGTAATAGGATTAGAACGAGTCTTAGAATTCATCCCATTCTGAGAGAGGATGAATTCTCCTACTTGTCATTCTGAAAAGGACTAGATTTTGTAACAGTCTGAGGTTGTTTTTCGGGTAAAATACAATGATTGCTTGTTGTTACTTTTGGACAAGAAGCTTCTGTTAGGTGAATCTGTAGTTCTGCCACTGTTCAATTATCACTGCAGCAGAAACATAGGATAACCCAATATATATATATATACACACACACTGTTAATTGCATATATAAGGAGATGTAGATATTACTGAAATATCCTTTATTATGAGTGGGCTGCATTTATAGAACAGCTTTTGGCAAATACATTATAATGTCTCTTACTACCTTTAATTACATTAAAATTCCACTTTATTCTTCACATTTTAGATTATCCAGACCATGTGGGAGGAGACCAAGGCACAAACTGTAAGGGTTTAGACCTCAGGATGCATTCAAAATAAAAGTATTTATGTGGATCTAATATGATTTTCTTATAAGCTATCAGAGACAGAATGAGGAAACAGGGTAAGAATTAAAATACTAAATGCCACTAACTTTTGGTACAGCAGAGTCTTTCTGTGACAGGGAGAGATTTAATGAGAAGCTTTGGTGGTAGCTTCATACCCTGAAATTACTCTGGAAGTATATAATCTTTTCTGCTTGATGTCATCAAACATGTTCCTCACAGTCTCATCATGCTGCAATGACACGTGTAGCTAACACTTCTTAGAAATTCTCTGTGTCTGATAAGGAAAAACTCACATCTTCATTGGAATTACCAAATGCACCTTGGAACTGAGTGAATTAATGTTGTCCAAAGCTTATCTTCTAAGTTGTGATTTAAAAGTTGCAGTGAGTCATATTTCAGCATCCTGTTGAAAGAGGATTGGTTTGGGGGTTTTGGTGGGAGATTTCTTTGTATGTTTTATTTCCAAGAAACCTGCAGTAAATGGAATTTAAGTTAGTATTATTTCTGACATTTAGAGTTCTGCCCTGATTTTGGCTTTTCATGAAGCAAATCATTCCTTAGTATTAATTTGCTATGTTTCAAAACAAATAGATGACAAATGACAAAACTGTGAGCAGTGCAGTACTAATACATTGTAGAAGGCATAGAGACTGCTGGTATGTCTAAGTGAATTTTTCATTTATAACCTAATTGGACTAACTTTAAAGTCAGTGATTAACAAAATAAAATGTATTGACATTTAACCTCAAAAGCATTGCATATGTCAGTGTTTGATACATCTCATTTTCCGTATGTTTGCCAGTAACAAGTGATAAACTCAGTTGATGTTCTTCTGAAATCTGATAAATCTGATCCATCTGAGCACAGAATAAAGTCTGTTATGTAGTCATTAATAAATGTAAACATTTGAGAAACTTCCATTTGAATCAAGTTATTTCAATACAGGGTTGAGTGTGTTTAGGCTTTCATTGTATTTATACTGAGATAAAACCAGCCATTTACTGACCTTTAATACTCTGAGCTATGAAAATGTTTTTGGAAGTGGTTGTAGAGTCTGTACAGAATTGTGCTGCTGTTCTAAATCACTAAGCTGCTAGGAAATTGTTAGTTGTAAAGTAGACTGAATTCTTGATGCTTATTTTCCATTTAGTGTTTTAATGGTGAATGTTTCTCAGTTAATTTACAGCTTTGACTTTTTGCATGTCTTTTTATGTTTCTGGGATATAATCAGGCTAGCTTTTGTAAGCATTTAGCACTGTAAAATATAAAATTTTCATCACTGTTCCTTTAGGGGAGACATACTTCTGTCACCAAAGCTACATACTGCTGTTGTATAGCCTCCAGGAAATGTGTGACAATGAAGGACAATTCAAAACTAGTCCATTTTTTATTTTAAAGTACAATTTTTACCTTTTTTTTAGAGCCAGAACTTTGAACTAGAATATTAGAATCCGTAAAGTCTTAAAAAATTTGAAAACGTTTTGCAAAGACTATACTTTCTGATGTATATTTTTATTTATGGGTGAATGTGTGCAAAGCTTTTAATCAGCTCATCTATCCTCAAACTCAAGTAAAAAGTATACACTTTGTCTTATTAATAGACACTGCTGCTTTTAAAAATGAATTTTAAGCATTTAGAGAGAAAATTCCATAGCTCTTACTTAAGCAAATCTGCCCAGCCCTCAATTTTTCAGGTCTAAGCACATAACTGCCTCAAATATGTGCTTATTGCCTTGTAGGATGAAAACCTGAACTGTGATATTTTGCATTTATTTTCTTAAGATGTAAAGTTTCTTTCTGCATTTTTAAATGTAGACACATGTTGCTATTCACGCTGTCATAAACAAACCTTGTAAGCATTGTCTCCCACAGTTATTGGCAGCTTGTGCTCTGGCTTCTGTAGGAATGTATGGTGTCAGAGCTGAGTTTGTCCCTAAAAACCAGGAGTGCTGAACATGATAATATTTGTTCTTTGTGGCACATCACTGTGGGTCCTCCTTCCCCATGCAGCTCTCTCTGGTTTGCAGCGTCCCTGGCCTGCAGTGCCCAGCAGGAGTGCCCAGAGCAGTGGAACTGGGACTCACCTGGCAGGAAGTGCAGCAGCTGTGTCCTGTAGACTCCTTCTGTTTGGTGAAATATCAGCCAAGACTGTTTTCCCCCTCCAACTTAAATAATTCAGGGTATATCTAAGTATCAAATGTGCAAGTGTGTTGATGTTTATTTTTACAAAAGGCTAAGTGCACTATTTTAGGATCAGTTCAGGCTTCAGTATTTTCCACCCACTTCAGTCTGAGTTTGGAAACAGGATTTGAGACTGCAGCACCTGACAGCTGGAATACTTTACAGAAATCTACAGGTAGTAGACAGGACACATATGATTAGAGTGCCAGGCCAAAACTGAAATGTGAAATTCCTCACTGTGACTTTAAACTTGTAGCTTTCTAGAGAGAGAAAAAAATACATATATACTGTGCCTTAAACCAGTAAATGAATACACTCCAACTGTAGCCTGTGGACTTCCATAGCCTTATATTTGATTTTTGAAGTTGACCAAAAATATTTGTGTGGATCATACTGAAACTTGATTTGGGGAAAATGCTTAAAAAAGTTATTTTGACCCCATTTTACACTTAGAGAAATGAAGATTTATGACAAGTACAGCATATTTTTTATTTGGAATCACACCAACCAAAGTCAGAAGGCTTTAGCTGACCTGAATTTTTCAAGCCTTTCTGTTGTGACCAAAAGAAAAAACAAGGAAGGAAAACTGGTTGCAGATATCTGTCTTAGCTTTGAAGTCTGTGTGTCAAATTATTTTTAAACATTTTGCTATTTGGTCCTCAATTAAAAAAAAATCTCAATTTTAGTTTAAGCAAAATACTGTATTTAAGCCATTAAATAGCAAAATCTTCACCAGTGTAAGAAAACTAGACAGGGGCAGGGTTGGTTGTTTGTGTTAAGGCTCCAGAAGTTTTGAATACTAAATTTTACTTTTTAGGAAAAATACTGACATGTAAATCCCTGAAAGTTCATATGTAGATTCCCTTTTATGGAGAAAAAAAATTGCACTTTTTTTATCCTAACTCATTAAAGAAAACTAGAAATACTTAAGATCTTAAAATCTAGTTTTAATATAGTAGAAGGATTTCTTACATATACTTTTTAATAAAAAGAGCTCAGGAAAAGCCACTGCTGGCTTTTCTTATTTGTCTCTAGAGGATTCTCTGTGTGTTTTGAACAAATTCTGATTTCCCTCCCCCTCCCATATAGCACTGAACCTTGGAAAGTGATGCCATCTGAGAGGTTATTGCTGTACTGGGGGTATTTAGACATGCACACAAAGAACTGCCTGCCACAGAGCTGCTCACAGAGCTGCTCACAGAGCAATACACAGCAATGTTAGAAAACATTTCCTTTCACTGAGCTCCTGCTTCCGTCTGGCTGCCACAGTGCTGCTGCTGCTGCTGAGCACAACATGGAACAGACCATCCTTGTGTCTTCCCTGCTGCCTAAACTCATTCCAGTCACCTCACTTCTTACTTTGTGGTGATGTTTCAGCACTCCTGGCCTTTGGTGATTTTCTAGCCACTGGAATATTCTAGTACTGAGAAGGTAGAAGTACCTTTAAGGCCTTCATGTATGAGGATGACTCGAGAGAAACCGTGTAACTTGATTCCCCACTGACCTTTTAATTGTTTTTTTCAAGCACAAAGACAGAATAATGTTGGTCAAAATACCTTGTTTGGGTGATTAGTGGGGAGGGAAGGATTTGTTGGTTGTAAAAGGACTTAAAACTTTGAAGAAAACACGTAATTTTGGGGAAAATCTTATCACTTCTCAAAGCAATCTGTCTTAGACGTTTTTAACTCTGCCTCTGTGTTCAGTTATTATGTAGCTACCACAAATGTGATGTTGTACATGAACTCACTCTTAATATTTACAGATTTTTAGAGATGTTGACAGGGTCTTATCTATAAATGTTTGAATAATACTATAGCAAATTACTGTGCTTATAAAAATGTTTATAACTAAGTTCTTACAGATCATGTCATGTATCATAAAGTTTGGCAAAGTCCTTGTCTTGTGAGATGCTGAGAAAACCTTGGAGAAGAGGTATTTTCAGATGATGTTGTAATTGCTGAAAGATGACATCTCACAGCCTTTAAAAACTGCATTTAGATACTTTTTTGTTGTAGTTGAGGGCAACTTGATTGGGAGCTGCTCTGGGATGTTCCTGTTTTGTTTCCTGATTTCCCTGGCTGCAGTGTGTACTTCAATTTGGTTTTTGTCTTTTTTTTTACCTAAGTGTGCATGACTTTCAGTACACTGTATAGCAAATGCCCTGCTAAAGAAACATTTCTGTATATTTTTGTATGGTATTCCAACGTGCTTGCATTGGTACAAATGGTTGTAAATCCCAAAAAGTGCCACTTGCCAGTGCTGCTCTGTGTTACCTGTATGCTGTTGTACAAACACGCTGAGGAGTGTTGTGAGCAGTGTTTGCCTTTAGTCTTGCCTCAGGTACTCATGTGGAGCAGTTTGGTGCTTTTCCTTCTGACTTGTAATACTTGGGATTCTAAGCAGAAAATAAAAGTAGTAAACAAAAGGCCTTGTGGTTGGAGCAGTGCTTTAACAGGTGCTTCTTTCACACCTCAAGTACAGTGCAATAAAGATAGTTGGATAGACAGGGTGAAGCTTGCCTCAGTGTCTTAACTCCAACACCTCAGGCTGCATGGCCGGGAAATGCAATAAAATTCAATGTGTTTCCTGAACAATACACTTTATACAGAGCATCAAATGTATAAAACTTGTTCTCAGCTAAACTAGTATATTTTAAATTTGTACATTTCAGAGGTGAATTGCGTGGAACTGAGCAAGTAATGCTATCAGCATTTTCATCTTCACAGCAGTTTAATTCAAACATACATGAACATTACTTCCTGTGCCAGAAAGGTTATATAATTAGTATAGACACTTCGAAAATATTTGATTTATTGAAGATGTTTATCAAGAAAACCTGATGCTTAAATTTGGGTGCATTAAAAAGGCAGCCCCTTGACATCTGGCTTTGATAGCATTTAGCTACTGTCCTCAAAAATGAGGTTGCAATTTTATTCAGTCAGTGTAAGTATACTAATAGTATTTTAATATGAATGTGTTCTGCTTATATTTGACTTTCCCTGAAGGAAAGAATTGAATTTACTAAAAAAAGACCAACCCACACATTACAATGAGCTATAGGTCTAAACAGACTTCTAGCTCCAACAGTTTCTCAGAGCTTTAGCTCAGGAAGCAACAATACAAGTGTGTATGGATTTTTTTTCAGACAGCTGACAGAAAATATATGCTAATTGAATCTCTTGCATATCTGCATGCTTCATCAGTCACCCACATTGCCTGAGTTCCTCCAGTAACAAAGCTTGTTTCATATTTGCAGATGACTTCAATATGTTTTATTAGCTGAATACACTGCATATCCCCAGTCCTTTGTAAAGAAATCAATGGAATAAATTAATTGAGGGGGAGAAAAAAGGTAGAAGAAAACTGCCAGCTCTTCTGGCTTTTTTCCCCCTCCTCTTTCCAAAGATAAGGAACTAAAATCTAATCCCAAACTGTAAATCTTGCCTTTTCCCCTTCCTGTCATTTTCTCTACAGGAGCATATTTCTGTTTCTAGCTGAAATAAGTATCTACCTAGAATATCAACAAAGGCAGTTCCTTTATGCTGGGACCTACCTTTTTTGTGGTTTTCTGGTGCTACTGCTCTGTTCTTGATGAGTCAAATATCTGGAAGTTGAGTGTGATGAAACATAATTGATGGGGCTTAATGGATTTTCTTTTTTTTTGTGTATGATTTTTTTTAAAACTTTAAATATGCAGAATAATACACAAGTTGGATAAGTTGTCTTGAATTTTTATATATTACTGTAGTCACAAAAATAAGCTGCTGTTTTAGCAGAAGGGAATAAGAGCAGAAACAAGTACTAACTGTGGAGTTATCAAGTGTCCTCCCCTTGGCCAGTGCATATCCTGGGGATATCTGGGTTTCTTTGTCATCTTTGGGAATGGAAGACTTGGTGCTTGGGATCAGCTTGAAAATAACACTGCTAGGATTTTGTTTACTGTGTTGCTAATGATGTTTGGATATCCAAAACATCACCTTCCTGGAAGGGTGGTGGCAGGTTTTTATTTTGCTTTCAAAAGTTAAACCAAAGAAAAATGTAAAGCTTCTAGTCAGACACAAACATCTACACTCGGGAGTAAGGTGATGGTCAAATATTTTTAGTTTTAACATGTCTATTTAGGGACATATTTTATGTGATGCTAAATCATGTATCATCTACATAGCGAAGAGTGCAGTGAAATAATAAAAAATATGAGCAGCTTTGATATGCAGAATGCTATGCACTAAGGCCAGGGTAAATTAGCAGAGTCCTCCTTGCAGCCTTTGTCTTAGTTTCTAGTGTGACAGGAGAATATTAACTGCTGATAAAATCAGGGCAGGAAAACAACGCTTCCATTAAAATGTTATGATTTTGGATATTGAAGCAGACCTTACTTTTCCCTCTCTTTTTCTAGCATCAAGAGAGTGATCCAGATCTCATTCACTTGAAAACCATTAGTCACCATTCTAGAGAGACAGCTAATTACTTTTAACAAAAAATAATATTTTGATAAAGCTGTGCCATTTCTCCTGGGAATTGTTTTAAACTTCCTGTATGCCTACAACCAATTTCTGCAATACAGCTTGGGAGGAGTTTGTACTGCACTGTTCGATAGCAACAGGTCTGAAGAGTACCAAGGATGAAATTCTCAAGGGTCTTTATGTCATGGTTGGAAATGGAATCATTACTGTATTTTTGAGCTCCTGCTAACGTCACTGACACCCACCTACAGTCTACTGGAAATATAAGTGCAGAGATCAGGTTGTTCACAGATTACAAGGAGACCAACCAAGAAGGGGCAAGCCAAAGCCAAATTCCCTGGTAAGTTCTATTTTAAAGAATGTGAGAGGGAGAATTCCTTTTCTCCTCCTGAGTCAAGTTGTGAAATGGATCTCTAGTATGTTAGACCAGGCTGTATTAAATACCGTTGCACTTGTTATTATATGTAGTAAAATGTAATGCAGTTTTATAAAACTGAGCTCTCTGGATTCTGGGTCATATTTTTGCATTCTCCTTGGAGCATACAGAGGTCTGGTGCTGTACTAGCCACTGAAAATGTCTTTGTGTAATAAATGTAAACTTACAAATGTAATATTTTGTGTTGAGTGTTCTACCGGTCCATCAGAGGAGAGTCCAGTGTCTAGAAATAGCTTTGGTATGGGAAACGCTTGTTTAGAATAATTTGTTCTTGCAAGGACCTTAGTACTATGAAAAAAAAAAGAGTTGCTAGCACATGGATGTAATCTGTAGTGGGCAGATTTGCTTGGATTCACATGCTTTGTGTGTTCCCAGTGACAGCTGTATAGGATTTAAGGAGTATGTCTGTTTATCCCTCTAACAGGCAGTCTGTTCATCTCCAGCATGTGGAAAGGGCTGCTCCTGGGGCTGTATGTAGTATTGGCTGTCAGAGGACTGGCAAAGGGTGCTCCTTCCCAACCAGAAGATAAATGGAAGCCTCTTGATAACCCCAGAAATAGAGACCTGGTAAGGAGATGTTTCAAGAAAGAGAGCTGAAGTTCTGTGTGTTTTTTTTTTGTTTTCCATTAAGAGACTCCTTATTGTCTAAATTTAAAGGCAAGAGGGGCCCATTTGATGTAATGTTAGGAGCTGTGCACTTTGTATGGTCAATAACCATTTCTCAGTCAAGATGTACCCCTTAACTGAAGAGACATTCTCAGAGCACAGTAGTGCTCAAAATGTGCTTATATCTCCATCCAGCAGCTTTCATTTTTAAAAAATTATTTTTATTATACAGCCACTTGTTTTGTGAAACAGAAGAGGAATGATTACTGTGTTTCTTTCAGATGTGTACTCTGATTGCATGTTGTTTCATCTCATGGAAGTACAAATAAGTTTGCACCTGACAGCTACGAAAACACCGCTCAGAGAACATTTGCACAATCTTAAAAAGAATTTGTGAAGGAAAAGAATCGGTTTCCTTTGATATTTCCTCAGTGTTTTAAAAAGCTTTAATTTCTCCTTGGAAGTGATTACTGGGGAACAGTTCAAATAATTGCCCATTGTTGCTGACTCCTACTGAAATGTTTACAGAGGTGTCCAGTTTGCTGTCAGCAGGGGCTTGGCTGTGCCTGTTTTCCAAGGGGTGCAGTTATCTCACAGCCCCCGTGGTTCAGTGGGGAGCATAAATGAGCAGGACACAGTTGCTGCTCTTCTGACTTCACACAGATGCACAAGGCATGGATGGAGTGGGCATGTCTGAATTAGGTTGCCTACACTGTATCAGGTTATTATCAGAATGAGGATTTCATCCCACAGAGGAATAAACATTCAATCTAATTTGTGTCAGTAGAAATAATTAATCTCCATGGGTCATGCTCTGTTTATTCTCACATCCACGATCTGCTCAGTTTTTCAGAACACTCCAGGCTTACTTCTCAGGCAGGGGTCTGGATCTCAGGAAGTTCCCAGCCACTTTCACTGTGAACAATGAAGGACCAAGGCTCTACTCAGATCCTATTGCTTCTGCATTTGCAGATTATGAAGAAAAGAAAAAATCCTTTCAGAACTATTTCAAAGGCTGAAAGATTCTGCTGATGAAGGTAAAAGAGGGTGCCTTGTCCTCTGATGTTACGTGTAACCAAGAAAGAGTCTGACTGAAGTATAAAGCAACTTCTTTCTCAGAAGGAATTAAAAATGTAGTACCTTAACCCTTGCCTGAAGTGGGGTTTAAAATTCTTGAGGCAGAGATTTATGAGGTCATTACTACTTAGATAAAATAACACATGGTGCTTGTGCAGACCTCTATAGACCCTGATTTATTTTGTTTTCTCTTTTTTCTCCCCGCCTTCATATGGAGTAGAATTCTGCAAATGTACAGATACTAGGGGATGCAGGTTTTGTGTAAGGAATTGAAAAGAGTAAGATTACAAATTGAGAGTAGTCGTTTTGTGTGATGTATGTATATTAAGAAAATTAATTTAGCATAAGTTATTGCACTAACAAAGCATACATTCTTTTTTACATTCACAGTAAATATTGTTTTCTTCTGGTTTAGAAGTAGCTGAGAATTTTAACAAGATTTAAATCAAAGCATTTTGGTGATTTACTCAGTATCTTAAAATGCTTAAGTTGTAATCAATATTCAGCTTAAGATTTCCAGCTCTGTCCTGTTCTTGGACTGTTTAACACCTTGTCTGTTTATAATAAAAATTAAAGCTTTATTCTTATTATCATGAACCATAATAAAGACTGCACTCAAATTTTAATACTAAATTCTCTTTTTGCTGAGTTGTTATGTAATGAAAAATTACACAACACCAAAGAATGTATATTTTGTGCATGGAAAAACAAAAAGAAAAGGGAATTCAGAATGGATGCTGTACTACAAATCACAGCAGCAGTGAGAAAATGACTGGTGGAAACTTTGTCCTGCATAATTCAGGATGGTTGTGGTAGTTCTTTTCAGTGTTCAGAACTGTTTTGTGGGAACAGAGGTTCAGCCAGTGGTTTTTTCTCTTGGTTTGGATCACACCTTGGTTGCGTATGGATATTTCTGTATTAGTCTCATGTATTTGTATTTTTTTTTGTCTTTTTTAGGCATTAACTTCAGAAGTCCATGCCAAGTGGAAACCTTCACAGCAAAATTTTACTGCTTTGACTTTTTAACTGTTACCTGACAATTCCAAAGTTTCTTCACTGTCCCGTTTCTGCCAGTGGAATCTGGTGTCCTGCTGCAATGAGCATTATTCTGTCTGTTGACAAATGTGTGCTACTGCAGTCTGTGAGCAGAATTGTGCTTAAGTGTGAATAAATGGGGAGTGCAACAGCGTGCATTTAACCACTGCCACGTGTCTTTGTTCAAAGCTGGGAAATAAACGTTCCCTTTCGGTTTATTAGAAGGAGACGTCCTAAGGTGTTCTGTGCCAAGTGTTCACATCCCCTGAGGGTACAGCCCCATCCTTGGTGGCCCTCTGGCTGCTTGGGCCTCACCCCGCCCCGCACGCCCATTTCCGACCCTGCCGTGCTCAGAACTGCCCCATCCCTCTGAGTACGGAGTTAAAGCCCCTCGCTGCCGAGCTGGCCGAGGCAGCAGAGGCCGCCGAGCCCCGGTCCCAGCGCTCGGTGTCCGCCTTCAGGCGCCTCAGCGCCGCGCCGCCGCACGGAACCCGCGCGGGCGGGCGCCATAGCGGCGGGCGCCATAGCGGGACGGACGCGGTGCCTCCCTCACAGGGCTCCCCCGGGCCGGAGCCGAGCCATGTCGGGCTTCAGCCCGGAGCTGATCGAGTACCTGGAGGGGAAGATCTCCTTCGAGGAGTTCGAGCAGCGCCGCGAGGAGCGCAAGAGCCGCGAGAAGGTGAGTCTGCCCCGCCTGGCCGCGCCAAGGCCCGGGCCGCCCCCCTCCTGCCAACACCTGGCAGGTGCTCTGTGTGTGGAGGGGCTCCCGCTCGCTGCTCCTGCGGCTCCGGAGTTGCGAGCGTCGGTGTCCAGGTCAGCAGAAGGCCGCGGTGGGGGGCTCGCAGGACGCGGCGCTGCCCTCCCGCCGCTCTGGGCGGAGGCAGGGGCCCGGCAGCACCGCCCGGCCCCCGGGAAATCGGTGCTTTGGGTCGGGGCAAAGAGCTGGTTCGGGTATAAACCCATCCAGATTACGCTGCTCCAGCTCCCCCTCCAGCATCTGAGGGAGAGAGCCAGTGCGGCTCCTCGTTTGACTTCTTGGCAGCAGTAAATATAGGGAAACACATTGTGTCCGACGCTATGTAGGCGGTGTGATTAAAAGAAAACACGCGTGATTTGTCGGAGTGTTGCAGTTCTTTTTAACTTTGCTATATTTGTGTCAACGTGCTACTGAATTTCTGCGTTTCTTGGTGTTCAGAGAGCACATTCAGCAGAGCTCAGGTGTCATGGAAGGATCAGTGTTACCCTGGGGCAGCATTCTTACCGGATTCATGAGTGCTGTTGTGATATTGACTGGCTCCTGGGAGGATTTGTCCCACAGAACTTTTTTTTCTACCACCATGTCATCCCACCTCACTGTAATGCCCAATAATCAATGGACTGGTCTCTTCAGTCAAATGTAGTGTGAACAGTCACCATCTGAGTCTCCCCACTGATAAAAATATAAATGTCCTGAAAGCAAGGAATGCTGGGTTTTATTCACTTAAAAACAGAGTGCTTATTCTACCTGTTTCACCGGCAGTGCAAAGGCTGGAAAACCAAATGGTAGCTGTAAATATGTGGGGAAATAAAAAATGAGTGATTCTATAGAGGTAATAATTTGGTTTTTTGGTGTGTGTAGGATGGCGAAAATGCGTCTGCTGAGGAAAATGAGGAAGATGTAGAGGCTCCATCTTCATCCAGAAAAGCATCTGGGAAATCCCAAAGTCAGGATGAAACTGATGGTTGGTGTTTCTAACATAATCATTCCTATTTTAAAAGGCAGTAGAAGCATTTGCTCTTCAATAACTGACTTCATAAAAACCTGGCTCCATTTTTCCCCTTCTGGTCTCTGAAGGGACTGAAATAAAAGGGAAAATAAATAATTACGGGTTTTTTTCAGATGGGGGCAGGGGAAGATAAGTCTTATGTTTAGATGCTTTATATCCAAGTCAGAATAAAAATAACCAAACATATCCAAGTCAAAAAAAAACTATAAACCCAGGTATGGTCCCCAGGTTCCTCTCCTACATAGGCAATGCATGATAGAGTTGTTTTTCAGTCCCAACTTGATACTGTGGTTATTTTTAAATCAAATATTCAGGTGTCTAATCCCCCAGCTCAAACCTTTGAACCCTACATATTTTGAGTTTTGTATATAGAGCTGTGGTCAATTATAACCCTGGGTTCACTTCATAATGAGAAGCTGTAAATAAAAAATGGGAAATTTCTAAAAAATCTGTGCCTTAAGCATATTTACTCAGAGTACATAGCATAGTTTTCTTACTTATTTTAAAGAATTCTGTTCTTTTTCCAGAGAAATGCAAATAATCTGGATTTTGTATTTACACATGTTAAAAGGTACTTGTTGTCATGGATGGACTGGTTACAAGATCTTGTTTTCAGTTGCTTTGAAAAATTGGTTGCTGGATTGTTGTGTAGTGAAATTCTCTGCTCACTTACAGCCTCTCCATCTGAAAAGCTGATTGCAGCCAGCCAGCCCAGTGCTTGAAAATTGCTTAATATTCTTCTGGACTGAGAAAAATGTTGATTAAACTGTGGCTTCATTCTGTGTGTTCCTCCCTGCTTTCATTTCAGATATCCAAAAGATGTTACAGGCTGGGCCATGCCAAGCATTGGTGATGAATAATCCAGAGCTGTAAAACCAAAGAGACTGTCAGTAGTTGTTGTGCATTTCTGCAGGCAGCACTCTTACAGAATAGCTGCTTCAAGTGGGCTCTTGTTTTCTCTGCACTTGTCCAGGGAAGCAGCATGTTCTCTTCATTATATCAAAAACCTATTTTACTTCTTTCTCAACCAGGAGAAACAGCAGATGGGGTCAGTAAATCTGTCCATCGGGTCTTTGCATCCATGCTTGGGGAAAATGAAGAGGAGGAGGATGAAGAGGAGGAGGAGGAGGAAGAAGAAGAAGAAGAAGAAGGAGGAGGAGGAGAGGAGGAAGAAGAAACTACAGAGCAGCCTACAGCTGGAGATGTTTTTGTTTTGGAGATGGTTCTTAATCGAGAGACCAAGAAAATGATGAAAGCAAGTATTTAAACTTTCATATAATTTCCATGTGTCCCCTGACCATGGTGCATGAATTCATGTGACTTTTGCTGCTTACTGGGAAATTTGCCTGAAAATTGTTTAATGTAGGATAATCCTGCTTATGCTGGTGTTTGTTATGCTATCTTTGTTTATTATAAAAGCACTGTAGTTTACTGTTTGAAAGCTTTCAGAAATCATGAAACCAGTTTTTCCAGTATCAGAAAACTATGAACATTAGCAAGTCCTTTGGTCAGTCATTTATTATTGCTAATACTTAAATAACTTGGGGTTAGGTGGTGTTAAGCATACAGGGTGTCTCCTGAATTTGGGCACAGATCATCCTTGGGCAAAAACAGCATCCCTTTTCCATTTAGGAGAAAAGACCTCGCAGCAAACTTCCCCGTGCCTTGAGGGGTCTGATGGGAGAGGCCAACATCAGATTTGCTCGAGGAGAGCGTGAGGAGGCCATTCTGATGTGCATGGAGATCATTCGACAAGGTATGGGAGAATGGGCAACCTTTGGGCTTTAAGGATGGAATCAAGTTTCCATGTGCAGGAGCAGGATTCAGTGTGGCTTCCCTGAAGATGAAAATAAACAGTACAAGCAAAGTCATGGTATAAGGAGTAGAATTAAGAATATGTGGTACACTTCCTTTATTTTTTTGCTTATAAAAAGAAACTAGCACCTCAATTCTGCAGAGCCCACGCCTTGGCTTAGCTTTACACAGTTTGCTTGTACTGTCTTTGTAGACACAAGATATGAGCATCAGCAAGCCTTGCAGTATAGAATAATACTATAAATGGTTGTTGTTAGATTCAGTCAGCCAGTTTAATAATTTACAGACAGGAATCAGAAACTTGTCTGCAAGTTTTTCCTGAATTTGAACAGCACATATTTTATATAATTCTGATACCTGTTCTTTAAGAAAGGCGAGTTATTTGTGTCCAGTGTGGATTTTAAACAATAAATCTTAGTCATTCTTTTTGCCTTTTCACAGCTCCTCTTGCTCACGAACCATTTTCCACTCTTGCCATGATCTATGAAGACCAGGGTGATATGGAGAAATCATTACAGTTTGGACTGATTGCAGCTCACTTAAATCCTAGCAATACTGAGGAGTGGGTTAGACTGGCAGAAATGTCACTGGAGCAGGACAATATTAAGCAGGCTGTTTTCTGCTACACAAAAGGTAGGGTAGCAAACATTTTAATAATTTAAAATTAATGCTGTGTGCTAATGGCAATAATTTTGTTTTCTTCTCCTTTCTAGTTTAGTTTGCTTCAGGGTGCTAAGATTCTGATACCTTTGTCTGGACTTTGATAAAAGATAAATGAATGATGAATGATAATGACAAAAGATGAATGATAAATGAATCTGTAATATAGGATGTCCTTGCAAAAACCCTGTGCATGTCCATTAACACAAATCAAGGAAATGAATGTGAAACCCAGCGTTGCATTTGCTAAACTCCTGCCGTGCTGCTGCTCTCCCTGTAGCTCTGAAGTACGACCCGAGCAACGTGCGCTACCTGTGGGAGAGGTCCAGCCTGTACGAGCAGCTGGGGGAGCAGAAGATGGCCATGGACGGCTACCGGCGCATCCTGAACCTCCTGGCTCCCTCCGACGGGGAGCACTTCATGCAGCTGGCCCGAGACATGGCCAAGTGAGCTGGGCTTGCCAACAATGGTGTTTGCTTTGCCACGGGAGGGAGCCTCGGGGTTCAAGTGTGTAGCTCTCACCTAGTTGTGTTTTACGTGTGAACTGCTTCCTTGTGGAAACCTGTACTGCCTGTTTCCAAACGGTTTAAGGTCTTTTGATCTTCACGTTTGGGAAATGTATCAAAAAATACAAGGATGGGTATTACAACAATGTTATTAGTGAAGGTTTCTTGAAGCAGGTTAATGTGGGGACATGACTGATGTCCAACTTCATTGAGGGAGACTGTGATGAAAACTCCAGTAATGTCCTTACAAACATGGGAGAAAAAAATTGTTAATTATTTGAAATATGTAAAAGTTTTCAACAGTTGTAAGGAAAGGAAAAACACCCCCTTTATCGCTGTCTTTTATAACATCCACTTGCTAATGAAAATCTTCGCTAATCAGCAAAAATCAGAGAAATATGAAAATCCTTTCGCTTCGGTTCAAAGTATACATTGTCAGTTATGTGGAATACCTGATATCTCATGCCTGTGTTTTATAGGAGTTACTACGAAGCCAATGACGTGACCTCTGCCATTGAGATAGTGGAAGAGGCCTTTAGCAAGCACCAGAGCCTTGTGTCCATGGAGGATGTGAACATTGCAGCTGAGCTCTACATCTCCTCCAAGCAGTATGACAAAGCTCTGGCGGTACGGACAGCTCAGGGCATTTGGGTGGCGTTTTCAGCACCTCTTTGCCTGCCAGAGAGGATGGTTTACGTTCATAATTTATGTTCGTGCAGTGCTAAGATGGGGTCCTGCCTGTGTAAAAATAGAGCTCATCAGAAACAGACTGCTTGCTATTAGTTCTGTAGTAATTAGCATTTAAATTAATGGGTGGATTGAATTAATTGAGGGCTGATAGATTTGTACGTTGTTCGAGGTTTAAAATTCTGGGATCCTTCCTCTCCTTCTCTATAGTGACCATAATCTTAGTAGCCAGAGAAGACCTTCAGGCTGGTTTTGTGAGTAATACCACAAAGGTCATTCTCTGAGTGGAAGGTTAAAATCATGACACTGAAAGCTCTGATTGTTCAAATGCAGATTGTTGTGACTTATCTGGCAGACTTGTGTTGCAACTAATAATTTATGCATTAAACACTAAGCATATATTCCAGAAAGACAATACATTTTAACTCGAAGGCATCAGGAATTAGAGAATGTTGCTTATCTGGTCCAAATTTGTTAACTCTCACTTTTGAGGCATATTTCCAACTGAATTTGGTCTGGCTTTGAGAGGGAAGATGTTGGTATTTGGCCATTCTTGTACTTTCCAAGATTGATTGAAAAGACACTGTAATTGGGACTTCTTGTGAACATTCTTATTTGTTGATATTAAATTACTTAGGGGTTTTTTTTACCTTCCTTTAGATTTTTTTCAGCTCTCTGTCAGAGCACAGTATCATGATCCTGCAAACAATTCCTCTGACCCTTTTTTGTATTCTTCTCTCCTTAAATGTCAGTCAGTCAATTTTACGTACACAGCATTTAGCTACTGGATTTATTAATACAGTACAACTGAAGTCACAGAGCCATTTCCCTGTTTCTTTTTGAAGGTTCTACTTGGGTAGATGAATGCAGCTTTACCTCTGATAACTTCCGTGATGTCTAAAACTGTCTCATAGGCTGGTTGCTCCATTTATGCTTTAAATCTTTGAAATTATCCAAGTTACTTTTCTGTTTTAGGTTATTACAGATTTTACGGGAATTGTACTTGAAAAAAAAGCACCAGAAAGAAGTGCAACTGAGGAGAAAAAAGGTAAGTAGCTGTCAAGTGGTTACTGTGACCCTGCTGTTCATGTGATATGACATCTTTCCTTTACCTTTTCAACTCCTGGGTATATTTGCTGCACTGTTGACAGGCTTTTCTCTATTGAAATGTGTGGGTGCTCTTAGTGAGTTACATGGCATGACCTCAGCCTGCTGTAAGAAGTTACTCTGGTGTCCCCATAGCCCTGCTGACTCACTGAAGACAAGGACTGCTCTCCAGGCAGCTGGAGGGCTTTTAAAGTCCTAAACATTCCTCTGAGTGTTTACATCAGACCAGCTATTTCTACCAGCTAAATAACTTCTAAAAAAAAGATAAAAAGCTAAGCTTAGTGGCAACTGTGCTCAAGAATACCAACCTTTGACCTAAGAGTAATGTTCTTTATACATCCTGCATCTGTTATTAACCAGCTAACTGAAATCTAGGCATACTAGCTCAAAATTTGATTAAGTAGGTTGTTTTTGAGAAACCTGCTTTATCAAAGTCATTTTATCTGAAAATGTTTATTTAGGCTGTAGAATGGACACAGCACACCAACTCCATAAGGAGACAGTCTGTTTTGTGATTAAAGTGGTTGTCTCAGCAATCTGATCCAAGCACAATACAGGTATAAGATATTTCTGTTGGCTTTTTGCTCTGATTGGCCAGGTAAAAATACAGTTGATTTATGAACAACTGTCCTGATGGAGACTTTCAGCAGATAATTTATAAGAAACAAAACTATAATGAGTCTAGGAATTGGAACACAATGTTTCCAAGTTACCTCCTGTGTTCCGTTGGTTGAGAGAAGGCTTCTAAAATAGAGCTGGGTTCTCTACTCTCTGTTGCTTTGTAACTTTTGTAATTTTTACAACTGCTTCCTGCTCTGCTGTCCTTAAAAACCAAAACAATACAACACAAAAAAGCCCCAAACCAAAACAAGAGAAACCCAGTCCACTTTTCAGAGTAAGCTGCCAATCAATTATGGATTCAAAGGCAAGTAACTACTGGTTAATCTGATAATCTTTTTAAAAAGATACAGGTGCAGCAGTAGAAACTCAGGAAAGCCAGGAGGCAGTGACTGACAACCAGAGTCATCCAGTTGCTGAATCCAGTGCTTCGGGTAAGTAATTTTTTAATTTTAGTTTTTTAAATTTCAGACAAGTCTATGAACTGATCATATGGTTAGGAACCAACTTGCAATCATATAACATCTGGAGATTTCTAACAGCACAGAAACAGGACTTCATCCAGAAAAGGATTCTTCTGTACGTTTTTTCTTTCCCTTTCTCAGAACTTCCCTCTAATCCAGACTGACAGTTGTCATTTTTTAAAAATATATCAGTAGGGGAATAGTCACCCTTGTGTTGGGTATTGCAGTGTTCAAAGAATGATGAATTAGTCTGCATGTTGTGATTTGCAGTATAGGGATGTGGATGTAGGAGGTAAAAGGGAAACCTTAGGTTGGAAATCCCAGTTTTCTCAGGTTTTAGCACTGAATGTCTGGTGCAAGCACTGAAGTGAAGGAGAGCTTAACCAGGAGTTAAGGAGGTGTCATGACTGTATGTGAAGGACCTATGATAATGGAATTTCATTGTGTGACCTCTCATTTGCTGGCATTGTCATGGGTAGCTGCTGTGCCTCATGTTTGCATTCTGATCAGGTTGCATTCAGCCTACCTGTTGTGTGAAGTTCTGTATTAACTCTGTATAACAATGTGTTCAGGCAGTGCCTGCTACACAGGACTTCACTTAGCAAGAACAAGAACCATCTTGATACAAGGCATTTCCTTCAAAAAACAAAGGAGAAGAGGGTACAGGTGCATAAATTGTTAAAGGAAAGCTTTATTGAGCAATAAAGTAGGCAAGGATCCTTAAGTAGGCAAAGGATCTAAGCACATGCTGTGGAATCCTGCTGTTGGACTTGCTGCAGACTGACAGCACTTGGTACCTCACATGGAATTATTTGTCTCAGAGGCAGTAGGAAGTCATTGCTCCAACTCTTGGAAAAGATAAAGGAGGAAAAGAAGGGCAGACAAACACTTGCTAGAGCTGATAAGAATATTTTCTCAGTTCCTGAGTATGGCCTGGAGGGGATGTAGTGCATGAAAAGTGCTTCTTAAAGCCTCTGAGTTCAGAAGGAAATTCTTTCTCTTGTCCCAGCTGTGGAGAAGGTCAGCTGCTGCATACCTGAGGGTGTTCCCATAGACATCACAGTCAAGCTGATGGTGTGCTTGATTCACCTGAACATCCTGGAGCCTCTCAGTGTAAGTGGAAACCAACTCACAAGGCAGGGGTAATGTTCTAAGAAATCACAAAAACAAGTAATTGTTCCTTGTTCATAGACTGAGGTGGTTGAGGGAGCTGTGGAGATTCTTTTTGTGAGGAGAGAAGCCTCACAGGCCTGTAATAGCAGAAATAATATCTTTGCCCTTAGAAATTATGCCAGTGTTACATTACTAAAGCACAGTAAGTCACAGCCTGTGTGCTGTGACAGGCCCAGGACCATATTGAAAGCTGTGAACACTAAGGAAGATGTTTTCACTTTGTTTTAAAACCATACTAAATCTGAAGACTGTTCTTTGATACTCCTCACTGATGGACACTTTAACCCACTGGATGTGTGAAATGTCTAGAATAGAAAAATGGGGCTTCTTCAGGAATGCTGACTTTCAGATCTTTTATTTTTCACTTCTGAAGTAACATTTAATTAAAGGAAGTATAGTTCAGAATACAAATGAATAAAAAACATAGGATGAAAATGCAAGCTTCCAATAAGCATGGCTTTAAGAAATTGATTATTTGTATTTTAAGTGCTTGTGTCGTTTTTCTTAAAGCCTCTTTTGACTACTCTGGTGGAACAAAATCCAGAAGAAATGGGTGACTTGTACTTAGATGTTGCAGAGGCTTTTCTGGACGTTGGAGAATACAACTCAGCCCTGCCTCTCCTGAGTTCCCTTGTCTGCTCAGAACGGTACAACCTGGCTGTTGTGTGGCTTCGGCACGCAGGTGAGAGGGGGCAGGACTGCTGAACATGGGGGACTGGGAGATGGTAATACAGTGCTGAGCATTTCCAGGGACCTTTATCCAAGATCACAGGAATTTTAGATTGACTGAGAATTTTAGGTTGAATGAGAATTGGTATTTGCAGAATGAAGCTTCTCATGACAACTCTGTCAAGCATTTTTTTTGTTCTTCATGTACACTGAAATTTACATCAGCTAAAAGTACTTTATGTTCATCTAAGTGAAGCAGCATCTATTCTGCATTTCATCCTGTGTCAGCTGCTGATGTTTGAAGTGAAACTGTGGATACATCATGCATATATCTGAATATTATCATTTAAAAATACATGTTTGGGGTGATTTTACTAAGAAGGTATGTTAATTTATTTGCAAACTTTGAAATCTTCTTTTTCTGCCACTTAAGTGTCTTGTGTTGCTTATGGTATTTCTAGAGTGCTTGAAGGCTTTGGGACACATGGAGCGTGCTGCAGAGAGCTATGCCAAAGTTGTTGATCTTGCCCCTTTGCATCTTGATGCAAGAATCTCACTTTCAACACTTCAGCAGCAGCTGGGCCGGCCTGAGAAAGCTCTGGAGGCTCTGGAGCCAATGTATGACCCAGATACTCTGGCTCAGGATGCTAATGCTGCACAGCAGGTGGGTAAAGTGTTCTGTGCTTCCATTTAGGATGTATTAATCTGCCAAACTGTGCTAGTAGTCCAAGATGTATGCACAGGATCAGGGATTCAGACTTACCTCCCCATGGGGAGCGTGCAGAGCACAGTGTCTGATCCATTCCAGCGTCAGGGATATGTCCTCCTGACTTTCTCCCTGACCATTCTCTCAGCATTTCCCCAGTCCCACCTGATAACTTCTGTGCAATGCACAAACTTTTGGCCACTGAGCCAGTCATGACTCTACATCAAGTTGATCAGCAGTTGCTATGTGTGAGC
Organism: Agelaius phoeniceus; assembly: GCF_051311805.1. Classification (NCBI taxonomy): domain Eukaryota; kingdom Metazoa; phylum Chordata; class Aves; order Passeriformes; family Icteridae; genus Agelaius; species Agelaius phoeniceus. The sequence goes on along the minus strand of NC_135271.1, from coordinate 22,672,083 downwards.
TACACAGTTTGGCCTCTGTTGATTGTAAGCAGAGGTTCTGAATCTCCTCTCTAGAAGCACCCTCACCATAGGTAAGAGTAATGCCAGATGTCTCTGAATGGGAGAATTTGGAACAGTAATGCCTGAGAGCAGTTTAGGGAGAGCTCACCTGCTGCTGCAGATTCTTACAGCTTTCTGGAAGCTTTTACAATCCTTTTAGTACTGTACTGAGTCAAAATGATTTGATTTATAAACTTTCTCTGTGCAAGAGTTTGAATAAGAGTGTTCACTGTTGTCCAGGAATTAAAGCTACTCCTGCATCGCTCCACGCTGTTGTATTCCCAAGGCAAAATGTATGGTTACATTGACACCTTGCTCACAATGCTGGCCATGCTGCTGAAGGTAAGCCAGTCTGTCCTGCTGCACTGTAAGAAATTGGGCAGCTGTGACTTGGGTCAAGACAAACTACAGATGAACTCAGGAGGAAAGCTAGTGGGCTTTCTTATGTGAGTGGTTTCATAATTTTGTTAGGTAGTAATCTTGCAGGTAGCCTGCAGCACTGGTGTTCCTGCCTGTAGTGTTCACAACAGAGGACTGTTTGTGTGTATAATTATTGATACAGTGACTTCAACTCCCTGTTCTCAGTGTGCTTACACTGTATTCTAAAGCTGCTTCTTGCCTTTTTAACACTGAGCACACAGCTTTTTTGAGGTGTTGATACTGGCTTCTATTTCAACAATTTTCTTTTTGATTTCTTTCTTTATTATTTTCTTGTGATAAAAGGACAAAATAAGAATTTGTTTAGCCAGTAAATACAGTGGCAGCGTTTTTGTTTTAATTAATTTTTGTTTATTTATAAATAGGGAGTGAGTTAAAGGAATATTTAGACCTCCATTTTATCCATCTGCTCATCACCTTGACTATTGTATTATACTGGTTGAAGAACTGACTATGCAGACTATGCACAAACTTCTGAAAATGATAGAGAAAGGCATTGTTCTTCTCATGCTTCTCTGCAAAGAGTCTTGATTTCAATAAACCCAGGGATGTTCCAATCCCAGGAGAAGTCTTTTTAAGTAGCTTGAAGAATTTGTATATGGCTTTTGCTTAGCCCACTTTGCACTGGAGCACAGGGCAATGCAGAGATGATATTCCTGTTGGGAATGTTTTCTCTGATGACCTTGCTCTATGGTGGTGTCACTGACTGTTTCGGGATGCAAGGTGAGCCAGATGGATTGGCCATAAAGCTGCCTTCGTCATAGGATGTTACATTGTAATCTGAAATGCTGCCCTTAAATTTGTTTCTAGGTAGCAATGAGCAGAGCTCAAGTGTGTTTGATATCTAGTTCCAAATCTGGAGAGAGACACCTCTATCTTATTAAGGTGTCAAGGGATAAAATTTCTGACAATGATGACCAAGAGACAGCAAATTGCGATGCGAAAGGTAACAAATCACAGATTGTTCATTAAAAACAAAGCAACAAGGTGAACTCCATAGTTTTGAAAAATGATAAAATGCTCCTATTTTGCATGCTAAATCCATGCAGTTCATGTTAACATTGCTTTATTTCTAGGGCAAAGAAGGCAGCAAAACTGAAGATAGTATATCTTAAGGGAACAGTCTCCATTCAGAGAAAAATAGTAAGATTACAGAATAATTCAGATTGAGAAGGGCCTCTAGAGATCTTATGGGCCAACATTCACCTCGGGGGAAATATCATACATGCAAATCTAGAATGTAGTAGAAATACATTGTAAAAGTGGTGTGATTTGTTTTTTAGCTGGCCCAGGCGTGGTTGAACCAGGTCACATGCTCTTAAGCACTGCTTGATAATTAGGGAGAGGAACTCATTGCATTCATGTAGTATGTTTACAGCTTGAACTGGGTGTATTGCTTGCTCTTTGTTCCCACTTTGAGAGTGTTTTTCGCTGGTGTTTTATGAACTGCCCTTAAACTGAGAAAAAGTAAATACTTCCTATTAGCTGTTAGTGCAATGTCTTTGAAAATATCAGTTTGATATATGCATCTATTTTGTAAAAAAATTATATTTCTTGTTCTAATTTTTCTCAACTTTCTGGCTCCAACATTTTTAGCAATTTTTGCTGTCCTCACAAGCGTTCTGACAAAAGATGACTGGTGGAACCTTCTCCTGAAGGCAATATATGCCTTGTGTGACCTCTCCCGGTACAAGGAGGCAGAGCTCCTTGTGGATTCCTCTCTGGAATATTACTCATTCTACGAGGACAGACAAAAGCGCAAGGAGCTGGAGTACTTTGGGCTCTCTGCCGCAATTCTGGACAAGAACTTCAGAAAAGCTTACAACTATATCAGGTGGGCTGCTGGGAAGGCAGAGCAGTCTGTGCTGTAGTTGCCTCCACTGAGGCTGTAGTCACTCTGCTGAAGTAGGCAGGCTGATACTTTCCAGCCTTGGCTAAATGAGAGAAGGCTACTGTAAGTGAAGGAGCTTTCCAATAGCCTCAGATTGGAAAATGCACAATGCAATGGGTTGTTTGATTTGGCCAGAACCATTGGTTCTGTTTTTCACTCTCATCTTTGCCTCAGTCACTGACCTTCTCTTTGAGTTTCTGTTGTTATCTTCCCCGAACTGCTGAGATTTTATTGAAGAGACTGTGTATACTATATAGCATTTACTAATTTCTTGCACACATCTCATTCTGTAGAATCATGGTCATGGAAAATGTCAATAAGCCCCAGCTGTGGAACATCTTCAATCAGGTCACTATGCAGTCTCAGGATGTCCGTCACCATCGCTTTTGTCTCCGCCTGATGCTGAAAAATCCTGACAATCACGTGCTGTGTGTCCTCAATGGGCACAATGCCTTTGTGTCTGGCAGTTTCAAGCATGCTCTTGGTAATATCTTTCATGTTCTAATATCAACAAATAGAACAAGTGAAAGTTGATAAAAAGGGAAAGATTTTTTTTCATCAGAAAATTATAGGTTCACAATGCTAGTCTGGTGCTTTAATTATTCTGTACACAAATCAGAGCACTGCTGAAGGGTTTTGCTAATAAAAATTAAGCTGGCACGTTTCAAGTTTAGCACACATTGCAAATATAACTAACTTGCAAAGATAATTGGAGGCTAATGATGATAATAATGACAGAACCAGCCCAATTTAAACAGCAAATACAGCTGGTTGCATGCTTTAAGCAGGCCTTCAAAGTAAACCTGCTGCTTTCAGTCAAGTCCTCCAAATATCACGTTTAAATCCCAGCAAGGACCATGTTTGCCTTCTGTGTCTGATCATTTTCTGCTTCCTTTTTTACATCACAGTCTGCATTCTTCCTTCAGAATCCAGTGGGTGCTGAAAATACACAATTTTCTTCCCTGTTTTTTCCTGTATATTTTAATGTAGGTATATTAAACTGTTTCTTTTCTTAGTTCACACTTCGAATTCAAATATTTTCTTTCTTGCTTGTAACTTCTTAAGGAATGTTTTTCACAACCAACATCTTTATTAATTTATTTGCTTTTAGGTCAGTACGTGCAAGCCTTCCGTGCAAACCCAGACGAGCCTCTGTACAGTCTTTGTATTGGCCTGACTTTCATCCACATGGCCTCTCAGAAATATGTGCTGAAAAGGCATGCTCTTCTAGTACAGGTGAGGCAGCATGATTCTTGTTACCCACAGTGTTTGCTGGCTTTGTATCTTGCAGATGGTTATGGCCACAACACACTCTGTTTAAATAATTTTTCATAATTAAGATGGCATTTCTAAAGAGGCAAGTGGTAAAGCATGAGCACGGATGAATGTGCTTTTGAACTGTAGTTACACCATCTGAATCCCCTCTCCTTAGGATAAAGGTAGCTTGTTACCTTGATGTTAACAGCTGCCAGCTGTTTGTGAAAATATTATATAATATATATCATAATTTTTATATATAATATTATATAATATATAGAATATCTTGGTGGTTGTAATCTGAGTTTTCTTGCAAATTTTTTTTGGCTTGCATTGCTGTAGAGTGGAATCTATGCCATGTGCCCATTGTAGCTATGTCTCATAAACTGCATTCTTGAGGCAAATTGTACAGGCTTGAAAGGTGGTTTTTTTCCCCCTGTCTGTATTTTCCCCTTCTAGGTGCCTCTGCACTCTCTCTTTGTAAAGATCTTGTGAGCTCCAGTTTAGCTACCTTCAAATTTTCAGCTTCATTATTCGCATTTTTCTTTTCATCTGCAAGATCCAGTTACAAACCACAGACTGAGTAGTCCTAAACAGAATCTTGAAAGTAATTTCCTCTACTTTACACCAAGTGTTTTCATTAACTTGAAATGCCTTTTAATTCCTGTAGCTGCTGAGCTCAGTCAGCACAATATGGTGAGGATCCTGAGCTCTTGTGACTTCTGAAATTGCTGGAAGACTGTAGCTTGCACTGATCTTGACAAAAGCTACAGGTCCCCAACTACTGTAACACAAAACCAGTTATGACAGTGTCCAACTTCAAGACATTTTGAACTTGCAAACTTTGACCTAATTTTAATACTTTTATCCACTTTTTTCTGTAACCAGCCTGCCTTTTTTACAAGAACTGCCCTGTTCTCTTTTTATACATTCTTGAACAATGTCCTATTTATATTACCCCCTGGCAATACAGTTCCCTTCTCTCTTCTCATTTCCTGCTTACTATACTCAGTGATTTTACATCATTTCTTGCTGCTATGGTAGTTAATTAGTAATTCAACCAGAGTGACCTACTGGCAACCTAAATTATGATCATTAGCTGCTTGTGTCTGAACTAATTCCTCATATTGAAGGAAGTACCTTCTCTGATTACCAACAAGGTCCTCTGTTTACATCAGAATCATCACACTCCAAAATGGTAACCAAATAAAATGCACAGGAGGGGAGGAAAAGGTTGTGTGCTCAATTTCTCTTACAGGGATTCTCCTTCCTTCACCGCTACTTGGACCTGCGTGGGCCATGCCAGGAGTCCTTCTACAACCTAGGCCGTGGCCTGCACCAGCTGGGGCTGCTGCACCTGGCAATCCACTATTACCAAAGAGCACTTGAGCTTCCTCCCCTCACCTTAGAGGTACTGTAACTTTGGAAGTTATGGACAGAGAATAAAATTTTCACAGGAAAATGTGAAGAATTCCTTAGAAATAGTTAAAATAGGTACATAAAATCTCTGTAGTTGTGCCTCCTTCAATTTTTATTTTAATTCCTTGTCATTGGAAGCCCAAATCTGATTGTCATCTGATAATGTATTTAAGCAAGTGTTAAGTTCAAAGATGTATGAATTTTGGAGGATTTACTCACAGGCTGAAGCAACAGCAAAAAGGATTGCTAAACAACTTTTCCTGTTTAAGTAGCTGACCTTTCTATATATTACATGCAATGAATTATAACTGGAAGTTCTGTATACTCACCCGTGCTATAAAACAGCATGCTGGAGCAAGATTGACCAGTACTGGGAATGCCTAATTGCATCTGAGCCATAGTTTAATTCTAATTGATCTGTATTGGATCATAATTGATGTGTAATACATCTACGAGTATGGTCTGTGAAATGTGTAGGTAGAAACATTGCAAGGGTGTTTAGAAAACGGGCAGTGTTGGTAAAGTAAGAACTGAGGGTGTTAGTCAGCCTGGGAGTTCAGAGCAGCAGTCTGTGACCTTGTAAAAGATGCAGGCAATATTCATGTTCTGGTTGAAGAAACAAATACTTAGCATACAAAGACAAGGTAGTACTTTGCTGGTTTATGAGCTGGCTATTTAACTTAGAGCCAATGTTTTGAGTGTGAAATTTTATCATTTTGGTGATTAACAACATGCATTGGAAATTCCTTAAAAAGGGAGAGCACAAGGAATACCTGTTTTGTTTCCATACAGCTGAAAGCCTTTATTGGCTATGAATATGTCATTTGATTCCATTGTAATGGCTACTCATGTTTCTTTTTTATAGTATTTTTGTGTACTGATAGCTTTTTCTAATCATTGTTTTTACAGGGAATAGAAACAGATCAAACAGACTTGAGAAGAGATACTGCCTTTAACTTGTCACTCATTTACCAGAGCAGTGGGAATACCAGAATGGCTCAGAAGATGCTGTATACCTATGCAGTTGTATGAAGAGGTTTGTGCAGGTGGAATTGATACCCTTTGGGTTGACCTTTGCATTATGCAGTGCTGGGGAAGCTGGTTTTAATTACAGCTTTTTCTGCAGAGGGTCAGGGATGTGGCTGGTGCTGTGCTGTGGCTCTGTGGACTTAATTCTGCTTCTGCCCTCAGCACTGTATCACGTGTGGGTGGGAGCTGGCCATCCTGAGCACACCCCTGATGTGCTCATGAGGGGCTGCTGTTAGCTCTTCTCCTTGGTCACTGCTCTCTAAATAGATTCAGTCTTGTATGTAGAGTCAAACAGTGAAAAGCAAGGCTCAGTGTGATTTCCTGAGGGCTTTTGGTGGGGGAAAATGTACAGGTTGCAGTATTTCAGATAATTACCATTGAGGTTGCTGAAGAAGCCATACTCACTGGTGATGAGGGTATTTTAATGTATTTTAATGTGCAGCATTAAATTACAATAATGTGGAACCATCCTAGAGGATGAGGAATTCAGTATTTCAAGATCTGTAAAATATTCATAGTTTTCTAGGAGTTCATATTCCTAGCAGTTTTTGTATTTGAAGGGGATTGATCTTTGTTTTACTGAAATCAGTGTAACTTTTGTTTTTTTCTGCGAACTTGTTAATAAAAATTCTGAGGTTAATGATGTTTACCTTTTCTCAGCTAACATATCCTACTGAATAGGACAAACCTAAAGCCATATGGCACACACCTAATTTTAAGCAGCACAATTTAATGAGGCTCAGGGGTGTTTAGCTTTGCTGGTGTGCTGAGCCACCCCTTTGTCCTCAGAACAGCCATTTGCCTCAAGGGAGAGAGGCTCTTGCATTAGTCTGCAGTCCTACCATATAAATTACAGTTTAGGGCCAAATTTCTGGAGGAACAGAAGGAGACAATTCCAGAGTGTCCTTGGGCTACCCCTGGGCTCCAGAGGCATGCAAGACTTTTCTCCCTACTATGCTAAAGAAGTATCACAAATAACATGTATAGGTCCCACAGAAACAGTAGTGCCATGGGTCAGAGGAGGTGGTGAGCAGCTCTGCTGAAGCTGCTGAAGAGTGCAACACCACCTGTCCTGAAGCCAGGTTGTACTGACACCCCATAGAAGAGTAGGCCACGATGAAGATGAGCTGGTCTTTTGGTCCATGCTGTAATCATCTTCAGCATATCATGATGGGAGTCTCCTGCTCTAACTACTCTTTCTCCAGTCTGTTGTTCCACAGTAGGATAGGTTGAACAAATTCCACTAATTCTTATGAAGGTAAGGTGATGTGTGGTGTAACATCACACACCTAATGAATTCCTTCTATGCTCCTGAAATAGCCCAAAGCTTATGTTCTCTCATGACCCAGATATCATCTCCCATTATAAGCAGCCAGTCGTGCCAGTTCCTCCCTGCCCCAGTCACGTCAGCATCCAGCCACAGGCACATGACTCTGTCTTCAGAAATTCACCTGAACCCTCTGCAAACCAGTCTTTGTTTTGATAGCACCTGCCAGGCCTTAGTCTAAAGCTGGTGAAAGAGGGATAAAAGCAAATATGTAGCCTATCAACAGCATATGGTTTACAATGATCAAATAAAGAATAATTGTTTTGTTATAAATAGTAATTTTACTATCTGCCTCATAATGCAAAGAACTTGAGTCAAAAGGACAACGTGAGAGGTCAGAGTTAATTCAAATCAGCTGTTAGGGTTTAAACAAGGATTCAAGGTTCCCTACAGATGGATGCCCTGTGAGCACCTTTTATCTGCAGCTGGCTTCAGCAATTCCCACCTATTCAATTCACACACGCTTTACTTGCTCTGTCAGATTCTCCCACAGCTGGGTGCTAGCAGGGAGTCTCCTGGCTGCAGGTGATGCTCTCCCAGGGCCGGGAATCACCAGTCAGATGAGCTCATTTCCTGCACAGCTCACGTGAGCCTCTCCAGGGGTGAGCTGGAGGCCTGGTCCTTGCCCTGGCTGTCCAGGCAGGTATGAAGGGGAGACTCCTCACTTTTCCTCCTGGGAGAAGATGCACTATCTATGAAACTGATTACTCTTTGGGAAATCTTTGTCATAACTGAAGAAGAGATGAAGTTTTAGCAGTTTAATACTGACTTCTCTAAAAAGTTAATTACATGGCTGTACAAGAACTAATTATGGAGAAGGCTGAGGAACCTACCCAGAGAAGGTAAGCATGGCTTTTGGAAAGGTGTCTGTAGAGGGCATGGACAAGGGAAGCTAAACCACTGACATGGAGCTGAGTGCAGAGGAAAATAGATTAGCTGTTAGCTTTCAGATCAGTGTTTGCTTAATGAACATCAACCAGGCATGAAGTGTGTACAAAGCACCTTTTTTAAGTACAGAACTGTCCCTTGAAGTTCTCCTGTACCTGTAATATTCCTTGCTGCCCCAGTATGTCTTTTGGCAAAAGGGGAGGAAACAAACAAAACTTGAAGAGATCTACTCTCCACCCCTGAGTGTAAGGAACTACAAAAGAAAGGCTAGAAAACTGAAATTATGTCTCATAATAGCCTGCAAAATACCATTCAGGTAATTTTTCTTTGCTTCCTTCTTTGAAATAAACTTGTTTGCTTTTTCTACCTCTTTTTTGGAGCTGCTCTCTTCTTGGCTCGAGGTTTTCAGGACTTTGCAGGCTGTCAGACTTAGATGAGAACCACTGGTGAGTTGCTGCTTCTAGGCCAGTTGTGATCTAGGCAAGGTGGTGTAATTAGAACTGCAGGGAGAGCAGAGGTGGTGTGCTGTGTCCCACGTGTGAGGGGCAGGAACAGCACACCCTTAACATCTTTCTCCTGTAAACAGGAGTAGGAGCTCTGTGATGCTCTCTTGTGCTGTAAAATCGAGTTGCCCCTCTCTTAGAGGGGTGGTGAAATCAACATGGGTCTCCAACACAGCATAAAATACAGAGGCATAGGAAAGGGGGAAAACAGATGCTGAGTGCCACAAACTCCTGAGAAAATGAGGGCAGATTAACTTTACCTGACAAGTGCTATAGAAATACTCTTTTGCTATTGGAATCTCTTTCTAATCATAGAACAATGCTTGGACTGATAAAGCAGCATGTAAGACCTGAGGCTGGGGCACTTTAATAATTTTTTTTTTAATTTTACTTTGTGCTGGTTCATACTCTATAAACATCTAATCCCTTAGGTTTTCACTCCAAACTACTACAGTAATCCATGCAAGCTATAATAATTTGGATATTGTGATACAACGCTGTAAGGACAAATGATTCTGGGGGCAGGGGGTGTGGTGGGTGGTTTTGCATGATGTCACATACAGTGACATAACAGCAGCACAGGGGGCAATTTACTTGGCCACAACACTTCTGTTTGGTTGGGTAAGAGAGATATTTTGATCCTGGTAAAAAAAATAGGCTGGGGTTAACAAAAGCTCTTTATATAAACCCCACTAAATTGAACTGACTTACAGAATTTTTTTTTCTTTTAAAATATGATAAATACTACTTAGTTTCACTTACTTGAAAAGGCCACATGTGCACCGCACTCTTCACCAGAGGATTATAGCTGAGATTGAAAGGGTTACTTGGTGCATATGCTCAATTAATATCTTGTTATCTGGCTTTTGCAGTTCAGTCTTAAAGAAAAGAGATGTGACAAAATAGCTCAGCTTGCTTTTAATGCAGAAACAAAAAAGCATTGTTTGAAGTGGAACACACAAGGGAAGTGACAACGTCTCTTCACTGAGAGCAACTGGTTTTTTTTCTCTGAGTCTCATAGCAGGAGAAGCAGGAATCACTTATAATTTATCCTTCCATAGAAATAATTCCAAGATTCATTCCAGCAATTAATTTAGTTTTAATCTAAGTCCAGTGTCTTGGTCACATCCTACTGTCACTGCCATCAGGACTGTTGCATAAATGCAGCTTTCTTGCTCTCTTATAATCACTACTCATTCTGTGCTGTTTGAAGAAAAGTGGAAATCTTTTCACCACTGTTGCAAATTCTATTCCATAGATAACCATGAATTAAATCTTTACGTCCTGCTTGTTTTTCATTACCACCAGTGTGCCTCCCTCCTTATTAATCAGTAGGTTTTTTATAGAGTTTTATATGTTTCCAATCTTTCAACCAATTTTTACCCATCTATTTTGTTTTAACGCCCCCTGGTGGCTCTTAGCCATTCTGCTGTTTCCACACATTAGGCAAATTAATTATCCCAAATCCTAGAGATGCATCTTGACTCCCAGAGGCAGTATGAGCAGCTTATCTTAGATGAATAAAAGCCAAGTTTTCCCTTTCAGGGGCAAAATAGGATGCTGGGAGGTACTTGTACTTAGTCACAGGTCAGTTTATTCTTGCTGACAGACAGTTCTGCCAGCACCAGTTGTACCTGCTGCTGGGCACACTAGGGGAAAAGAAGTAGAAGTCACCACCTTGTAGGTAAACAAAGCAAAAAACAACAACAACAAAAAAGTTCGTGGTTTATAAATTGCTTTAGGTATAAATTTTCAGTTATATGAAACAGTAAAACAGATTTTAAAAATCAAAATGTCTTCAAACCAGCTTATTTTTAGGAGTAGCTGCTCAAATTAGTACAATTGTCTGGATGGCTGCAAGAAGGCCACTGTCCTAGAAGCACAGCCAACAGAAAATGGAAAGATGAAAGAAACCTTTGACAACAGGGAACGGAGAAGCAAAAAATAAGTAGAAGAATAGGAAGGCATGGACAGAATTAAAATAACTTAGACAGTAAAGAATACAAAAAAAAGTGTGACATTTTTTAATGTTCTGAATGCTCTATTGATTCATATTCTTTTAAGGGAGATGACAAAGGAGTTCTGTGTCAAGCAGAAAAAATATATCAATATATTACAGAGTAACTACTGTAGAAATGAAACTTTGAATATCAAATGACACACATTCAAAAGATGTTTCAACTAATTTGTTTCAGCAGTGTGATTTTATGACCCAATCAGCAATTAAGTGTTTCTTAGGATCTCCAGTGTATGAAAGTGGCTATCACATCCAGCACTGTAAAACTAAATGGTAAAAACATTGGTAGCACAGTATTACTTTTTACTCAACTTTTCTGGAACCAGTCAAGTATCCTGATCTAGGTGAGTGAGACTAGTGAGAAATAATGGAATGGGAAGAAGTAAAAAATGGGAATGAAGTGCCAAGTGCAAATGAAGAGGGAAGTGATAAACACCCTCTTTTACTACCTGCATTCTTTGGATTCAGTTCCTTTTCTGTCTGTAGCCAGAACACTCTCTAACTGACATGTGTGGTTCATCAGTGTTTCACAGTTCTCCCATGCCTGCTACCCTGGCCTGCACAGGGCTGATGGCCGGCTGAGTAGCAGGTGTTTCTGGGATCTCTGAGAGGAACTCTCCTGTAATTTGCTCCAGGTGACCCTGCCTTGACTGGGGAAGGGGTAGAGGGGTGATTGGACTAGGTGATCTCCAAAAGTCCCTTCCAGCTGTGACTCTCTGAAATGCTTGAAGCTGAAAATGAGGAAAGACTGACCTACTCTGTGTGCACTCTTGATGGACCTGCAGCAGAGACAGCTGTGGCACAGCTCATGGCGGCCACTACAGAGCATTGCTCCTGCTGGCTTCCCCCTCACATAACCACAGCATGTGAGTTCTCACTTGGAGAGGCCCACAGGGATCATCGAGTCCAACTCTTAGCCCTGCACAGGACACCCTATGCCACAGAGTGCAGAGTTCTTGAGCTCTGCCAGGCTTGGGTCTTTGACAGCTTCCCTGGGGAGCCTGTTCCAGTGCCCAGCCACACTCTGGGTGAAGAACCTTTCTCTAACATCCCTCCCTGACACAGCTTCAGGCCATCCCCCTGGGTCCTGTCACTGTCCCCACAGAGCAGAGATCAGTGCCTGCCCCTCCTCTTTCCCTCACGAGGAAGTTTTAACAGCAATGGGGTTTCCCCTCAGCCTCCTCCGGGCTAAACAGAGCAAGTGACCTCAGCTGCTCCTTGTACAGCTTCCCCTCAGGGCTCTTCACCATCCTCATGCCGCAACTTTGGATGCTCTCTAACAGTTTTTTATATTGTGGCACTCAACACTGGACAAGCAGTCAAAGTGAGGCCACACCAGCACGGAGCAGAGCGCGACAATCCCCGCCTTAGAGGGGCTGGCGATGTTTTCTTTCATCCCCGGCCCGCTGCATCCCCTCCCGGGGCCCGGCCCCCCCCCCCCAGCCCGCGGCGCCTCGTGAGGGAGCCCCGCGGGGCTGCCGCACCCTGCGGGACCGTGGCTGGCCAGTGCTGCTGAGCGGAGACCCGGGCTGGCCCCCGGAGCCCCTCGGCAGGGCTGTGTGAATGAGCCTCGCCTCTGTCTGGTGCTTAGATTTAGATGGCGCTAGCGGTGCAGCGTTTCACAGCAGAGCACTGAGGGGGTTTAACTCCGGCTCGTGGCGTGCGGAGGCTCGCACCTCCCCCGGCAGCTGCGCCACAGGAGCGTACTGGCCTTCGGGCTAAGGGTTGTTTTCACACGTGATTAGTTTAGTGCACATCAAATGATCTGCAAGAGGGAATGGTTGGAAGCTGGAACACAGTAAGTTTAGATTAAATACTAAGAAAACTTCACTGAGGTGAGGGATGAGGCTCTGGCTCAGGTTGCCCACAGAAGATGTGGATGCCCCATTCCTGGAAGTGTTCAAGGCCAGGCTGGTCGGGGCTCTGAGCAACCTGGTCCAGTGAGAGGCGTCCCTGCCCACGGCAGGGGATTGGAACAAGATGTTTAATGTCCCTTCCAAACCAACCCCTTCTATGTTCACTTGGGGCCCTAAGCAAGCCTAGTGTTTTATATTTTTAACCATACAGCTTGCAGTCATTTAATACAGATACACAGACCAGCAATTGTACTGCATTACACTGTCTCCGCTGTGCATCTGAGGTGTGGGACTTTTAAAATGGCACCCCTTTTTGTACTGAATTTCTGTTTTATGCAGAGAGGGAAACTGAATTTGTAGCCTTCTGGTTAAAATGTACAGCTGTGGAACTGGGAGGCCTTCTGTCTGAAGTAGGTAGTAAGTAGTAATGCTAAAACCATTAAGCATTAGATGTTCTGGGGACTCAAGTAAAGGTATTTAAGCTGTCTATCATAGAGATTTAGAATCTCCTTTTCACTTTTGGCAGCTCATATGGCTTCTGAGGGACATCTCTGTGTGACTCAACTCCTCCCATGCATTGGACAGGGACCATGAGCCACTGATTCCCGGCTGAGGATTTTCCTCAGGAGCAGCATGCAGTGTGAACACCATCAAAGGACCATTCAGGGACACGTCCCATGGGCTCAGCTTTTCCTGAAGCTTCTAATATGTTGAGGTAATACTATTGATATCATATATGTTTGGGGTGGACTGTTTTGTAGGGCATGCTGAGATGCTGTTCTTAAATGTTTATCTGGAATGGAAAAGTAGATTTCTAAAAAAACCTTGAAGTTTGTCTGTAGATGGCAGCAGAGAGGAAAGATATTTATTAGGACCTCTAAATATGGTGACAGTGCATTTTATAACTTGTGCAACTGCAGCTGGTGGCTCTCCATTAATGCTGAAATTTTTGCACTTTACTGATGAATATAATTATTTTGATTTAAGGATCTTTTGGCATGAATGTTTATTTTGGAGGAGGAGTTGGAGCTTTTCTGAGCAGAGGGTGACTCTGCAGACAGGGCAGCAGTGCATTTGATCAGTGCTGTGTATGTAATAAAAAGATCCTCAGCTGACATAAGGATGTCATTGCTCCACTTGAGAATTTGCTCCAGAAAGCCTTTGCCTGGGGGATGTTGCTAGGAGGCTGTGAAGAAATGTAGGATGTGAGGGAATATAAAAATCACTAGGGAGAAGGGAGATTAAAGTGATAAATTAAGTAACTCTTAAGTTTCTCACCTAAAGAAGGGATGGATAAATAACATTGTTTTTATTGTACAGTTTCTCAATAACTGTTGGTGCTGTGTTAGGCTGGTCATTAATGGGAGGATTTTGATATAATGAGCATGTGGGGGTACCTGGTTTATGCAGTAGAATGGTGTGTGTATAGGAGGTGAGAACATAAAAGAGCAACTGATATGTGGGTCAAATGGAAATTGTATTTCAGAGATCCTTTCATGAGCTGGGGTAGGGTAACACTATTTGAAAGAAAGATGGCTGATTCTGACAGCACCTGATAAATTTTGAAACAAACAGATCATATGCTATTCTTACTTTAGTGTGCATTAGGAGGACTGCTTGATTTGAGCTTTTTGTTCCCATTTGTTATTTTACTTTCAGAAGTTGGTGTATAGTCTGATAGGAGTTACTTTGTATAAAAAAGTAGGGGTAAAACATGTACATCAAAATGTCTGTAGCATGTTTCCCATGGGAAACTTTTAGGATGACTGTGATCAAAGGAATGAGTGTTGAAAGTTGAAGTTAAACAATTAGATGTTCTTGTCTGCTACAAATATCCTGTCCAACAGTTTCACAGAAGTAGTCAAAATAATCTAAGAATAGTATTTTCTTTCATTTTTAATTTTGTTTATATGGCAGTAGGAGATGGGGTGGGCAGGTGCATTGTAATGACAGCTCATCTACTTTTTTTCCTTTCATTCCTTTTTTTCCTACATTTCCTCTATACTCTGCCAACTAAAATTTATTCCTGGTGGAATCATGTACAAAGTTGCAAGCTAAACTGGGATAGAAGAATGTTTTCATTTGTAGTTAAGAACAGAAGTCTACTTTTGTTTCTTACACCTGTGCTTTGTGTGATGTGTGCAGCAGCTCACAGCAAAATAAAGCTTTCATGTAAATTATATGCAAAAATCAGAAAATTCATGTAAGGTTTGGAATGGCATTTCTTTTAGCTATAGCTTTTTTTGCTATTCTGACAATGTCTTTTAATTTCTGCTTAGATTTGCCCTGTGTTTGCAGATAATTAATGCTGCAACTGTCATTTGTTAACAAAGTTTTATTCCTGCATAGGTAAAAGGCTTTCCTTGCATTGATCTTCTTTGAATTTCTTCTACTGTTTTGAGGTAGAACTGAAGTCTTTGTTCAAGGTGGAGTCTGAGCTGCCAGCACCGTGGCAGTGCTTGTCTTTAGAATCCTTTTCATCTCACTCACTTCCTTGCTTATGCAGAACACTTTGGTATGAAGGTAAATCAGAGAGCAAACTCCATTACAAATATCTCTGGTTTGGATTCCTTGGATGGCATGAAAGAATGCTGCAGCAGTAGGTGGTATTTGCAGGTTTGAATTGAGAGGTGGGATAAATTAAATCTGCTAAATTGGATCAGTTTGTCCATCCAGGTTAGCATTCTGCAAAGAGAGGTGCTTTGTAGGAGTCAGTGCCTCAACTGTTCTGTCACTGCTGTAACTCTGCTTTCTCTGAGCATTGCTTCAGTTAGTTTATCCCATTCTTCCACAATGATTTTTTTTTATTGCATCAGGTGCAAGTTTTGGAAATTGTGAGCTGAAAATTCTCTCTTCAGAACCCTTTGTGATTTTTACTTATCCTGTCTGCTCTGAAAATCTCCAGTCAGAGTAGTAATATCACAAGTTCCAGTTAAACCAATAACGACACTCCTAGGAATATTTTTTCCTATTTTTAAATTTAAAAAATCAAGAGCTGTAAATTGTATTGATGTGTTTTTCATAAACAGAATTGCATTTTGAGTAGGAGTTTGCCTCTTGCCTTAATGCCAGTGACACATAAGCTTAATGTATCTGCTGGCCTATTTTTGAAGGCAAGAGTCTCTAAGGGTAGGACACTGACGTGATAGCCGAGGTAAGTGACTGCTGTGTTTACTGGAAGAATGACTTCTCCTTCAGAACAAGTGACTGGCAAAGCAGGAGAGCCCCATTAGTGAGATAACCAGCCTCAGATTTAAACCAGGGATGCACAACAAACAAAGGCATCACGCAGGATACATTAAATTTTAATTAACATTTTATATTTGAGTTCAGGCTTTGTTTATGCAGCCCTTAAGAGGAACATTTTCTTTTTGCATATAATCAAAAGCCAGCCCGTATTTTTGGGAGGGATTTGGCCTTATTATATACTAAACCTGCATTTTACACTCTTTGAAGTACTGTGCTGTTTTTGTGTGAATAACCAGGGACTGCTGCAGGGCTTTGGTGAGTGTGGCTCCTGTCCTGGGAGTTGCAGACTTATGTGCTGTAAAACCAGATGTGTGCACAAAAGGACATTGCAGCTTGCCTTTTTTCACTTCAAATTCTTGGCTCCACTTTGTACAGAATTATTTTGTTAGTGAGAGGGAAAGTGTAATTTATCTACTTCAGATTTATGGTGGACCTGTGGGGACTGAGCCATGGGACTGGGGATTTGAGCCTGGATTTTTGCCAGCAGCAGGGAATACAAGGAGGAGCATGACCTCCATTGTTGGCATCCATTTTGCACTGGGATCTAATGGAGCACACTGGAGTGCAGTGCAAAACACCAGTTCCATACAGAGAATCCAGTCTGGTGCCTCTTAAAACAATTTCCAGCAGTAACAGGTATTAATGTAGCTAACATGTTGAGTTATACTGAGTAGCAGAGTTTGATTTATATTCAAAACTTAATACATTCAGCAAAACATATATAATACAAATAATAATGCTTATCATTTTGGACATCCTAAGGTCAATCTTTCTAAGCAATACTCTGTTATTAATTATTTTATTTTTATCTATTGGCTGTCATTTTTATTGAACAAGGCTTTTTTGTTGAAAAGGTGATGTTCTGACTAAAAGGCTTAACTACATTTACAAACAATGCAGGGTTTGCTTTACTTCCAATGGTGCATTACTTAATTATGCTAAAATGCAGTTGCCCTAAATACTGCTTTATAAAACACTATTTCTCTCTCCTGACCTTGTTTCCTTATGTGCTGACAGATTTTATGTTCTTAACTCTCTACGTCAAACTGCAGACAATATCCTGGTTCCAGCTCATAACAAAGAGTATTGATGAATAAACAGTACTTATTTAGAGAAAACATTAAAACCCTTCTGCTAACATTTACCTTTGTCAGCCTGCTGACACCACATGGAATTTGATGTTTTTCTCCTGACTTTTTTAAAAAAGACAGATATGTACAGTAGCACTGGAGCCTTTGTAAGGGGCTTTTCCTGACACTTTCAAAGGTTGTTGTGGTTATGGACAGAATGCCCAATTGCATTCAACAGGGCAGTGTCAGACCATTAAAAATCTGTCAGAATTTTGGGACATCTTTTAGTAACTGGTAGGGTGCAGGACACAATGAGCACAGATTCTTACCTGTATGATTCTTACCCTATTACTGAATCAGAGGAAAATTAAGCTGAATAAAACATTGACTCTTGCTGAAGTCTGTAGCATTTACTGGCTGAGCTTATAAGGACAGGGTTTTTTTGTCCATAATATTTTGTAGTCAGAATTCATAACTATGTACATCAAAAGTGTATAATATGCTGCAATCTGCATTTTCAAGGTAATCACTATTCTTTATAGAATTTGTGGCCAGAGTTCTGACCATGTGCTCTGATGTCCTGTGTAAAATGTCTCAGAAGTGATTCTGTCATAATTCATTCTGCTGTAGGGCAGAAGGATGGACTAGATTGATATGAGTAAATCAAAAGCCTACAGACCATGGGAACATCCTAAAAAAGAGATGGTGTCCCCATCACAAACATCATACATTTTCATGTGATTTAGAAGCTGTATGCCATTGACTTTTGACAGGCTAAGTCAGAAATTAGGCCATAATATTATTATATTTTAAATGGATATTTTAAATGAAAATTATACATATGGTAACATTTAAATTCATAAACTTTGGTTGCCTAAATGCTGAATATTTATCACATGTCTTTCTACCAAGAAAAGGAGTACAACATTTTCCACAAATTGTTTTTCCTGAAGTGCTATCTGGTCCTTGGATACTAAAAAGGGTTTGGAAAAAATGTTCTAGATGAACTCTCTCTATTCCTTCCAATACTTTCCAAACAACAACAACAAAAAGTGAAGATCTGAAAATACACAGTACAAACAGACTGAAGAAAGAACAGAGTGTTCTAGCTGAGAATCTGATAGCTGAACTTTTGGGTACCAGCTAAGGTGTTGCTTTGGGAGTAACTCCAGATAAATCAGGAATCTCTCTTTATTTGCCCCTGGACACGCACATAGCTAGGGATCCTGTCCATCTCTGCAGTGTAGAAAGGCAGTGTTTTGCCCAGGTAATTGAAGATTCTTTATTGACCTATACTCTATGTGTAAAATAATTATGATAAAAACCCTCAATGCCAGAGCACAGGGAAGTTTTTTTTTTATAACAGAGTCCCTCTGTTAAGGTAATAAAGTTTGCATTAATTTGTCAAACCAAGGAAGAGCATCTTCCCTGATCACAGAGTTTGGTGGAGCACATAGGAAAAGTGGTAGAAGTAGAACAGCCATGATTTGGTAGAAGTAGAACAGCCATGATTTGCAATGCACCAATGTGGTTCTTTGTGGCCACATGTAAATATACTTTTTTTCTATAGTGCTCCTAGTAAATTTACAGTGGAAGCTAGTTTTAATAATTTTCTTCATTCCACCTTTATGCTCACCATATTAGAAGTTATTTACTATTCCATGTGGTTTCAGGGGTGACTTAATTACTGCCTCCCTATACCTGAAGGGAGCCTACAAAGAAACATGGAGAAAGACTTTACAAGAGCATGTAGTGACAGGACAAGGGGGAATAGCTTCAAACTGATAGAGTGTAGGTTTAGATTAGATATTCGGGGGAGGATCTTTCCTGTGAGGGTGGTGAGGCCCTGGGACACATTGCCCAGAGAAGCTGTGCCTGTCCCATCCCTGGAAATGTTCAAGGCCAGGTTGAATGAGGCTCTGAGCACCCTGGTCTAGTGGAAGGTGTCCCTGCCCATGGCAGGGAGTTGGAATGAGATGATCTTTAATGTCCCTTCCAATCTAAACCATTGAAGATGGTTTAGATCATCAGAAAAAAAAGCAGGACTACAGACATATCTTATAGCATTACCATAGAATATTCCAACCTTTATGAAAAATTGCAATGATGAGGTCACACTTACTAAAAGGAAAAACAAATAAACAAAAACCTTCAAAACTGATTGAACCCTTCAATTACATTTTTCCCCCGCCATCATAAAAAATAAACAGGGAAAGTTTAATCCCTTTGTAGCAATAGTGGCAGTGAAATCAGCTGCTACATTTGAAATGGCAATTGCAAAGGAATTAAGCTTTGTGGTTTAGAATACTGTAAATTATATTTGCAGCTCTTTTTTCAGTGAATTGAATAGATGCACTCAAGTACATTTATTATAAACTAGCAAAGAAAAAACCCTACCATCTGTCTATAATATCAGAATTTAACCACAGAGTCTCACATGGAATTTAAAATTAAGCTTTTACAATTCAACGTAACAGCTTTATGTTTGACTGACTTCATTATTGCCAAATTTTGAGTTAGGATTTTTACTGTAAACAACTTTCTTGTGACATTTCTATGGCCTCCAATAATCTGATGGGAAAAAAAATAATTATCTAATTCTGTCTAATATTGTATCTGTTTTTTACACTCATTTTCATTCATTGATTATCAAATGCATGAAATATACATCTTGAATGAAAAAATTACATCTTTTTCTATGCAGCTGTGCCATTTTATGTTCCAGATCTTAATATTCTTTCCAATACTCACTTAGATAAAATTCTGACTGGGTTCATTTGAAAGTTCTTATTTCTCAATCTATTCTTAACACTTTTAGACTTGAAGTCCTGGACTTGTCTATTGTTCAGGAATTTAGAGGTGCACTTGGGTGTGATGAAAATGTACTTACAAAGCAGGTAGCTGAAAGCAGAAGCCAAGTGTCCAGAGAGCAGATGAGACTTAATATTTAGATTTGAAGTCAAAATAACAGCATTGTGCTCTCAGACAGACATTTTCATACTTTTCTCCTTGCTGTGTGTTCCTAAACATGGGATCACCTGTCTGTCAAGTGGGATCCCGTGCCACTTGGATTGCACAGTAAACCCATTCCGTTTGCTAACTTGGCAAGAAACCACACACACTTTTACTGTGTGGGTATTCTGTCATTTCAGTGAACAGAATGTTCTTTGCCATGCAGTTTGGTAACTGCTAAAGCAGATGTAAAGTAAGAGATGGGGCTGCTTGAGGAGAATTGGTAGGAGTTTGGACCTCACCTTTTTGATGGTAGTGAGATGTTGACTTGTCTAAAGCTGTAACATCAAACTGCCATTTTATAGCTTTTCTAGCACTGTTATATTTTACTTCTAAAATCTAAAAATGCATACCCCTGTCAAAAATACATTACAGTTTCCAAAATACATTGCATTTCCCTAATTTCTTTCAAAAATTTAAAAGTGTGGGGTATCATGTGTGAGTCAATAAACTTGTTCAGTTCTAGTCCTCTGGTTCAAAGATTTGAGAAAACAGTGATTTCTGGACACATTCCAACTGGGGACTGATAAATCTTTGCTTAATTGAGCGTCAACCATATGGTCCAGCTCAAAGGTCTGAGGAAAAATGTGCTGCTGCTGCTTAATTTTTAAGCTTTACATTAGTGTGCTTGCTGTGGGAGAAACAGTATTTCTTTTTCTGCCACTTTCTATTCATGTGTCAACCTGGGACTTCTCAGAAAAAAACAGCCCTAATACATTAAATAAATATAAGCTTCAGCAAGCTTCTCCAAATCAGGTACACTTTGAGGCAAATTAAGAGTTTTAACAAATGCACATTAATGGTGTTCTCCAAAATACATCAAATTGTAATCATGATGGTTTTTAAATAGTTACATTATCTGGAGTATTTTGTTTTTCTCATTATGTCATACCCGCTTTTGGGGAAGTAATGTTACAGCTTTGTGTGAAAGCAGTAGCTTGATGTCTAAATAGCATTTGTTATTCATATGAATATTATGTGGAGATTATGCTTTTTTGCAGTAAGATATTCTAGAACCCCACTGAAGTTATTCAGGCACCTTTGATAATAGCAAAGTGTCTGAATTAGCCAACTAGGCTAAACTAAGTAACCTTTATTACCTTTTATTTTTCCTGCTACATTCAGCTTTTTGCTAGGAAATTAATTCCACTCATGCTCATCGAGATGTGTTAATTTAGAATTAAGTGTGCTATTCAAATCTAATTAAAACAGACTTTGCAGAATTTAGAGCATTTTTTCCTATTCACTGGTAAAATGCAGGTGCAAATATCCACCTTGCAGAATACTCACCTTGAAGTAATCTGGTCACATTATTCTAACTCACATCATCTCCAGTCTCTGCTGTTAAGGAATGGCATCTTTGTCTCCTGAACCAGAGCCCTTAGAGTGAGGTATATTTTTGCATGTATGGGCTGCACTCCATAGCTGCAGGATTGTTCATAGAATACTGAAAGCAATCTCTGGAGTCATGCTTTTAAAATCTGTATTTATGATCTGTACCACACACTCAGACTTCATTAAATCTGGGAGCTGGTGTTTCATACAAGATATAAGGCAGTGGAGAACAGCTCCCATAGGCTGCAAGTGGTGATGCAGTCAGTCTGTCTGCAGGCAAACCCCTGCTCTGGAAATCTGGGTATCTGTCAGTGTAGCACACAGGTGGAGTGTTATGTCTGTACTTTCAGCTTTTCCACATGTAAACCCAAGTTTCATAATACACAGTCTTTATTATAAAGAAGTTTGTAAAATGGAGTATAAGCAAAGTCTCAAAAGTTGCCTTGTAAAACAACTGTTGTTGTAAAACACAAAACTAAGGTTTACATCTATCAACCAAAATCAGCAGCAGGGTGCTGACATGGCAAAATTCTTTGTTCTGTGAATTGTACCACAAAATAAGGAAGACAGAAAACATTTTGGTTTTTATATAAAGCAAAGTAGGCAAAGACACAACTGTAGAACATTTGTGCTGCCTACCTCAACTTAGTAATGTTGCTATAAAAACAAACCCACATTCCTTAGCGAGAGGAACACTTCTATGTGGTTTCTGTCCTCCTGGAATGATTGCCATGTGATTCCTGCTCTGAAATCACATACCAGCCCAAAACCATGCATGGAATTTAAATGGTTGCCTAATACAGTGATGTGAGCTTAGCTGAAAACTGACAGGTATTCCTGATCCAACTATGCCGGGATAAGAGTGACTCTGATGTGTTCCAGCTGCACTCCAGATGTCCTAAGCAGTGTGTCATCTGCTTCTCAGAACATCTAAATCTAAATGCATGTAGAAATTTGTTTTCTCCCTGCTAAAGTTTTTAGAGAACTTCTGCAGCCATACTCCAGACAGGTCTTATTCTACCTATTTTTCCTATCCTTTGAGCTTGTAATGTTTCAAGGCTTCTGTTCTTGGCTCTGCTCTTCCAAAGCATCTTCAGGACTTCATGTTTAGTTTCCAGTATGGAGATGACATGAACAAGAGTTCACACTCAGCAGTATTGAGCAGTGTACACCCCTTCTCTTTTCTACAGCTAACACAGCCAGACAGAGATTTGGGTAGAAAGCTCAGCAGCTGCCTGTACTGTTCATCACTCTGGGGTTCTTATTTGGGCCTAATTTCTTATACTCTGATTTTATTTACTCTGTGAACCCAAATACTTGTTTGTTGTTCTTTTTTAGTGTAAAGAATTCAAATATCGTTATTTCTTTGCTACTGTCAATTCTTCTCTGTCATCATACTCTTCTCCTGAGCAATTTGTGAATTTGAATGTGATTTCATGCAATGGTTTTACTTCTTGGTGTTTGGCTTAACTTGAGGTGCATATCCAAATTTGTCCCTTTTCAGTTAAGGAGTTCAGTTTGTATTTGAATTCAGGTGCATGGTTAATCTAAAGCATATTCACAGGATCTTAGAATGGCCTGGGCCAGAAAGGACTTTAGAGATCATCCAGTTCCAGCCCCCTCCATGGACAGGGACAAGTTCCACTGGACAAGGTTGCTCAGATTTTGTGGCATGTTAATGTGTGCCATTGTGGCTTTAGTTTGGAGCTTTATTTTTAGATATTGTTCACATTTCAAGTTGGTCAGGGAGCTTACACTTCATTAAATAAATAGAATAACTTACAAATATCTTCTTGTGGAATGGATGCTGCCATTATTGCAAACCGATAGTTTACCACTGCTGTTTTTTTCCACATGATAGCAAGGAAAAAATGCCAGGTGGAAACTAACATTGAAGTTGTATAACACCTTGGAGTAAGAACAAGGTAAAAATATAAAAATCAAGCTCTTCCTTTCACTTAGAGCCTGAGCAGGGGGTGAGATTATATTTGTGGCTGTTAGGAATTTGTTATTATCTTTGTTATTGTGCTGGATATGGCATGGTGACACTTCTACACAGAAATCTGGCTGAATGCTGGCTTTAAAGGCACCATCATTTGTATATTTTACACCCACTGAATAAATCTCTTCTCTCCCTAGATATGACAAAAGTGTTTGGGAAGGTAAAGCCCTATTGATTTTCACCATTCTGAATTGAACTCTTAGCCAAAATAATAGTTTCAGCATCTGTACTTTAGATGACTCTGGATTCTTAAATATAAACTTATAGTCTTTTCATAAATGGAAAAGGATAGAATGTGTAAGAAAGCTATTGTGGATGGAAATCATGTCAAGTGTCTGTTTTGAATGGGACTATAAGAAGGTTTAGCTGGATTAGGCACAGGCAAAAAGCTTCTTTGTTGATTCCTCAGGCTTTCAGAGTGGCTTTATTTTTCTGGCATTAATGTTTATTTGTTCTGTGGCAGGATGAATGTGGCTCAAGCGTTTGACAGTTCTCTCTCAGCTCATGATAAGTTGAGTTTCCATTGCTGATCATGGCTGTTAGTGAAATGCATATTCATGTTACCCTGTCTGATAACGAGCATTGAAGCTCAAGCATCTCGTGAAGGGAAGCCTCAATTTGCAGTGAGAAGTAAATTATTTCTGCCGGAGCTGCAGGGGCATTTTCAAGCTCTGCTAATTCCACATTCAATCCTATGTGGGATGCAGAAGGAATTAATGTCACTAGGGTAACCTGCTGCTTAGTTGCCAAAGAAGTTACTGCTTCCTTCCAATCATTTAAAGAGAATTCACGGGCAGGGTAGCTTGCTCACCTACTATCTGCTGTATTTGCTTACTGAGTGCGTTTACATGTAAGTGTTGCTGGTGTGGTAAGCACTGGGATTCCTAAAGAGATCATTTGAAGATTTTAGTCAAATTATTGACTAAATGTGTAATTCAAATAACCATTGTCTAGAGGTGTAAATGAACGTGAAGAGGAGCACCAGATAAATATTCTGAGATATGAGTCTTAGTGATATTAATGATGTGGCAGCTCTGCACCACCTGCTCGAGCCTTTTCCGCTCTCCCTTCACTGGGTAAAACCAAGAATTGTTCCACTACTGTCAGTACAGATCTTCACATTCTCTGGGGTTCTGATACAGATTTGTGATTCTCTTTTCAGCCTCACTAATGTCTTGATGCCTTCACAGTCTTTATGTAATTTCTCTCATGATGTTGGACTGTTTCCCCACAGACTTTATTTACTTGCTTCAGCAAGAATATTGTAAAGAAACAATGCAGTCATTTTTTCAGTTATGGAAGATTTCTGATTTTACAAAAGCATGATCCAGTGACATTACCTCACTGGAGCCTAGTGCAGCCTTTCTCTGCAGGTCTGACTGACACATTTATAAGTCAAATAGCAAGATCATGAAAGTGTGTTTTACAAGTGACATTTCAGTATTATTTTATGATGCAGTGTCTATGGGTCTAATGCTATATTACTTGCCTGAGGGTACAGTTCTAAAATTAAATCTCTGCAAGTGCCAACAGAAACTGACAATTGCTTTTATCATCATGACTTCAACTCCAATTCAGTGATCTTTATGCACATTTCAGTAACTATTTGGAAGCATTAGGAACTGCACCAGATTTCATTTCTGTACTCAAGAACTATTCCAATAATTTAATTAATTGCTATTGGTAGGATATTGCTTTAATATTGGCAATTAATATACTTTTCATGAAAGGTTTAGATGTTTCTAAATCACAACTCAGCCATGTGTTTCTTTGCTCTCTGTATTAATATTCCTCTCAGTCCAAGGCCCGAAGACCAGCTCAGGTAAGTGCTCAAAGATGCCCATGGGGGTTTTGCTGGACTGGGGACTGCAGATTTGAGGTCTAACCAGATTAGCCCAGATGGCCTAGTGCAGTGGGTTCCCTCCCTGTATTCCAGAGGAGTGGAGAGCTCCTGTGGAGCCCCTCCAGTCTGTGGCTGGATGAATGCCTGCCCTGGCACTGATAGTACCAGATGGCAACAGCTCTTGAGGGCTCATGGACCAGCTGCAGGTGGCAGGGGCAGCAAACCCAGGAATGCTTTCCCTCACAGGGCTCTCCCCTCTCTCTGCTCAGATTGTAGGGGAGTGTGGCCTCCCATGGGCTGGACAACTCCACAGTCACTCAGGAACTCTTTTATATTACAAAAAACCTGCTGGGGAGCTGCAGATGGTTTTCACTCTCATTAAGTCTTTTGTGCAGCACAAAAGAGGTGGGACAGGTCAGGGAATATGTCCTGCAGATTTTGGCACCTAGGGTGATTCTTTCAATTAATACTTTCACCTGCTGAACAGTAATCTGTCCAGAAATCTTGTGAAAGATTACATTTTCATCTCACCCAAATGTTTTTCTGGTTGATCCTTTAAGCCTTTTCATGTTTTGCTTTTTAATAGCCATGGCAAAGGAGCTTATATTTTGGACATTCAGCTTGGCCCACTGCCTTGTAAAGAGCTGATTAGCTGAGAAAATATGAAATCTTTGTGTAATACAGAAGAGTGTTCCTTGTCTTTAAACACTTCTTGCTGTGGTATAGGCAAGTTACCCCCTCCAAGGGCATCTTTTTCATAGCCTGCTGCTGATCCCATGGTGGTAAATGGTGACCTTCAGTAATGATTCATCAAGTCCTTTTTGTTTCTTCTAAATGATAATGAAGTGAAAAAGAAGGCAGATGGGAAATACTGGTATATAATTTTATTTTCTTTGTACGTGGTTTGCCAAAAGGTTGTATTTTGCTTTTTTTGTACTTTTCTCCTTAGTATTTGTGTGAAAGTAATTAATATTGCTAAGTAAATTGTATATTTCTTTTTAATTTGAATGTCTTATGAATTACATTAATTATATGTCCTCTTTTGTTAAGTTACCAATGTCTAAGGTTAGAGCAGCTGAAAATGTTGCAAAGGGTGCATCCTTATGTCAGTATGTCATAGCTTGTTGTCATATACAGGATATTAAGGACATTAATTAGAAATTTTGGATGTCTAATTTATCATTAGAGTAAAAGGTTTCTACAGTTGATAGCATTTTGCATTTACATTACTAAATAATTTTTGACGATGACTGAAAATTGTTTTTTCTTCAATGAAACTTTTTCTAAGGACATAACATATTTGGTAAGCTTTCATATTCTAGTACTACTTCAGGTATTTTTATGTCCTAGTCTCCAGGTGAGAGCAATTATAATTTTTCCAACTTTCACTCAATAGTAGCTTTGCCTCAAATGTATTGTAACTTAACTTTGAGAAGACATTTGTCAGTCTGGAAAGGTATTGCCATGTGTTGTGCACTGCCCATCTCTGTTACAGAAGGTTAGAGAAGGCAGTAGGAGTTTCTGTTTTTTTCACATGAACTTTTTGGCAAAGGAGAGATAAAAAGGATCAAGGAGGGCTGGGTGAGAGCAATAGTTGTTGGAAATAGGAGAAAAGACATCTGCTCCAGAAAAGCAGGCTGGTTTTCTGTGGTTTTGAGTCTGTTGAAGGTAAACTACCCCTTGCCTCAGTGCATGGCTCTGAAAAGTTATCCTCTTGCTTGGTAGCACGGTGTGTGAGCCCCCATGAAGACTGAAGAAGCAATTCCTCTGTGGAATGTGTTTATTTTCTAGTGTGCACCCTGCTCTATTCAGGTGCAGCCAGAGTTACATCTGAGGAAAACAGGGAAGAATCCTAACTCACCCAAAGATGTGGGAACTGTTAATTAAGGATTGCATGTAGCATCAAATATAATGTGAATATGTCAGGAAAGCATGCATAGAAATCAACAAGTTGTAACCACTGGAAAGCAGTACTGCTGAATTTCTACAAATACATTAGATTTTACTATTGTGACTGCTGCCGTTTATGTTTGGGGGAAGTCAAGAGGATTCATAGGAATTAATGTTTATGCTTAGTGGACAAGAACATTTCCAGTATTCATTTGAGGGAGAGAAACCCAAAAATCCAATGTATTGGATTTTTGTACTTTTTAATTTGACAGATGAAGAGTCTTAACTTATGGAAAGTCTTCACTTATGTCATGCAGTCAAAGGGCTTTAACAGCTTGCAAATCCATTGAGAATAATTCATTAGCTAAGGGTTTTCATCTTCTGTGTTTCTCATCTTAACATCAAAAAAAATGTCATGATAACCAAAAACAAAGGACAAATAATCATAAATGTTATGAAACTCTTGGCACTGCACACTTTTTTTTTCCTATTTTCATCTAGTTTCAGAAAGTAAAATAATGTTACATTACTGGAGCTAAGCCAAGGTACTGCTGAAAAGAGTGATGTGTCTACAATGTCCAAATAAACATTAACCTATATATGATCATCCAAATCTGATCCTTTAATGTAAATGCAATTGCACATCACAGTAATACACTCTTTAGTATAAGGAATGAGGGAAATTTTGTATAAGACTAATCATTTGCATACTAATCATTTGCACATTAAGCTTTTTAAAAGTACTTTGGGCCAGTGTGCCAAAAGGTGTGCAAGTCACAGAAAAGAAACAAACCAAAATTTTAAAGCTTCAGGTAGGTGGAAGATTGTCAATGACTTTTATAGCCTGACCTACTTTGGAATACAGCTGCGAACACTCCTATCTGGAGCAGTTCCTCCAGTACAGAAGGGCTGAGGAGCAAATTCCCTCCTTCTATTGAAGCCCAAGCCCACAGTGCCATGGACTTGAGTACAAAAAAGATTTGGAGCCCAGGGCTTTGAGAATGCACTGTATTTACTTTTTATTTTGACATGCATTAGTTTAATATAGTTGCCATCTGGTTATTCTGAAGAAACTGTGTCTACAGAAACCCATGTAGTTTCCAATATATATATATTATATATATTAGAAAACAGATGTGGAATACAAAGGAGCAATGGCTGATGTGCTCCTTGCTTGTGGGAAGATTTTATTTTAATATGACTTAGAAAACAAAGCATGAGGTGTTATCTCATAATAATAATCATAACCTTGATAGTGTAAGAATAAGTCCATTTTTTCCTGCTACTGACATTATCGTGATTTTGTTGGGCTGTGATTCTGCAGTGTTTCACATCTCTCTTCCTCCAGATTACTGTGTTTTGTGCATATGAACGTATTTTAAGTTTTTATTTCATTTGTGGGATTTTTTGTAAGCACATTTTCCTATGAAAACAATCCTGAATTCACTGCGATGGACAAAGCAGAAGTGAAATTGCCGAAAAAGTAGGGAATGTAGAGCTGTCGGCACTCAAGTGCTTTGAAATAGACGGGTAATTGGCACGGAGGGGACGGTGAAGGCTGGCTCATACTCACGGCTGATGACACCGATAGCCGGCAGTGCAGATAACTGAGTGTGACTTAAAAAAACCCCGGCGTTTCACAGCACCACCTCAGTGGCGCTTGCTCGTCGATAGCGGTAACAATGTAGCAGCCGCAGGAGCCTTTCCCCCGCTCCGCACGGGGCTCGCTGCTCACCCGCCCGCCCCATTTGCTCGCTCCTGGGGGTGCGGATCGGGCTCTGGGCCGGGGTCCCCTGCAAGGCGCCGGGCGCTGCAGCCGCGGCCTGGGCGGCATCCCCGCATCCCCCTGCCTTGCGGGCGGCTTTGTTACCGGCTGCCCGCCCCCGGCGCCGCCCAGGCCCGCGGGGCTGCGGCCTCGGCCCCGGCCCGGCCGCCCCCACCCACGGCCGTGCCCGATCGCGGGGAAGATGCCGGAGCGGAGGCGGGGGCTGGCGGAGGGGCGGGGGGCGCGGCCCCGCCGCTGAGACGGCGCGGGGGCGGAGGGCGGCGCGGGCGCCCCTGCGCGGGAGGCGCTCGCCCCGCCGTGGGCGCGGAGGGGCCGCCGCCACCGGCGGGAGCCGCGTGCCGCAAGGACGGGGTGACTCCGGCCGCCGCCCGGCTCCGCAGCGGGAGCCGCCCTCGCCCGGAGCCCGCCGCGGGCGCGGAGCCGCAGTGCGCGCCTCGGCCAGGTGAGTGGGCGCCGGTGCCCGCGGGGGCCGCCCGCGGGGCCGGGGAGGCGGCGGGGCCGGCGCGGGGCTCTCCGCGGGCCGCGGCAGGTGCGGCATCCCCGGCGCGGCACCCCCGGGGCTCCGCTCCTCGCCCCAGCGCCCGCCGCGGCGGCCCCGTCATGCGGGAGGCTCGGGCGCCGCGCTGCCGCGGAGCCCCGCGGGGTTCCGCTCGGCTTCATTTAAATCGGTTTTGGCCATTAAATTATAACTGGTTTCCTGCCCGGGGAAGGCGTTCAGGACTTTGTGTTCAGCTGCGTTTATTTCCTCTGGGCTGTCCCCCTTCGCCGTTTAGTGTATTTATTTATTTATGTATAAGGCTGTTCTCCGGATTCTCTATAGCACTGTCCGTGGTGGGGAAGAAAGATCACCGCAGTTTTCAAGCGTGTTGTTTTCAAAACTGGGGGTCTTAATGTGTGTTTCTATTGCTGTATGTACGAAATACAGCACAATGACAGTGTGTGGGAAAAATAGGTTTATATCTGTGTCCTCACTGCTCTGTGGATTGTTTGTTGATGTGGAGATCTTGTTCCTTTCTTAGTATGTTTTTGTTTTTTTCTCTTTAACCTTTTCAGTGCACATCACTACAAACCAGGGTATTTGAGAAAAATAAAATCCTCTTTTGGCCTGTATGATGCCAAAATAAAAGAGAGTGTGGTATATGTAGTCTGTAATAGAGTTACATAATTTATTATTGCTTATTTTGTTCCTGGATATATGTCAGGAACACGGAGAGAGTATTTATAACATTTTTTTTTCTCCTCCCTTTTCTGGGGTGCTGTGTGACAGTCTTTGCACTACACTACATTGTGCTGGAATATTTGCAAGAGATTCGGCCCTGAATCACTCCTGTACCTGAAATACCATCAGGGGCCTTACCTTGCTTCGCTTTGTTGATGTCCAGGGCTGCTTCCTGTATGTTCCAGAATTTCTTTTGTAGATTTTTTTTTTCCTGCCCCAACACTTTTTTGTATTTTCTTACTTCTTTAAAAAAAAGTAAGTCAAACCTCTATAAATATTTCAGTAGTAGTTATTTAGAGCGCTAAGGTACAGAAGGAAATCTGTGCCATGGATGAATTTAAAAAACCTTCTTCCTATATGCAGGTGAGCTGTTTGCTCACATCTTCGACTTCTTTGGAAAAATGTCTTTATGAGATGATAATGTATGGTTGCAGCATCAGGCCATAAGGCATGATGTCATTATTAGCATATGAAAGGAACAATCCTAATAGTGCCTTTCAATCAACACTGCTGTTCAGGCTCTAGATTTCCAAAAATGTGATGATTGCTTTCGTGTCAGCTGGAGCTACCACAGTGGATGTTAGATGTTAGTCTGCATGTGTGTATCTATCTTTCTGTCCTTACTTATATCACCTTAAAATGGGCTCTGAGATTCCATGGAGCTCATACGGTTGACTGGAAACCACTTTTAAACTTCTGCTTGGTAGTAGTTTAACTTGACAGGATTGTAGTTGAAAAGCCTCCCTTCTGTCCATCTGTCTTTATAAAAACAGCCTTCTGGTGATGCCAGAGCAAAGCCGTGGTTTGTTAGCACTATGGATTTAGTTTGGCTTGGAGCATTTGCCAGCCTCTGCAAGGACCCTCTGTCTTCCTTAAAGACCTGTTTGTTTTTGGAGTGAATTTAGCTAATGGTCATTTCTATTTGTTTTATGCTTCCAGTGTTTTTTCAAACCTGGTAGAATGCAGTGTTGCACCTTTAAGAAACTCTCTGATAGTACAGTGGCTGCCAGCCAGAAACAATATACTGTTTTGTCAGATTTCCTGAGAAGAAATTGAATGAATTTTGTGTTTTCCCCTTTATAAGATTAAGTAGTAATGCCTAATGGAAAAGAAATTAACTTTTTCCTTTATGTGCCAGCATGCTTTAACCTGCAGCTAAAGCTTGAATATCCTGCAAAATAAGGGGGATTTCTATGTATGAGACTCAATCTGCAGATTGAATTCTTGAATAATTATGTGTAATTCCTGTTTCTTTTTTTTAAATCTAACTCAGCATTTTGTTTATTCAAAAACTCAGTCAGACAGTGGCAGAATGCTTAGGATATTGCATTTACTCCATTGGCTAATGAAGCACCTGTTTGGGTAATGTTACTGAATGATTGAAAACGAGATGTAAATAATGTGCTTAAAATTTAGTAGCATGTTCAAAATCCTTTCTTTGAGACTGTATCCAAAATACTGCCCTTTCATAGCATGGAGTGCTCGGAGTGGCTGAGCCCGATTGTGTTTGATCCTGCTGTCATTATGCGTGGCATGGTCATAACCTTTGTCTTCACGTTGTCCCTCGCTGATCAGAGGGGGAGAGGCTGCAGTGTAGCTACCACCAGAAGGAAGTGTATTAATATCATTGCCAAAAGATGGAACAGAATTGACTGTTTAATGTAGAAGTTCTCTAACCTAATAGAAAAGGAGACATACTCTTGCAACCTTGGGAGTGTGTGTTGAGCACTTTGAAGCTACTTGGTGGTATGTGAGGTGTTTCTCTAATCATATCTTTTGGCATTTGAGAGTGACATGATCTACTGTTTTGATATTTGAGTTTAGTATCTGAGAAAAGGTCCTTGTAATTTCCATTGAAATTGAGCTGGTTATACAGACAATGATGCAGGGCATCTGTGATGTGCCTCCACAGCAGCTTGTTTGTGGTTAGTTGGAATATCAGTGAGGAAAAGGCTGACAATTCCTATATCTCTGGCAATAGGATAGAAAATGGTGATACAGCTTTGTGTAGCATGGGTGTGTGTTCCAAGGACATGTCTTTTTGGGAAATAGGATATGATGCTAAAATACTGTAGTACTTCTAGAAGAGTTCAAGTAGCAGTTTTTGCTTTTATATTTTTACAGAAACGTAGACATCAGTGCTTGAAATGTCTTTTCTTAGAATTGGTTGCCTACTTAAAGAAAGTAGCACAGCAGTTGCATGCTGTCTTTGGAGTAGTTGTGTTAAATGACTGCAGTTGGATTGTGAATTCTTGTTGGAAGTGCAAGCCCTGACTGTTGGCTGGAGATGGTCACTCACATTACACGTGGATGTGTGTCAGTCATCCCTTCCAGCACCTAGGAATCCCATTACTTGGTTTGGTGATAAAGTTGGTGTTAGGTTTCCAAGTTCTGCTGACAGGATGAACACATTTAGCTTTTGAGGCAAATGGGTAGTCACAGCCTTCATTTCACTCCGTGTTCCCTTGGAGAGCTGTTACTTCTTCTCATGGTACCCAGTAGTGCTGGGGAGAAAATGAGAAGTGACCCAGGCTAAGTCTGGTTTGGATATAGCCATTGGATTGTGCCACTCTTTTGAGTTTTGTTACATTTGCACAGTTTTGTGTTACAACTGTATTTTCTTATGATTGGGGAGGACTAGAATGCTGATAGCAGTTGCTTAATGAACAACAATACTTGTATTTCATAATTAGTTTCATAAATTTGTCATAAAGTAGGCAGTTTTGAAAAAATAGGCAATAATTATGTTTTAAAGAAAGAGAGATTTGTAAAAGGATCTTTTCTTTGAAGTGTACTTATCCATGTTTTTACATGGCACAGTTGTAGTTGTGTGTGCGAAGGGTAATAATGGAAATGAATTTGAAATTGGAGCATGAGTCCATCATCATTTGGCCAAAAAACCCAACTGGTGCAGTCAAACCAAACCTAATAGCTCAAATGGTGCATTATTTGTACTTTAGAGCTAAGGAAATACCCAAAAGTGGATGATTGATGGGTCATCTGAATTGTTTCATTTTGGAGGAGTCATTGTGACATAATTAATCGTTTGGGGCTTTGGTCATGGTATTAGCACTGGAAATGAAAAGAATGCTGAAAATAAAAACTAGGCTGTTGAAATAAAATTAAAAATAACTATTGTCGAACTGGTGTTTCTTGATGTTGCATCATGAGATCAGCAGACAAACTGGGGAGTTGTTCATACAGTGTTTTGGTTCAGATTTTTCAAAGTCTGTGCCTCCTTTCATCTGTGAAGCTGTATATACACACATATAATTTGATTTATGGACTTTCAGTCATAAAGACTTTAATAGCATTGTCAATATCCCTATCTGCCTTGTATTGACCACCAGTGAAAGATATTAGGTAACAAAAATTAACATTTTGATGAGAAGCCCACCTAAATATTGCATGGAGGACAGTCAAATGTGTTTTAAGTGCTGTGGTGGCCAGGATCCATTGGCTAGGATCCACTTGAAAAATCAGATTAAAAGTTTTTGTGCTTGACAAATCCAATGTCATTAGTTTAAAAATTCCCTGAAGGCTAGTATTGTAATTAGATGATCCCAAAGCATACAGCAGTAAATTTCATTTTCTTCCAGGAATGACCAGCAGCATCTTTAAAAAAATAAAGCATTGACTGATCCTTGTCAGATAGAGTGGCCAGAGTAGAAAAGAAGAGTTTTCCAGGAATAAATGTGACAGCTGAAGCTGCAACACCTCATGGTGAGTGGAGCGGATCAGCCATAGCCTGGTGGGAAGCGGTGTGGTCTGTAAGGATCCTACTGAAAAAATGCTCAAAAGTGATAATTCACTAGGTGCCTCATATCAGGGGCATTAGATATTACATGCTGAGCAAAATAGTGTTAAAATAATTACAAAACCAGCAACTCCCTTTGGATCCTGATTGTCACAAAAGTCCATCTTTGAGTGATTCCTTAACCTCGCTCTCACAAGAGCATGTGAGCTTCATAGTGCTAGGCTACACCGCATTCCAGCTTCAGAAGTACTTGTTCAATGGTATGTTTTCTTTATTTAAGAGACTTTTTAAAAAGGCCCCTCTGCTTGGTTGATCTTATTATTATCCTGTATGATTATTGATGTGAGTCTGTTTTGAGCTAGTAATTTGATAGAAGAGATTTCTCCTGCCAAAAATAAGTAGTACAGATTGTAAATGTATCATCTCTAAAATGTAGCCATAACTACATAAACCCATATTTTATGTTTCTTGCTTCATTGCTCTAATAAAAATGTCTACATTGTCTTCACCAACATAAATATTAGAGTCATGGAATTAATTTCCTAAATATTTATATTGTAAAGGAAAAAATAAAAATGCAGCTGTTGTGCTCTCTGAGTCTTGCAGAACTTTGCCTGGGGAAGGTAAGATAAGGCTGGGGCTGTACCTGCTGAACCTGAGTGCTGTCACAGGCACTGTGGCACTCTCCAGGTGTCAGAAGCCCCTGGCCTGCCTCGGGCCAGTGCCAGCAGCTCTAACAGAGCACTGCTAAGGGAAAGCCATGGGCTAGGGACTCTCCCAAAATGGATTAGGGACAAGGCAGGCCTGTTCTGTGAGTCATGAGTGTTTAGCACGTGCTCTCTCCTGCATGGCTTCAGCATCTGGCCTGTTCTCTTACAGGTACAGGTGTGGCCATAGAGGTGCTGCTGCATGTGTCTGGATTAGAAAAAGCTCCCATTTAGTGCTCTTTATCTAGAGAAAAACAAGAGGCCACTGTCACTCAGGAGAAAACAACACTTAAGGAAGTTTAGTGCATGTTGTTGTTTCATACCTGTGTGTCTGTATAAAAAAAATAAATATATATACACACACATTGTTTCATATAACAGCCATCTTCATATGTTTTGAATAGTGCCATGTTGAGCAATGCCCAGACTTTCCCAAAATGCTGTTAGGATCTTGGGAAAGTGTGTGTACTCAAGATGTACCCAAAATGCTGTTAGGATCTTGGGAAAGTGTGTGTACTCAAGATGTACCCAAAATGCTGTTAGGATCTTGGGAAAGTGTGTGTGCTGTTAGGATCTTTGTAAGTGTGTGTACTCAAGTGTCATAATTTGAGTAAATGTCACAGTTTTAAATTGCCTTACATGGTGTTTTTGTGTCAAATGTTCTCCTGATAATCTCTGTGTGTGTAGATATGACGTCACTTCTCTGTTTCATTTCCTAAAATGTGTTTGGACTTCCTTGTAATGAAATAACTTTCAGCAAAATACAACTTTGACCTAGCTCAACTTTATAAACAAGTCTTATTAACTTGAGTGTGTGCTATGAACTCACTCTGAGCTTTGGTAATATGTTTTATGTTGGGCTATTAAGTTGACAGGCTGATATTTTTCGTTATGAAGCTATAGGTTAGTGTAGAGAGCTAGCTGTATATTAAACAAAGACTTTGTTATCTGAAATATGGATTGATTAGCCACATGTGAAATGTTGTGTGTTGACTTAGTGTCTTAGCTGGTTTTGTGTCATTTGGAAAAGAAAAAGCTGGATTGAAGAAGCAAAGGATTTCGCTTTCTACAGGATATGCTTCATGACTTGTGGCTGTAAGTCAGCTGCAATTATTTTGATCTTAATTTGCAACCCTAAGATAAATTGATAAATGTTTACTCGTGTAAGTAACCCCATGAAAAATCAATATTGGAATCACTCCTTGTAGGTACAGAGCAGGTTGTGAAGCCTCTCCCTGCCACTGCAGTCTGGGGAGCAGCAGGGCCAGGACAATTAGAATCCAGGGAGTATCACAGCAGAGTCTGCTTGTCTGTCTTCCTGCTGCTGAGGATGCCTTGTCCTTTTGATCCTCCTCGATCCAAAATACATTTGGAATGTAAATCTCATTTGTTGCCTCTTGGGAAACCAGTAACAAAACCTTCTACTTTCAGACTGACGACCCAAGGCCAGTGTGGATTGTTGAAGGCTAGAAGTTGTCTTTTAAGGGAGGAGAAATTAAGGGATAAAAAATTAGTCTTCCCAACTTAGTTCCATGCTTAATGATTTTATAAGGGAAAGTAGTCTTGTATACAATAATATTGTTGTTGTTTTTCTTACTGTTTCAGACTTGCTGAGGTTTACTGAAAAAGGAGATACTTGTATGCCTGGTTCCAACTAATCTAGATGGATATAATGCTTAATTGAGCTACTGTGATTTACACTTCTTAGATAATGCCAAGTACAGCTTAAATTGTTAAATGGATTAACAGGACGTAATCTGCTTTGATTGATGTATCTGATCAGTTTTCCCTCACTCTGTGTAATGTACTAAGCAACTACTTGAAAAATTTGGTAAAATGTAGTTTGCTGCAGAAAACCAGCAGAAGTATTGCACAGTACATTCACATTTCCTGTATATGAGGAGAAGGTTTTTTCCTATGAATATTCTACATTCTAACTCATTGGGTATCTATGTTACTTCCTGTGCTCTCTGATCTTTGTAAAATGTTAGATAGATTTGAATGAAGACATTTTATGTCACTAAAATGTAAATAGATGTAATAATATTTTTGTAGGTCTTTACTTAAAAGTTCAGCTCTTTTTGTCGTTACTCACCTGAAATTAAAAACAGTCCATGTGTATTATCTCTTACTGCACGAATGTTCCAAGATGTAGTTGGTGCTCTAGCCATATTTTCATCTGCAAGTGGTATTTCACTTATCTATAAGTTTGTAATAAGAAGCATGGCTAGAAATCTGAGGTGAATAGAATACAATCTATTTTATGTTCAGCAGGAACTGAATTTTAAATTCTCAACTGATTGAAGTTTTTATCCATTATTTGCACATGGAGAAGTCCCAAGGAATAAAGAGCTAGAAGTGTTTATAGCCCTGTTCCTCCTGGATTGCACAGGAAAAATTTTTGTATAGGTTTTACAGTGGAAAGATTGAGTTGGACTGTGAACTGTCCCATGGGTGTGTGGATCTGGCACAATGCAGTTTGCAAAGCCCAGGATTAATGCTCAAAGAACTGGGGATAAAATGCCCTTGGTTGCAAGGATTCAGCTATGGAACAGTCTGCCAGGTCAGATCATTGAAATCTGAACTGCTGCAAGTGCTTCCAGATTTTGAGTTTTGAGGAAGCCCTTTCATGACAAGTGAAGTCTCAATGTGAAAAGCTTCCTCTTGCTGCCCTTATCATAGAATGTTAAGGGGCTGGAATGGAATTTCAAGACCATCTAGTCCCAACCCCCAAATGTATCTCACTTTCAAAAAAGCATGTAGTAAAATAAACAGTGCTTTTGTTCCGTAAATGTGCCAGCCTCCATTAAACCTGTTTAGGAATCCACTATTGCTTTTGATTTACAAACACTGTAATATTGGTCTTGGGGGTGACATAAAATCCAAAGCCAGCATCCATCTTCCTGCCTGTTGAAACTTAGGATAGGAATGTGATGGATTCCCCCCAAAATCAAGCTTCATAAGTATCATATCTTCCTTGAAATAATGTTCTAGAAAGAGTTATGCCTGGCTTCCCTCCAATTTTGAGTGATAGTTCAACCATTATGGAACTGATTATTTTAAATTTCAGCTTCCTTACTGTAAGAGTCCAAGTGATTTTATGTAATATTACATTGTGAGATTCTTTTCCTCCTAATTATCGTTGGTATGTGTTTAAGGTGGTATTTTAATTGGAAAACCACAGAACTCTAATCAATTTAACCACAGAACAGAAACAATTAGTGGTTTAAGATTATGTGTTCTGAAATGTCATGTATCCATTATCTTTAAATTATTCTTTTGATTACTTTCTTTGAAGTTTTCCTATCTTATCATCTTATATGTCCCAAAGTACTTTTTCTTCTGATTTCCTTCCTCTGCCACTCTCTCTCTCTGTTTTGTCTTCAGGCATCTCTGCAATTATCTTGTCATTCTCATCCCTCCTCAGACCTCCAGTAATTTTGGATTTCTGCAGTTCTCTGCATACTCATTCATACTCATGGCTTTTTTCATCCTTTTCTCGGCCTGTTTGGTTTCGTAAAGATGGGCGCCTGGTGAGTGGCGCTTTGATTACCCTTGCATAGGGTAATAGAAAAAAAGTTCATTAGGAAGAAATATTTGAGTTGGGGTCAC
This sequence comes from Agelaius phoeniceus, assembly GCF_051311805.1. Taxonomy (NCBI): domain Eukaryota; kingdom Metazoa; phylum Chordata; class Aves; order Passeriformes; family Icteridae; genus Agelaius; species Agelaius phoeniceus. Next base: position 22,633,937 of record NC_135271.1, on the reverse strand, counting down.
GCCTGAGGACAGCCACGCTGGCCAGTCATGGGACTGTCAAAATGTGAACTAAAATGAGGCTTGTATTCACAAAGCAGGGGATGTGATTAGAATTTAGCTCCATCTCCCTTTGTCCTGGTCTGTAGCAGATGCCTTGGGTCACCTTTTTCATCAGCTGCTGAACTCTGCTGGTGCGATAACATTTTTTAAAGATACTGCATCTGAGAGACTGAAAGTCCTTGATGTCAGATGTTCTCCTGTTTGTCAGGAAAGGGTGGCACATGGGAGCTTTTGCTTTCACCTCCAGCAGCTTCTGTGCATTAGCAATGAGGAGGAACATTCACTTGAGATTTTTTACCTATCTTCCTTGAGGGAAGAGTGGGATGTTGCTTTCCAAAACAAGCAAATGGAGCAAGGACTGATCAGGATCTATCTGCAAACTCATTTGCTTCAGCTATGCTTATGGCTTTTTTTAGCAGTTGGAGTGAGTTTTACTGTTTTTTTTATAGAACTTAGCCATAAAAGATTAAGGTTAGTACCAGGACTTTTTTTAGTTTCTTCAGAAAATTAAAAATACAGTGGTATGCCCACACATAGAATACTAATTTTAGTTAAGTTTTTTTTAGCGAAATCATGAAATTGTTAGAGCCATTTCTGAGCTGAGAACACATTTGTAAATTTTTAAAAATGTTTTCTACATATGGTAATTTTAAGCATGGGTCTAGAATGGTCCACGATGCTTTATTAGGCTTTGATAAGTAATTTTATCAGAAGCCAGGAGTGTGAGTAATAAGCAAATGTAAGTGATTTATATGTACTTTAGGCAGACATAAGCGTTGCAGAAATAGAAGCACCACTAATGTGAAGCAACTAAGGTACCTGAATAATGAAAATCTTTATTGGTTTCTTTTAGGACAATGATACTTTAATTGCATCTTCCCTTTGAACTCTTTGACACAAACCAATGTGTTTGAAATAATTCTTCTGGCACTTAAGATGTCCAGAAACCTTTTGTATTCCCTTTTGCTTTGTTATCTTTGAGTATGATGATTTGCATCAACACTTAGAAACTCTGCACAGTCTAACTTCATTGTCATAACTGATCTCACTGAAATGTGTTTGTGTCTCAAATTCTGCATTTTGCTGCTTTTGGCTTTCCTATCTAATATTCTTGTTGGAATCGGCTGCTCACAGCAGAGAATTTAAAAAGCAGCTGTACAGAGATTCCCAGTCATTAACTTATATCAGTGTTCTGTGTTCCTCTAGAGCGCCTGAGTTCATATGTTGCACTTGGCCTGTGGTTGTCTCATTTGAGGCACAGAATTATAGGCTGTGCTCTTGACTTGCTGTTGTACTTGATAGGAATTTAGCATTGGGTAATGCTTAAAGAGCAGCAGCAGAGTTGCAAAATAACATACCGGGTATATAATTCATACCAAGAAGATCAGTTAGTAAATTTAGAATAGAGTTTCTCTTGGGAGTCTGTGGAGGCAAACAGGCAGTTTCAAAGGAGATGAACCACTTCTGCAAAATCTCAGTTTTATCTTAGACACTTGGTATAGCCTGGTGCTTAACACTGGGTTGCTCTGCAGTTCTACTTGGTTACCAATCAACAGCTTTGCACTGGGAGGTAGAAAAGTAGAAGGAATAGAAAGAAGGGAATTTGGAAAAGGTAGTTTAACAAAATGGATCGGATCACGAAGATTAGAGCGTATCGCACTTATCGAGCAGGGGAGCACTTTAAGCAAGATTAATTTGTTGCCAGCCTTAACAAATCCATACATTTTCATTTGTTTCCATTCAAAGCCTGGGATGTAAGATGACTTATTGCTTAACTACTTAGGAAATGAAAGCTGCAATTATTTTGATCAGTGGATGGAAGGTTTGTCAGCTTTTCAGGTTCAAAAGGACCTCTCAGATAAGTATTTTGAAACGCTAAGTCATAACAGTGAAGGCAATAGATGTAATATTTTATAATTATTGTGTTTCCAGTTGCATGACTGTTACCTTGTTCTTCTCTGTGCTGTTGTTGTGAGGATAATTAATTAGCCTAATGTTTTGAAAAATTCCAAGGAAGATGAGTAACAGCTCACATCTGTGATGTTTTTTCTTTTTGCATGCAGTAGCCCCTACTCTCCCTAGCGTTACAGGAATGTATTAAACTTTTCATAATGGCTGTGTTCGAAGCCAGTCCTTATTACAAGAGTGAGAGAAAGGACTTGGGGGAAAAAAGAAGAGGCAGAATTTGACTGGAAATAGTGTAACTGTTGGTTCCCTAAAGTTACCTTTAAAAACAGACCCAAATTGTTTGCTGTTGTGGTGGAGAACCTTTTATTCTGTCTATGCTTTGCTTTCAGTGGGGAGGTGAAATGACACTTGGCTTTGGAAATACTGTTTGATGTCAATGTGTCCATGCAGTAATTCTGTGTAAGGGAAGACTTCTAGAGGAAAGCTTTGGATAACTTAATCACATTTCAGCCTCCTGACAAGTTGCAGGTGGTGCTCTGGCTGCTCTTGCAGAGAACAGTGACTCATCATGACCTACAGCACGATTAAGGTACAGGTTAACTCACATTGTGCTGAGTTCTAGATGAACTAAGACATACACTTGAGGTTTTTTCCCACAAAATTTTCTAATCAGTTAAATGCACTCAGTTGTGATTCAATAAATGTTGTTCTTTTTTGACCAAAATGCTGGGCTCATTAAAATGCTTCTGGATTCTTTAGGAGAGGTTTTTAAAATACTTGATATAATTTACTATAATTATTTTTATCAGGTGTTTCAGAATAAGGGAAATTGTGAGATAGAACTTGGGAGTGGGGGAAGAGGAAGAGAGGGACGGAGCAAAAAAATTAGTAGCTACTGTGCTTGAAAGGAAACATAAGTAGGGATAATTTTGTAATTTTGCATGTTTCTAAGGACTGTTCACTTTACAGTGCTTTTGTGAAATGCAAAAATTTGCTGTAGAAGTGGGTGACTTTTTTTTGGTATTGCAAATTATCTTCTCTGAAAAACTCTTGCTTTGTTTATTCTTATAAACAATTGGTCATAGGATGCTTCTAGTAATTTGGTGGGAAATAAAGTTTGCATCACTGGCTATGACTGAATGAGACAAATTTGGACCTTAATACATAATTAGTCTCCAAGGCATTTAGCCTTAGTAAGAGTATGGAAGAAGAATGTTGGCGTTCATCTAGAATGTGGTTGTAATACATATTTTTATGTTGCTTCTGTAGTGTGCACAGCATAAACCATATCTGTTTTTGAAAAGTTCATTTCTTATTTTAACTTCTCAGAATTATCTGCTGCAGAGCCCAAGTTAAAGTGATATTGTTGGCTCCAAGTCAGGATGATTGTGGTTGTCTTTTTTTCAGGGAATACTTTAAGTACTATCAGACACATGTTTGTGTTTAATATATATAGCATTTATGTTAATAGTAGTTTTCAGAACAAGAAATTGTATGAGGGAATTTATGTAAGTTATAAAATATATTTCTGTTATAACTGATTTTTAGACATGTGAGAGGAACTGAAAAGCAAAAATTAAATTTCATGTCAGAGACTGAGATGGTATTGCAGGGCTAATTTTGCACTCTCTCAGACTTTCTTCCTCATTTTCATATGGACCTTACAGGCAAAGGCTTAGTACAGGACTGGGATTCTGCATAATATAATTTATTAGAAAGTGTGTTTATCATCCTTCAAAAGGTGCTACTTCTGTGGTAGAAATGTGGGACTGAAAGTTTGGGTGTTATGGCAAACTCAGCTCAGAAGGAAAGAAGGTACTGTCCTTGTCTTGAAAAAAGTTGCCAAAGAATTGTTGGCCAAAATGGAACACTAAGCAATAAATCTGTGTTTTATAATGGAGTGTATCTAAGACCTGAACTGTTTTGAAGGTGAAATCCCAACTCATCGAGGCATATTTGTCAGTCCAGTTTGGCAGAATGCTGAACTGCCTACTTTATTTACATAGATGCTTAATCAGATGCCTGGGGGAGAGCTGCAGTTGCAGATGTTGAGAAGTTTAAGTCAGGCTCTTTCCTCTTTTGAAAATCATCTCTATTTTTACAAAACAGAATCCCTAGATTATCTTTTAAAAGCAGGTTCTTGTGAAGGTTTTTTCCCCCTAGAGAAAAGGTTTTAAACAAACAAACAAAAAAAAAGACAGAATTTCCTTTTGAAATGGAAAATTATGAGTGTGGATGAAATGAATGCTTGAGCTTCCCATCTTTGAAATTACTTTTGAAAACAAGCATGGAGAAGTTTAAGGTGTTATTGCTCAGAATATTCTTCTGTTACTTTCTTGTTGATTGCTGTAGATGCCTGTGTATTAAAATGCTAATTTTTTTTCCAGGTTAGCCTTTATTTATGATGTGCAGTTTTGGACTGACTCATGGCTTGTGTGATAGGCCTTATGTGAAATGCAAGTGAATGTTCTTTTTTGTGACTTTTATAGTGCTTGGGGTTTAATGGGATTACTGGGGCTTTAGCCTGAGGTCCTGCAAGTCAGTAACTCAGTGTCAGCTTGGTGCCAGGCAGGTACAATACTGACCACAGAGGCATTAGAGTGAGCACTTGTGTGCTTAGAAACAGCAGTAAAGTGTGGTCAGTAATGCTCAGGGCCTGGCTCTTGTTAGGGATGATATCCTCCAACAGTTTGTGTAGCAGAGAAAAGCAAAATAGTCCTTTATTCCACTCCCTGCTCCCTAGCCAAAACACGAGCTGAAATGCAAACCAAAGATTGAACAGTCTAACTGGATGAAATAATCTGTTCCTACACTAGATCTGAACATTACCAGTCAAGTGGATCCCTGTTCATTTATATGTTTGTTTAGAGTGTTCTGCAGGTCATCTGGGAACTTTTGTCTACGAAACATGGTTTGGGTATTAAAAGGAACCACCTTCTCCCTGTGATTCACAAAAACAAGTGAAGAAACAAGTTTGTAGATCAAGAGATGGAGACTCCAGAAAGAAGTGCTGTTCACTTCACAACCTTTATGGAAGTTCTTCCAGAGAAAAACTAAAGCCTTCTCTTTATGAACACATCATGTGACAGGGATTCGCCCTCTGTCTTTCCCAGTAAACAGTTCCAAGGTTCAGCTGCAGTTACTGCTAGGAAATTGCAGAGTGTTTCAAGGTTGAATTGATGCAGCTTTTATTGTTAGCTGCTGGATCCTATTGCATTACTATCAGCAAGTTTGAAAATGTCTTGCTACCAGATCTGCTTCTCAGGGAGTAAGTGCTTATTTCTGGTAATCAAATGACCCATCAGTCTTCTCTTCATTTAGCTGACATGAACAGGGCTCCCTGAGACTTCAAAAATGGAAAAAGTAGCTAGGAGAGGAAAATAAATGGCGTATAATGATTAGAAGCATAGGATGTGAAGCCAATAAGATGATATTTATGAAACATGTCCCACTGCAGAGACAGAAACATTGAGAAAATCAAGAAGACTTTCTGGTCCTTTCCCAAGCCCTTGAAGTCCTCCATGTGAAACGGTGCCTGGCGTGGGTGGTGGTGCTGCCAGTGTGGATCTTAGCCAAGCACTGCATTGCAATTTTCCATGATTGCCTTTGAAGCAAAAACCATAAAACAAGAAGGTGTTAATACAAACTTATAGCTTGGCTGAGACATTGGGAATGATGCTGCTTGGAATTAGTACTTAGGATATTAATCCACATGTTTTGTTAAGAAAAACAGAAGAATTGTACGGTGTATAAAAATGTTTAAATACTTTTTTCCATCCAACAGTACTGACTTCCCATATACATCTGTATCCAGTGTTGATTTAAGCTCTAATTTTGGGGCCACTTCTGTGCAAATTTCCATTACGTGCATTATGGATGCACAAAGTCTGCTTGCACAAAAAGAGCTGTAGTGTGTTGTAATCCTCTAAATTTAAGAATTTGTAAGGTAGCAGAGGAAGGACTAAGAATAGCTCTAGAAAAATAGTGATTGAAGGTTGCTACTACCAGAACCATTCATCCAGCCTGCAGCCCACTCTCTGTGTGCTCTGCAGCTGTGCCAGAAAATATGCTGTATGAACAATTTGGACAGTTGTGGCCTGTTCCTGTTTTTTGGCACAGCTTCAGAGTGAATCAGGAGGTGTGCACATGCTTTCTGGCAAAATACCCTTTTCAGAAGTGCTGGCGGAAGGCATGTAACTCAGTAATTATGTCTGGACAGACTTTGCTGCACACATGCCAGTTCAAGGGACAGAGAGGAAACCCAGGATTTGGTCTTCATGGGTACTGGAAGAATCTCAGGTGTCTTGCGTGGTCAGGAAGAGTGGGAGTACTGCATTCTCCTCCTGAGTACAGATCAAAACTTTGTCTAGCCTTGCTAGGTGAGGTAATACTGAATCTCACCTCCCCAGGAATTTTGTATTTGATGGGTGCATTCTCCAGCCTGGATCGTGTAGAGAGGCAGAACAATTGAATTGAATTCTGTCCTCAGGACCCAATTCTGTGGCAGTTGCTACATCCTTCAGGATCAGGACCTCCGAATGAACTTTGTACACTTTTCAGGTGTCATTTGTCTTTTCACCATATCTTAAAATTTACTGCATTCCTCTTGTCCTTCTGTCTACCAGCTTTCCTTTTGTGTCCTTCTAGCTTTTTCCAGTAATTACTAGCTCTGATCCCACTGCTGTAGCATTTTTTTTATTTGAAAAATATGCAACTTGGTTGATGATACCTGGAAGCAAGCCAGTAAAGGCTGAAGAATGAGTGGAAACAAAGTCTGCCCAAGTTTTCTCATTTGGAAGTGAAATACCTGACTAGGATCTCATCAGTTGGAGTTTTTCTTAGTTTTTTCTTCGAATAGAAGCTGGATTTTGACTGTAATTGTAAGGTTATACTGGTGAGGATGTCCATATAACATAGGTCTCTCCAATACCTGTTTTTCCTTGGCCTGTGGAGTTAATGGCACACCATTTGATGCTGTTACCCTGTGGAATTATGGAATCATTTAGGTTGGAAAATACCTTTACAATTCTGAAGTCCATCCATTAACCCAGCACTGCCAAGCCCACTGCTAAACTGTGTCCCACTGTGTACCAGCTTCTTAGCACCTTCAGGGATGGTGATTCAACCATTTCCCTGGGCAGAGGGTTTCAGTGTTTGACAAATATTTTGGTGAAGAAATTTTTCCAAATATGCAATCTAAACTTCCCCTGGGGCACCTTGGGGGCATTTCCTCTTGCCCCTATTCCTTGTTACCTGGGAGAAAAGACTGACACCTATCTGACTACAGCCTCCTTTCAGGTAGTTGTAAAGAGCATTAAGGTCCCCCTGAGCCTCCTTTTCTCCAGGATGAACTCCCTCAGCCACTCCTTATCAGATCTGTGCTCTTCACCAACTCCAGTGACTTTCTCTGGACCTGCTCCAGCCTCTCAATGCCCTTCTGTAGTGAGAAGCCTGAACTGAACAAAGGATTTGAGCCTCACCTATGCTAAGTGTTCAAGGAAATTCATGCTGTCTTCACTCATGTTGGGTGTCTTGTCTTCATCTGTGTCATCCTAAGAAAACAAAAACCATGTTGCAGATCATTGAAAGGAAGGAAAAGCCTTACTGTTTTTTTCTGTGTGGTTCTGTGGTGTGAATAGCATGGCAGTGTAGCACTGTTGAAATTAGGGAGTTGGTTGCTAATAAGTCAAATATGCCCTAAGCTAATTACAGTTCAAGTCCCAAAGTATGCATATGTTTGGTGTAGAGCTGGTAGGGAGTGGAAGGTGAGTGTGTTGGGAAGACAGGCCAGGGAGCTGCCAAGTTCCTCCCTTGCTCCACAGAACCCCCATTGCAGGGTGGAGGCAAACTGTCAGATGGGTGTCCTTGCCTCAGGGAGGGGAGTAGGGCACTAGAGGCAAACGTTGGTAATAACATTAACTTTGTATTTTGTGCTGGTACTGTTTGTACATACTGTACAAAATTAGAGGCTCCGTGTTTTTAGGAAATCCCAAAAGTATGATGAAACTTGATGCACATATAGCTCAATGAAGCTTTGGTAGCTGAAAACCATTTTTTGTTGGTCTTCAGTGTTTCTAAGTCTTGTGAATTTTCTCTTTTTACTTGTATATCAGTAGGAAAAATGAACATGCTTCAAAGTACTGTACCAGCTAATTCAGCTCAGAGAATGTCTCTTACTGCTTTGTTTTCAGTGAAATGCAAATTGGCTTTCAGGTTGATGGTATTACCACAGACACATTGCAAATAGGAGATTATATAATAAAGACTGAGTGTGTGTTATTTGATAAACTTACAGCTTTGGTCTAGAAGGAATTCTGAATCAAACTTTATAAGCATTACAATGAAATGCAGGTGAATGTGAGATGTACTCAGGGTTAAGCTTCAGAAACATTTAACTTGGATTAAGAATTGAGTGATTTTCAAGGTTGAGAGAAAAAGTGTAACTTTGTTTAATGAACTGTTTGTTTAATCAACATGTCAGAGTTCCCTTTACTTTTTTCTGGAATCATCCTAGTTTGTCAGGTTTCATTTCTTGTTTGGAGAAATTCAGGACCAGTGTCTAAGATTTGACAGAAATTTTGGATAATTCATTGGTCTGATAAGGGCATGCTGCAGGATTTGGCAATTGATTTAATTTCTTCTTGAAATTAGTATGTTGGGAGATAACAGACTAATATGTTTGGTATCATTGTTAAGATAAACTAAAACTATGATGAGCTTTGAACTTTGGTATAAGAAGATACAGTTGTACTGAACTGAGGGAAGGTTTTCTTTTAAAACTCCCACTAAAACTGATTTTACTGCACCATTGGTCCGATTGGAGATTCTGAATCTGAGATTAATGATTAATGACATGGCTTAACTAAATAAAGGTCTTTTGGGGCCTGAAAATGGCAGAAAGAAATCGGTGAGGTTTTTGGGGTTTTTTCTCTGTGTGTGGATTTTGTGTGTTTTTTTCTTTCTTTCTTTCTTTCTTTCTTCTCTTTTTTTTTTTTTTGTAGATGAGGAATCACATTTAACTGTATGCTCCTGATTGCAGTGTGTAGTAAATTCGTGTGAGAGTTTCACAGTAACAAGATCAGACAGTGAATCAATCAAAGATGTTCTTTTATTGGGTTTGGCTTTCGCTGGTGCCAGTGATGTGGCTTCTGATCCATCAGAAAAGATGAGCTCTGCTTCTTTATCACTGAGATACCAGATAATTGTTTCTGTCAGGATCTCTTAATCTGTGTGCTTCCCATCATTGAATGAAAGTCTGTATTAACTCTCACTGCATGTTATGTTAATTTTTATTTGATGTTGGGTTTTGATTTTGTAGATGTCTGAAATTCTGTGGCATTGCTCTGATTTTTCAGCATTTTATGTCATCATTTGTTGAGGCTAATGGATAATGGTAGACTTGCAAGTGCCACTTCAGAGCCTATACAACATAAAGTGAATTAGAGCTTGACCCAGAATGATACCCTTTGTCCTGGGGATTTAAAATCATAGAATGGTCTGGATTGGAAGGGACCTTAAAGGCACCCCATTGCCATTGGCAGGGACTGCTTCCACTAAACCAGGTTTCTCAGAGCTGCTTCTGCCTGGCTGTAAATACATCCAGGGATGGGGAGATCACAGCCTCCCGGGGCAACCTGTCCCAGTGCTGCACCACCCTCACAGTCAGGAAGTTCTTCCTATATCTAAGCTAAATCCATCCTCCTTTGGCTTGAGGCCACTGCCCTGGTGTAAACCCTTCGCTGTGCCACACAGATCCTGCCCCACTGCAGTTTGTGGGGCAGGGTCACCATAAACACTCCTAGTTTCCTTGTTTGCTAGCATGAGATCTTTCTTTTGTGGAGTACTGTTTGTGCAGTGCTGTTAGTAGCATGAGTGCTTTTTGGTGTAAGACTGTATTCCTCTAATACTGGATAAGCTTTTAAGAGTTATCATTAATCCTTAAACAAAGAGGAAGCTACAAAATTAAAAATTTTAAAATGTATGCCTGCGTCCTTCTTGGGAATGAGTTTCATCTTGCCTAATAACAAGAATTATTTCTTCAAGTCCTTCTTAACCTGGATTGTGCTGCAATTCTATTAGGGATGGAGAAAAATAAGTTTTCCACAAATAAAATTTAGAAAAGGTAACAGGGGCTGGGTTTTGCAGTATCTGTGAGTAGCCTAGCACTTGTGTCTCCAGGGTGGCTTTGTTTGTGAATCTTCACACATCCACTTCTATGTGAAATTGGGCTTCACAACTGGCATTTATTATTGCACGGCTGATGTATTAAATAAGGAAACAGTACTTCAGACTCTCATGTAGAAGAATGTTTTATTAAAGGGAGAAAAGACAAGAAAATAAGAGGATAGGTCCTAAGTCTGGAGAAATAGAACTGTAGAAGGCAGGAGGGAGAAAGAGGATATGAATGGATTCTACAAGTAATAACTTCTAAGGTTTTTATAAAAACAAGCATATTTTTTCAGCTTCTAAGATGCTCTTGGCCTTTTGCCAAGTAAGCTTTCTGAACACTAGGGGAGCTGCTGAACAGCTCGAGATTTAATAAGGCTTGGTAGAGTGGTAAAGTTTCCACAATGCTAAGTTGGCCTTTTATCTGCATTTTTAACTGTCAAGTGAGAGCAGGATAGTTAGAGCCATTCTTCAGGCACAGGTAGGGCTCTGCCCTGCCAGAGCTGTGCAGAAAATATGGCAGGTCCCACCCTTGTTACATTCCAGTGGGAATATAACAGTTCCCACTGACTTTTAGAGAGCCCAATGCTTTCTAAAATGCAGGCTCTAGCAAACTGGACATTTTTTTGAGATTTTCCTGTGCTGTTGACCTCCAGATGCTTTTTATTTTGATACTTATTTATCTGTTTAATTTATTTTTTTTAATATTCTTTGGGGCAGGAATTCTCACTCTGTGAGACAGAGCACCTTGTTTGATTCCTGCTTGGAGATATTTCTTAGTATCTTAATGCATAAATATTCCATGGGCAAGAGGGTGTTTTTTTTCCTAATTAAATGAAAGTTGGATAGGCCAATCTAAATCAAGCCTTACATGATGAAATCCAAGTTGGAAGTTCTCAAAGATAATGCTTTGGGGTGTCCAGTCAATAATTATTTTGTTTGGTAAGAGATTTTTTTGTAGTGCAGACTGTTTCTTCCCAAGCATCCAAAACATCCAGGTTATCCAAGTTTTCACTTCTACCTGCTAAAGAACATGGTTGGGTTTTTCTAAATTTAAAAATTCTTAGTATATTTTTTTCTTAGAGTTGGCTCCCACTGCCCAGATGGCTGCCATCATACCTCTTTTAACATAAGGAATGTCAAAGTGAGGGATCTCTTCCATGGTTTTTTGTGGCTCCAGGCTAAGTAAAAGCTTGTGTGCAGCCCCACACCTCTGTGATATTTGTGCCACTTGCAGGGTGGGTGTAGAATAGCAAATTCTTCCAGGGAAGTGGTCACAGCCCTAAATCCAGCAGAGTTCAAGACACCTTTGGACAATGCTCTCAGGTACACGGTGGGATTCTTGGGGGTGGTGCTGGGCAGGGCCAGGAGCTGGACTCAGTGGGTCCCTTCCAATCCAGCACATTCTATGATTCTGTGAAATTTTGGCATAGCTTTGACAGCAGAATAGAAATTAAAACTTGAGGCAGGGATTCTTTCCTACATTTTTAGGCTACATTTTTGGCTACAGCAAGTGAAGCTTAAGACAGGCAAAGAGCAAAGTCCACCATGGCAGTTCCATATAAACAAGTTCACCTTCACAATCAGGGAAAAATAACGAGATTATGTTATTAAAAAATCAAATCCCTCCAGCTTTTCTAAAAGATTGATGAATTTAACCAGTGCTGAAAAAGTATCATGCACTTCTATAGTGTATCATCTGCATTTTTTGTCCTTTCTAGTCTAGGCAGTTTAGGATGCCATAAGTGACATTTCCATGTCAGTTGTTTGAGAGTGCTGGGATATTGTGGAAAGAATGTGAATGAAGAGCAGGGGTCATTTCTCAAACAAAACCTGACAGCTTCCTTGTGACCCCCAGTGTTTGTGGACTTCATGCTGAGCAGTTCTAGTGATGAATTCTGACATGCAGTAAACCATGGTGCATCCAGGCACTAGAAAAAGTCAATCACATAGAGGTAAAAGGTGAAGTACCTGCTGCTATAATGTAGTAACTGGCACAGCTCCTTAAAAAATCAGTTAAGCTAATCTTGGTTTATGCCAGCCTCAAGTATACTCTTAATGTAGCTAAGACATGTTCCTACAAATAAATATATATGATAATAATTTTCTTAGTGAATGGGAAGTTACTGCACTTTATACTTACCGCTCTTCAAGATTACAGTTTTCTCCATTGTTTTCTCATACAGTTTGATCATCAGTAATTGTGAATATCACACAAATGATATACATCTAATTTTAAGTTATGAATCTTACTGGGTTGATATATGTGATGTTGGTGAGTGTAATGTTTTTTCTTTATAGGTTTGTATTTTTAATACATGAAAGAAAACAATCAGAATCATAGCAGTAGGTTTCATGTTCTTAGAGGACTTAGTACAATACCAGTAAAAGAAGCACAAAGAAAATACTACAGAAAATGAAGGGGATGAATTATAAAATGTAGCATATAAAATAAAATAATACTATGAAGATAAAGGGTTGTTACTAGATTGCAATAGTATTAGCCTGTAACTGTTGTTACCAGTTTGTCTCTCTTGTCAGCAGCGTTCTTCAGTTTTGCTTTTTGAATTGGAACATTTTATTTAGACATCTCTCATTCCAGCATATTTTTTACTTGCATGGAAACAGATTATTGTTTTACTGTATCATATTTTTCTCCAACTGTACATCTACAAGGGATATCTGTAATTTTGAGGATCTTTTTTCTTCCATAATGATGATCTGTCCATCTGTTTCCATGTGGGGTTCTTGTGCATTGCCATTGTTATAAATACCAGTGAATGCAGATACTGCAGTGACTCACTGATGTTACATGTCTAATCTTTAAGTATCTCTGGAATATTACAGTGTTTCAGGCTTCATAAATACATCAGATAGATGTTGTAATGTCTTCTCATGGAGGTCTTCCTCAAAATAATTATTAGCATGTGGTAAAAGTCAAACTGAGTGTGTTCTACAGAAATGAAGAGCGATAAAGAGAGTTTTAATGTCTTTTCCACTTTGCCAGTAAAACTTCCTGAAAAATAACGTTAGAAGAGTTAAGGAGCAGCTATCAAAAGTATTTATGTATGTCACTCACTGGAAATGATTTTCCATTTAATCCTAGAAAAAAATAGACATGATATATCAAATTTGGTGAGTGTACTGGCAATTTAGTGTGATGGCAAATCCCTCCTCAAAAGGAAGAAATGATTTGTTCTCCACAATTGCTTTTAGGAACCTAAACCTTGGGATGAATGACATGAAGTTATATGAACAATTCTCCTGAGCACTATTAAATATTTTTGGAAGCCTAATTTTAACAAATTGGCTGTTACAAGCTTCTTCCTTCATCCTGGCACTAGTGATTTTAATTTATATATAATATCTAGAAGTCTGTACCTGTGTCCAACTCAATATGAACACATGCCATGAGTTTTTTCTAAGTGCTGCATAAGGATTGTACAATTAAACACCACAAGTGCATTAGTAAACATGGATCCATGTAATGTTGGTGGACGAGCTTTGTTAGAGCAAGGGCCTCCACTGCAAATAGAGAACATCTTAATCTTTATTTAGTTGAGCTTTTGAGTTTGATGTTAAAAAAAAAATACAACTTCTATTTGTATAAGTCTCTGTATAAATATGTGTATGTGTATACACACACATCCTTTCCATTTTACAACAGAAACTGAAAATCCCAAATCCAGGCACATCAGAATGGAGCTGCACGGCAGCTCCCCTTGCCTTGGTTACAGGGGGTACGTTTTTTAGGACTATTGAATCAGTGTTTAATATTTAAGAAGCAAACATGAATATTTTCATAACAGTTATGCTCACATTGTTACGTACACTGTAGCCAGTAATTCACTGCCAGTTCCCTAATGCTGACTTCAGGAATGATTTACTCTGCGCAGCAGCAGGAGCGGCGCAAGTGAGGAGCGGTGTAAGGGCGCTTTGTGCTCCTTGCGTTACAAAGCCGTGCCAAAAACAGCTTCAGTGTCACGCTATTGTTTTTCCCATGCTCAGGAAATACCTTTTAGAAGTGTCAGTATGACGAGGCGGGAGTGAGGGGTGCCGGAGCCGAGCATTCCCTCCTGCAAGCCGTGGTGCCCGCAGTTCTCAGCCCTGCTTAGGGGAAGGGAGAGCCTCCGGCAGCCCCAGGGCACAGGAGGAGGGAGAGGTCTGAGCTCCTACAGGGAAGTAGTGGGCTCTGAAAGGAATTAACAAAGCATCTCATGAGGAAGGCTACTTGGAAGGAAATATGAATATATCTTTTTATGGAGTTTAAACACCCACGGGATTTCCTATCCATGCCGTGTCCTATCTGAAACCTCCTGAAATCAGCAGCTTCGTGAAAGCAGCTTCAATCTTTTATACTTTGGTTTGTTTGCTACTCGTGACTTACATACTTGTGCTGGAAGTTTGTATAAATTTTTTAAAAATGTAGAACACCACTTCAGTTTATTCATGAGTCTACTAACCTGTTGTGAATACAAATTTCCTTGTGTATTGGGGACTATTTCAGTGTCATAGTATGACCTGAGAGACATTGCGATGTGGAATTCATTCTAATTACAGAGAGCATACATCCATTGCAATCCAGCGTGATTTAACTGGCTAGTGTGAGCATAAACAGCTTTTACTGAACTGTGGCAATAGTGTTTTATTCTAGATTCTAGGTTATGCAACATTTTGGTTTTAACTGCACGATGTAAAAAAAAAAGATACTAATGGAATTTAGCTCTTTGAAGGCAGGTTTTTTTGACAGCTTGCTATAGCAGTAATACATAGAGATGGAAACAATATGGTATGCATTAAATAAGGTACTGTAATTCTTACTCTAAGATGTTTATTAAAAAATGACTAATGAAGGTGTTACCATACTGTGTTTGTGTTCTGTTCAGAGGCAATGCATGTATGTACTGACCCAGCAATGGGTGATGCTGTAAGTGACCTTAAGAAAAGATCAACTGTGTTGAAAACACGTGATGGAAGTTCTGATTTCCAATTGTGATCTGTGATGAATTAATGAATTGTTAGTGTTTTAATGCCTTCCTCTTTCTCCTGCCCTCTTTAAATACATTTAGGAAACGAGTGTTTCCATAAAGTCCGATTCATTACTAAGGAAAGGACTAAAGCAAAAAAAACCCCAACACTTGAGATAAGAGCCAGATGACTGCTGTACATAGTGCTTCTCTCCTACCACCCACAGATACCTTGATGCAGGGCAAAATTAAATTACTGTTGATTTTTTGCTGATTACATTCAGTTGTTCTCTTAGATTATGGTTGTTGTGTTCATTACATTATGCATTTACCAGAAAGAGAAAGGAGTTTTCTTAAATCCCAGCTACAATATAGCAGTATTTTGGTAACATTGAAAAATTCTGTGGCAATTCAAAATGAATATTTTGAGGAGGTTATAAAACATTATTTCTTTTAAAGTAGTCATTTATCTGAGGTCAAACCAATTAATTTACTCCTTGAGAATACTATGCATAGTTTTCTGGGGATTTGGGTCCCTTTCTCAGAAGGGTGGCAGAGAGGTGGCAGGGGGTGGCTTTGATGGAGGGGTAAAGGAAAGCAGAAGGATGCTCAGCCCCTCTGGGGAGCTGCCTGAAAGCTGTGCCAGGGCCCAGAGCAGTGCTGAGAAGGGCTCTCCATGCCCGGTCTGTGGTGACAGAAAACAATCTGCCAGAGAGGGGAGCAGAGGAAAGGAAGGCAAGTTTGGGTTTTTGGTATATATTGTACTAATCTTTTTTATTTGTGTTACTCCAAAACATGGATGGGTTCAGAATGAAAGACACAAATGCATATGAAGCAATACAGTGCACTACAGATATTGACTACTGCTTTAATAAAGTCAGTGTAGCAGTTGTTGGGGAAAAGCTGATAAATATTTTGACACAAAAATAGAGAATGTCAGCCACTTACTGTGGGGAGTTTGGCAGTCTTTCCAAATTAGGGAATTTGGACTAGTCTTCCATTATTTTTGGCCAACTTTGCTGGCACTGTACTGGTTTATCAGAAACATTACAAATAATTTTCTGAGAGTGAATTCTTTTGGAGAATTAAGATGGGACATTTTCCTTTGCATGGGAGCAGATCATATATGTAAAAGACTGACCTATGAGTCTTCCTTTTACTTATTTCAGTGTGTTCAGATGATCTATATCAAGTGCTGGAAGAGTAGCGTGATTAGCCTCAAACTTACACATTCCCTTTATAGTGCATCAAAGGGCCTTAGGAACATGCACTTGATCACTGCAATAAATTTTGGTAATTAGAGGCATGGAAAAATGCTATTCCTAAAAAGTGAATATAAAGAGTTGAGACTGTTACCTTTAGGAGGAGGAGGAAATCAAGGGAATGCTGAAAGCATGCCAGATTGTGAGTGCGTTTAGTGCCTGTAGCTCTAAACTCTAAAATTCATAATGCACCGTGAGATTAAGAGTTTGGGCAAAATACTGATCTGGTCAGGCTAGAACCAGGTCCTTGACCAACAGACAAGCTGGAATGCCTGTCCCTTTAGTTTAAGCTTTTCTCACAGGAAGGGTAGGACAAGAAAGATTATTGTTAGATAAGAAAACATTGTAAAAAGAGTGGGTTTCTCCTGATAAATAAATTGGGTTTTATCAAAAGCACCACAATATTTGAGAGCAGTCTGCTTTAAGTATTTAATTCTAAAAGAATTTTGGTACTGTTGTTATCTTAGAGAGGCATTGCTGAAATAAACTTCAGTCTCTCTAATCAAATGCTTAGTTTCAAACTATTATGCTTCTACATGCTGCAGGGCACAGACTAATATTTTCCATGAGTCAAAAGAGAATGGTGACACTATGGGCAAGATTTGCGTGGTTTTTTTCAAACTGCACCTTGGCAATCAAAATGTGCATTTTCCTCTGTTACAGTTTCTGGCTTGTAGGTGTGAGATTAGATCAAGTGAAATCCATGCTGAGGACAAAAATTCCAGGAAAAGAGAAAGAACTGGTAGTAAAAAGCATTACAAAATGTTTTAGTGGAGAGATCTCTTTAGCTATGTGCAAGAAGGATTCTCCCTTTTTCCTTTGGTTTTCAGGACATGACTTATCTTTTGACACAGCTGGTTCTTACTGTGCTGGCTATGGTAAACCAAACATGTTGGTTGTGTGTTCCAGGTTGGCATATTTATTTCTTTTTGTTGATTTTTGTCTCCTTGGAGAACACATCACCTTGTTGTGTTTAATAACTCAAATAACTTGCTTGTGCATATAGCTTTAAAAAGTCATACTTGGAGTCTAGTGATTTTTTTCTTTCTTTTTTTGTTCCCTGACATGCTTCCTTTGTTAGACAATGAGTCACAAGCTGTCTCATCCTATTAATAGCTTATTAATTTTTAATTTCAAAGTCTCCTTTTGTAAATGTACTGTATTGAGTAAATCGTTAGGAGTTCTGTGCTTCTCTAAATAATTATGCATTTCAAGGTAGTTCCATCAGTTTGATTCATTGATTATACACAAATTGTATGAATTAACAAACAACATGCTAATGAAATCTGCTGTTTATTGAAGGGTGACAGTTCTCTCAAATAAAACATGGCTCTGGAAAACTGTTCCTGGCAGTGTAGCTTGTTCATAATGTTCTGTCATTTGTTTTTTCAAGTCCTCATTCCTAGTGGTAGGTATTAAAAATAAGTAATTGGAAACAAGATCAAAAAAATGAATTCTGATGATATTCTTCAGTCCTTTTTCATAAATATTTAAAAAGTAATTTAAAATATGCACATAGTTCATGTCAATACAGTGCTAACATCTCTTAGGTGTCAACTACAGAAGGTGTCAGGGATACTGTGAAAGAGAATTGAGGAGAGCTTTATATAGAAATTCTCAGTTGAATGTGTCAGGAGGGTTTAAACCATTTTCTTAGTGTATCATACTTCAAAAGGTGTTTCAGGGACAGTTAAGATGATGGTGACAAATTCTGATAAGGAACCTTGAAGCAAGTGGAGGAGGAAGAGCCCCAAATCTTCAAGTAATGAAAAATATTCTTTAAAGTAACAGTCATTTCTGTAGTCTTCTTTCTGATTTCACAGAATAACACTAGGACCAGAGATTTAGTCCTGGGAATCTCCTTATTTAAGAAACTTTATTACCTGTATTCCTCTGACCAGTTCATGCCTCTTCACTCTGCCTTTTCTACTCCCTAGTAAAACCTGCACTATGTGAACTTTGACTCTCTTAAAAATAAAATGCAACTATGATTATGTGAGGTTGATGTTAGCTGTAAATTGATCTTGTATTTCCAGTATCTCACCTACTTCTAGTTTCATCTTTAGCAAAAAGAATGGCATGTTATGAAATGCAGGGCGTCTACACCGTGGTTTTGACTAATTGGAAATCTAATGCTTAAAAAACCCCACCAACCAAACACAAAAAGAAAAAAAGAACCAACCCCCCAAAAAAGCTCCAAAAACACCCACAGAGCAACTGTTTAATGCCCATGAGAGAGTTGATTGTGTTAAGCTGAATATTCCACTGTCAATCTGTTAATAATGGAAGAGTTTAGTCATAACTGAACTCCAACTGTGGATTAATAATGGAATCATTATGGATTCTAGGTAAGAAATGACCACCTTAACTATGTGTGCTATGAGCTTAGAGTTAGTAGTGCTTACAGGAAATGACATCTTCACCTTGAAAATTTGAAGTGAGTAAAATCATATTTGCTGCATGAAATGTATTTCTGTGCTTGCTTCATTTGATGATTAAAACAAAGCCATATCTCAGCTTTGTTAGAGCTTTTTGTCACGAGAATGCTCTTTTCTTTGAAAGACCTCAGGCACAATGCATGTTAGGCTTTACCCTGGTGCTGGATAAGCCTTCCCACCTGCTGCTGCTCCCAAGCACTCCAGTGTGGCAGAGAGGGAGGGCCCTGTTGCTTCAGCAGGTATGGAGCTTGCCTTTACCTGGTCAGCAGATGTTTGTGTGTGTGCTTGAGTTGACCCAGTAGATGATGGGGGGAAACATCCTCTGGCTGGAATTGGAACTTCAGGAATGATGTTTCACTGGCCTCACTGTTTCTGGATAATGCTAAGTTGCATTTTACTGTGTGTTCCACCAAATATAACTGGAAGACATATTTGTGCCTTAGCACAGAAAAGTTTCCTCGGTCTGTAGGTAGATTGTAAGAGCTCATGTTATATTTAGATCTGTTTGGTTATTGCTCACTAAATATAGACAATATCCAAAATTACACTTTTTAGCTTTAAGGAGTCATGTATTTTTCACTAGTTGCTTTTCTGGTCTCATATGCTTAAATCACTTTATTTCTGTTGCCTGGCTGTACGACACCCTGTGACACCCTCTGCAGCATTCTGTAATCTCCAGGAATTTCAGTGCCTGTTATATCATGCATACTTGATTAAATCCTCCCAGTAGCCTGTAGGTAGCAGAAGGTACTGCCCCTGTGGCTTAAATTTCCAGTAGGCATGCCTGCTAAAAAAATAAGCACGAACAAACCAATAAAGAAGCCCATCAGACATTTCACAGTGTATCCATCATAGCTGGATGCTGGTTCAGATGTGGTGCCCATGGCATAACGCTTTTCCAAGGATGTGGTTAGAGCATAAAGCGTTTCAGCCCCTGGGGCCTGGAGACACTGCATTCCCTGTGCACACAAGAGAACAAATGGGACTCTTAGAAGAGTGAAATGTAAGAACTGCAGGTTCTGATTAGCTCTGAAGGGCTGTGGCAGTATTTTCTGATCTTTTAATTACCACATCTCTCCCCCTGCAGAATAGTCTGTCCAACCACTAAGTGTGCTATTAACACTTTTTAACAGCCCATCGATTTGCTTTTGTGTAGCCGCTGCTCCCTGAGCGTCCGCTGGGCAGAGCTGAACTGCAGCAGATCGGCACCAGCTCCCCTGCCTTGATGGCCAGTGCCCTGGGAGAGGTGGAGACAGTTCCAGACTGAGTACATCTCATCTTGACATACCCAGGCACGTGCAGCCTCTGGCTGCTCCTGGATGTAGTTCAAGACCTGAGAGGTTTGCTGCATCTCTGGGGTTCATAGCAGAGAAAGTAAATTTTAATATTTCATCTTGTGTGGTTTTGCAATCCTTCAGTTTTGAAACTTCTTATTGTTGCGTGTGCCTGTCCTTTGTGCTTATTCCAAAATAAGTATTTGCCAGTTTGCATTGAAGTTTGGAGTGTTTTCCTAGGGTTTTCCCTTGCACCAGAAGTATCAGTGGCATATCTTAACCCTTGTGTGCCACAAACATGCTGTGCCACTCTAGGTGTACCTTTGCTAGGTCTTCGGGTGCTGTTTGCTTCAGGAGCTGAAGCTCTGAAGTAAGGTATTCAGGGAAACCACAGTTACAGGGATGATCCAAATTTATACTGCCAATCCACTGCAGTACAGATGGGGGTTGATAAGCCAGCACTTTTGGTGGTAATTTTGTAGAAAATGCCAAGAAGTGAAGTAATAGGTTTAAGAAGTTATTTTTGTGGAAAGCTGTTGGCATGAGTGTATGTCGCGTATATCTGTTCAGAGTTGGTTATGACTACTGGTCAGCTGCAGTGGGAGCCACTTTTACCTCTCTGTTAGGTAGGATACAGTTGTAAAGCAATTTTTTTCTTATAAGAAATACCAGAAAGTAAGTTTGAAAATAGCATGTTCTATAATCGAAGCTCTTTTTTTCTTTTTGACAAGATGCAACATCCGATGGGATGTAAGCAACAGTGTCCTTGGTGATCAAGGAGAAATGGAGTTAAAGTAATCAGGTTAAGGACTTAAAATGTATTCTGCTTTGTTTCCTACAGTCACTACTAGTGGGAGATAACAAACTAGTGGCTCAATATTGTGACACTTGGATTAAACACTTTTGCCATGTGGAGGATGGCTATTAATTTGAATTTAACTAATACAGGCTATGCTACATTAGTATAGAGGCTTGCTGAGCTGTTTCCAGCAGTTGCTCCTTTTCCAGCTGCAGTTGGCATCACTGATGTGTATTGGGGGTATTCCAGTGAAGCCTTTGGAATGAATGGGTGATCTGCTTTCTCAGTGCCCATAAACTACTGCCCTTCAACAGCAGATCTGTGTTGACACCCAGACCTTGGTTGTACCAATTAGCAAGAGTAGCTAAATGCTGTCTTATATGGTGTTTGATTTTTCTGAAGGGTTCAGCTTCTGGGTTCATCATTATTTTTAAATGTGTTCTTCTGTTGTACCACTGCGTTCTCTAAAAACTGGTATTCTTTTGCAGTTCTAGCATGCTCCATGAGTTTTTGGTGTTAGCAGCTGTAAGACTTGTTTGTGTGTTAATCTGAGGTTTGTGTTTGCATTACAGAGTGGTGGAGGTGTAGGATTGTTAGTGAAATACAACAACATCCTTTGCTTGATCGTGTTGCTACTGCAGTTCAGGAAAAACAGCTTAAAAGTACTGGTATGAAACCTGGTGGTGGTTGCCTAAACCTGAAATTTTTTATTACTGACCTATTGGACTTGCATCACAGGGATAAAATGGTTTAATGGTAATAAACAGTAATTTGTCTGTAGCTGTATGGTCATGTAATTTATGAGGCCAATAATTTTAAAGAATCAAAGTCTCAAACTACATAGAAATCCATCAACTAGCCAGCAGTATTGATAGGAGACTTCATTCATATCTTTTCAAAAAATGACATTGTAATTTTGGCAAACTATCAAGTTCAGTCAGTATGTGGGTATTTGTTTTGAGTGATTTCTCTTTAATTCTGCTTAGTAATAACCTACAACAGAGGTTGGCAGTGGTAATTTGGCACAAGTGAAGGGCTGACACAGAGGCAGTGACATTATCTAACCAGAAAACTGCATTGCATCTTGTTTTTTGGGAAGGTGACCCTGTGAAGTCAACTTCCAAATGCAGGACACTGCAGGGACATTTCCATTAATAAGGAAAAAACCAACCAGTATTTTTTTTTTTTTTTTACTTTTCCCCCCAATTTTCTTCATATTTTATTTTGTTTATGTTTTTGGGTTTTGATCATGTTGTATATAACTATTTTCAGTCTTTTTTTGGACATTAAGTCCAAAAGGCAATATTGAGCAACTGGATCCTGGATGGTAGGGGAAGGAGGACAGTGTGTTTGAAGCCCAAAATGCATTTGTGAATAGTAAGGACACAAAAAATCACAAAAGATGTCAATTTATTTTTATTTTTTTCTTCTGTGGTAAAAGGCTGATTGTTTCTGAAAAATTTGAAAAAATGGGGATTTCTGATTATTATGAGTATAATGCATCATAAGAAAAGCAAAGATAAATCTTGAGTGTTTACTAGGCTGAATATGGAGAAGGGGGAAAGAAATATAATATTCTGGGTTTCCAATAAATCATGTGAATTTTACTCTGAATTATCAGTTTTAAGTAGCTGTATGTCAATGCAAAGCTCAGATCCTAAATTGTCTTCATAAAGAGCAAGCCAAGGACATTTGACTGAAAATCACTATCATGTTATTGCACCTGTTTTACTGCTCCCCCTGAAAAAGATTAAAATGGTAATAGGTATGTGATTTAAAACTTCATCCATAAAATGCTGAAAGTTACCTCTGCTGTAATGTGGTTTGGTTTTGCTTTTTCATTAGGAATATATCTGATGTGAATTAAATTACATTTTATAGTTGCACATTGAGAAATAGGTTACATTCAAAATCAAACAATTAATTTTAAAATACAGATTTCAGAGTAATGCAAGATGGTACTAGGATGCAGGGTGCTATGATTTCTTTGTTTCCATTTGTCACACAGCAATTAGCAACTCTACGCAGCTCAATCAAAACAAGTCCTTTGGTTTAAACACACCAAGGTCACTTTAAAAACATGAAGGCACAACACAACATGTAAAAATAAAAATAAATTCCCCAACATCAATAAGTGTAGGAAATTTAGGCCTCCAGATGAGATTGTCTGACGTTCTGTTTATATATTTGGTGGTATGTGTGCTGGGATTTCTTGGCTGTATTTATAAACACTGATTTCAATCTTCTTCCGTTTCCTGGGGCTGTAGCACCTACGCCCTGGGGTGGATGTATATAGAATTGGGGTGTGTTCCTGAATGTGTACACCCTCCTCCAGAACTAGGCCATTCTTTATTAAAATCCTTTGTTCATCTGTAACATGACTTGATGTTAAAAATGAATGTTAAAATCCAATCAGAAAATTTGATGCATTTGGCTCAGTTTCAGATTCCCTTTCTTGGTGGGGGGCCAGAGTAATGAGAAGAACATATTTATTCTGATAATGAACTATTGAGATGAAAAGATAAAGATTTAAGTAGTTACTTCAGGATTTTTTGGTAAATCTAGTGGCTACATCTGCTGCTGGTTGCTGTTAACCAGTGCAGGAGTCTTCTTACTAATGGATTCTTTCTAAACACACAAATTGCAGATGGGGACTGGGCTGTGAGACCTGTGCCTGTTGGGAGATGGATGAGCAGACTTTCTGCACATTCCTGCAAGCCTTATGGCAGAGGGTGGAGCTGTTCAGAATCTTTTATGCCAAGATCCCAAAGGCTGGGGATTTTTGTGGATTGATGAATTAGGGCCAGTGATAAGCAATGTAAAAATGTGCAATGAGAATCCTTTCAGCAGTGGTCCATTTCTTTGCAGGATGAAGATGAATGAAAATTGTACAGCCTGGAGAAAGCCTGTGATACACGGCTCTATTTTTAGCTCTACTTATTAAAAACTCATGCATATTTAATAGTAAAAGTATTAATTCATAATAGGCCTCATCTTTATATAGCCCACTTTGTATTGTTGTCTTTTCATTAATTGTTCATTTAGCTTCTGAAAGATTTCTGCTTCATTTACTGCAGAAACTGAGGAAAGCAGCAAATGCAGCAGTAATCCTGCAAGGAGAGAACATTACAGCACATGCTCATTGAACTAAATCATGAATTGTAAGGTGCACTCGCAAGGAGAGGGGCACGACTGGTGATGGCTTTGGTGTCTCTAACTCCTCACTGGTCTGTGCTCTAGCACAAACAACTTCCTCATCTCCAGAGCACAGACCAGACACAGCAGCCAAGTGTGCCCTGGGATGCATTTGCAGGTGATGAGGGAGTGTTCCAGTTACCCCAGGAGTCTCTGTTGTCAGAGTGGTGCTCCTTGGGACTCTCAACTGGTTTTCTCCTCTCTTGAGTGTGGTTATGGATTGTAAACTGGAAATCAACAAGCTGTTAAGTAGGGGAAGTTTTTTCAGTCCATCTCTCTTCCTTTCTAGTTGAGATTTTGTGTGTCTGGCTCTGAGGCTGTTCCCTGGCATAACCTGCGTTTCCTCAGAGCTCTTAGCTTTGAGGACAGAGGGAATTTGTATGGCATAGAATATGTCAAAGTGTCCTACTGATGTCTTGCTGCACCTCAAAAAATGCAGGCATCTTCTCCTAATAACCTGTTGGTGTAAATTAAGTAATCTGACTCACACAGCTGTGGAAGAGATTTTATCCAGGGCACAGTAACTACTTACCAATCTGACTTCTTTTTACTGAAATGATAAAGTGCACTGTTTCTTGAACTATTGAGCTAAAATATTTCCTTGAAATTATTTTAGTGTTTCAAAAAAAAGATAGTAAAGCAGTTGGTGCATAATTGTTCTGACACAGTGTTTAAAGCATGAAGTTCTGAACATAAAACATATTTTGGAGGAAAATCTGAATTAGGACATAAGACTGCAAGCTTCATTCTTTAAAACAAGTTATTAGACTTCAAAATGTTGTAGACTTCAAAATGATGCTATTTTGTGGTTTGTAAATGACAAAACTGTTGCTGTTAAGCAACAGAACGAGTTTAGTTTAGAGCTGAATTGTTTTGAGTATTAAAAGTGATTTATCCTGTATGCAGAGAGGGTGGTATCATCAGCACCTTCATATACAGCCCTGCTGACTTTCTGCCTGGATTTATTTAGGTTGAGGATCAGCATATGTGTTTAATACAGACAAACAATTTGGGTTTTTTTCTTATTCTGGGCTCTCTTTCTGTGGATTATAAGGAGGTGATTTAAAGACGGTAGAACAGGTGTTTTTTGGAGGAGGAATCTTTAGGGCTTTCAATCTCTGTAGTTTCTGCAAAGATTGCATTCATAGCTGTTTGATTCTCTGCAATATTTCTAACTTAATACACTGGACACCTTAAGTTGAACTTGAAAAGCTGTATATGAGAAACATAATATTGGCATGTTTTTGGTAGTGGCACCTCCTCCTTAAGGACATACTTGGAACAGTCAGAAGGCAAAAGCCATTGCTTTTGAGCTGGCATGACCATCATTCTTCTCCTCTTAGTGTCAGGGATCCCTTTGGTAGATGTTTGCTTAGTAGAGTTTCATTCATTCAAAAAGCTCCATTAAACTGTAGACAAGCAGAAATATTCTCATGTTTTAATTCAGCCAAAGAGTCTCCTCAAATCTTTATGGAAATGCAGGCTTTGTGGGGGGAAGATTATAACTGGCAAAATGATCTAAATTGAACTATCAAGAGGGTAAAAGGGGCAGAAGGATGGAAATTCACATTTATACAGACAGCATTTAAATTCACTCCAGCAAAATTTGTCAGTTCTTAAAAATAATTGTTTCCTGTTTTCCTCATCTACTGATTGTATCTACAGTTTATTTATAAGACTTAGGTACACAAAGCTTTGGGTTGGTTTTGTTTTTAATTTTCCTTTGTTCTTTAAGGAGACCAATTGAGTCTTTTTTAAACATCTCCCACGCCCACATTATGATCAGTTCTACCAGGCTGGAACTTGAAAAAATGGAGAATCAAGGAAATAGCTTTGTCATGGACTGATAGGCACTCTTTTTTATTCTACTTTAGTCTACCAACATGTTTCAGTTACACAATTCTCCAATTTGCAGTCAGTTGATGCATGTTTTGCACAAAGAAATGCCTTTTTTCAAGTTGATAATACCCCTTTGTGACAAAACTGAATAAATAGCATCATGAATTGAAGCATGTGCTGCTTTGAGAGAAACAGCATTCCTGTGTTCCCTGGAAACGTGAGAATCTCTGTGTGAGAGATGTACCTGCTCTGTGGTGGTTTGTTACCATTTCAGTGGGTGAAATCAATTTTATGTGGTAGAAAATTGAGCTCAAACAGGCTTGAAAATGGGACTGACTGTATTGGATTTGGGCTTGCATGGGTGGAACAATGCATGTTCATTCATATTCATTGTATGTTCCAAGGATTTCCATCAGCATAGAATGGATTTCCAGTTAAAAATTGAATTAAAATGAATGTATAGAAATGCTTGTTGCGTATCTAAATATAAATACACCAGGTTTTAATAACTGCCAAATAAATGCTTAAATCAGGCTCTGTTGAGTATCACTAAAATACAGTTGCCATTCAGTAATGTGACACTCATTGAGTAGTTTCTTCTTGGGTACTGGTTGCAGAGACTTGGAATGAAACTGCAGAACTACTCTCATAGTAAGCAGTAAATAATTGTACTGCTTCTTCTGTTAAGTGCATTATTTTATAAATGGCTTTTTGAATTGTGGCTTTTTTGGCCTGGCAGATTTCCTTTCTTTTTTCAAAGGAATACATCTTTTCTGTCAAGCTTTTTGGCATTGTACTCTTTCTTCTGGTTCTGTGTTAATTTCCTTTCCTGATCAGGCAAATGCTAAGTTTTTATTTTCTGCAGAAGTTCTCTATTTTAGTCTTCACTGTCCCTTGTGGAAAAAGCCTTGGGAGAAAACTTGTAATTGGATAATTGTGGGCTGTTGCTGCTGATGTTCTGGAAGTCCTAAGGACAGGAGGGATTTCAAGAGAGTTGAATGGGTTACCCTTTTTTTTGGTCATTTATAGGTTCCTGCAGGCTTTCACATATGTAAGTATGAGCATATATTATAGTTTGGTCACAGAATAATTGAATTCTAATTTTCCCATCCTGTGACAAAGGAGCTTCTCATAGAGAATAAAATCTGTCCTTCTAGTGTAGACATATGAAGGGGGCTGTATTTTAGATAGATTGTGTGACCTGGCATCAGAAGTCTAAACTGAGAGCAGCTGCATCAGTACTTGAAGGGAAATTCTTGAATGCAACCAATCAACAGCAACTAGCAGCAGATAGAGCTGTGTCATGGACACTCAAGATCAAAGCCTGGCAGTGGGAATTCTGGTTTTAAAGTTTCTGTAGAGTACCATTGCATTGTGAATTATCCAAGGCCACAGTTCACAATATGTAGGGTTTAATGGCTACATGGCTGTACCTTAAGTCTCTGCCTCAGCTGTGAGCTCCACTCTGAGGAGTGGTGCTGCAGAAAAGATCACTGAAATAAACTAACTTGGTTACAGTAGTTGCCACACCAGGAGGAGGTTAAGGAGGGCATATAATATGGAACATGGCCTATTGGCTATGAAATTGCCCTACAAACTCCAGTCAAATTTTGTTTCTTATGGGAGTAGTCTGGAGGATAGGAGCCTATCTGGTATTTTTAATTTAAATTTATGTGCAGTTCTTTTATTGCTACTTCAGTGAAAGACAGGAATGCATTTTAGGCAATTGACATCCTCCTGTATGTCTGCAGAGCAATACTAAGATACATCTGCAGGCCAGATGGATCTCACAGCCTGGCAGCTGCAGCAGAAGGGATTAGATGAACCCTCTGCAACCCCTTCCTTACAATTCCAGACAGGTTATCCAGGCTCTCAGTGTTCAACTCCACAGTTCATGTGGCTGAGTTAGCTTGAAATGTTTTAGGGCTTCTTTTTGTGGGGACATGGACATTTGTCTTCCTTGACCACAAAGTACATCAGTAAGTACCCTCCAAAACTGGGATAACTGTAGGGTGCTGGGCTATGCAGATGTGTATGGATCTGGGCACATATTTATGACTTTCACTCTTTTGACCAGTGGCCAGTGTGCTGTACACCAGCTTGCTCCATGCTGAAGCTTTTGCCTGGTAATTAATGCAGTAAGTTATACTGAAAGCCCAGTACCTGGTGGGCTACTGGGCAGGGTGTATGGATCTGTCAGAAATATGCAAAACTCTTCAGACTTCTGGCCATGATATCAGGCTTGAGCAGCAATTTCTGCCTGCTGTAAGGAAGTTGCCATTGCTGGGTAGAAGGTAGAAGCCCTACTCAAGCAGCTAAGGTCATATGAGAGTGACATTTTTTTCCAGGTAGATACAGGGCAGGACTCCCTTTACAAATGAACTGTACAGAAATATATTAAAAATAGATACTCTCTTACATACTGAATGAATTGAGCCATTCTCTGGCCAAATAATGAATGGACTGTTTTCTTAAAGTGTATGTTTATGCTGAACTATATGTTTTTTTCCCTTAGGGTAGATTTTCAGCCAGTCTAAATTATATGGTGGTTTTGTAATCTGAGCTGATGTTTAACATCTGAGCTGAGTCACCAGGTTTGAGTCCAAAGCAGACTGGAGATGCATGCACACGTTCTTTCCTTTTTTCCTCCCTCTCCTGAACAGCAACATCCTTGTCAAATTACAGTGCAGTAATTTTTAGCTTTACATTAAGACATGAGTCCAGTTTCCAGAAGTTTCTAGTTGTGATTTCCCAGCAGTGAGTTCAGAGGATGAGTTAGCAGACTGAAGGCAGAGTTTTCTCAGCACAGTTTACTCCCCTCATGGCTCAGAGCAGGGCAACAAGGCAAAAGGACATCCCAACAAATTTCTGTCCTCTTTTGCTCAGTCTGGAGTAACTGCAGTTTCCACAGATCAAGAGAGAGTGGTTTTGGTCCTCTGAACGATTTTTTGGAGGAGCTCTGCCTCTTCCCCTAAGGAGGCCAGCTCCCTGGCACAGCCAGCAGAATGTCAGGCACGTCATTCAGTCTGGCACTCCTGTGGGGATCCTTTGAATGGAAAAGTCAAAACATCTCTCTTGGGAGAAGATCTACAAAGTGCTGTGTCTTTCAAGATGCTTAAGTTGACCTTCTTGGCAATTTTCTTGCTTAAAAAGGAAATCTGGTTGAAAGATCATGCACATAGAGATTTGTTTCTGGAACTGGCAAATTTATTTATTTATTCTTTCATCATCATTGCTTCAGGCTAAGCTGCTTCTAAGAGTATCCAGTAATTGTCTTATTATAAAAGTCTGGGGGGCTTTGT
Organism: Agelaius phoeniceus; assembly: GCF_051311805.1. Taxonomy (NCBI): domain Eukaryota; kingdom Metazoa; phylum Chordata; class Aves; order Passeriformes; family Icteridae; genus Agelaius; species Agelaius phoeniceus. The sequence continues at coordinate 22,604,748 of NC_135271.1, read as the reverse complement.
TGAAGAAGGAAGTAAGCAGATCAGCAGAAAAATATTTTTTCTGAATTTTACTTGTATCTGTGCTTCTGGAAAGAACAATTTATATTTCAAGAGAGTTACTATATAATTAATTTAAAGCTGAATTAAAGCAACTTTTAATTTTATTCCATTAAAAGAGAGAGCTATTAAAGAACATTTAGTATTTCAGCTGTATGTAAGTCCTGTGTCAGCTGTGATGGTAGCTTCCGATAATTTTTAATATCTTTAATATCTAAGAGCTCCCCAAATAAAAGTAATATCCAGAACTGGCTGTTCAGGGAAAAACAGTGAATACAAATTTACTGTCAGATGTGTAAAATAGAAGAAACGGAGTGAAAAAAGAGAGACTTCTTCTTTCCCTTTTAATATTTCTGATATATCCTGAGTCTGCTTGTAATTAAAAAGAAAAATGGTGTCAGAAGTGTAATGATTTGATTTTTCCAGTTGATGACATCTCTCTTTTGATTTTTATCAGATCACAAACTCTCTAGGTTTTCAGTGATCACTTCTTGCCCTGGGTTTGTTTGTATCATCTACCTGCATAAATAATTATTTAAAACATGCAGACCTAATGAGCACTCAGGCATTCTAGGTAGCAATATTGAACAGTTAGGACTATATTTTAGCTGAAGGATCTCATTACTTTCTGCCTGCTGTTGATGCTCAGAACTGTGCAGTTATGTAATATGAAGGCAGTTGTGTTTTTGAAATACTGAATTTCATGATCTACTGGAATAAAGTTAAATTTCTACAATGTGATACAAATTTGTTAATTAATGAACTAAATAATCTCAAAGACTTAGGATATAGTCACGGTCATGTAAGTGAAAAGGCTTTATTACACTCTCTTTGTTAATCAGTGGAGAAAAATATAGATCCGAAAGAACTGATTTTTCTTGGCTCTTGAATACTGTGACAGCTTTTATATTCATCTTTATCTTGGTGATAGAATAGGAAGCATCCAAATGTGTTAGCTTAACTTAGATCTGACAGAATGTTAGCTAATGGAGAAAAATCCTACTAATCAGTCAAATACCTTCTGAGAGAAATTCCATTATGTGGAATGCACAAAACTTGATGAGTAGAAATTCTTGGAAATATTCCAGAAGGAATAACAAGAAAATGACATCTGGGCAGAAGGATGAAGCTTTTCTCTCATTTTTGTCAGCAGAGAAAAGGATGCTTCATGCCAGCTTTATCTGAATTTATTATTTTGTTGTATTTTTATTTTATTTTTATTAGACCAAATCTGCTATTCGAAATAGTAGAATACAGGCCTGAGAGGAAGCTGTTGAGTTAAAGAGCTATCCAGTTAATCCCTTTGTCTCAGGCCAAATCAGCTCCTGATGATCATGCTGAGTAAGTAGCTGGTGAGTTTTACTGGGAAGGGCCCATCTGTCCTGCTGGCAGAGGTGCACAGCAGCTCTAGAGGAGAGAAAAGCTCTTCAGTGCTGAAGCAGGGTAAGTGCAGAGCGCTGAAGCATACGAGTGAGTCATGGGTAACCATCACCCAGCTGCACAGGCAGGTTTTGCAGCCGACTGTGAATTCTGACTATTCTGCTTTTGCTACAGTTTATAGCAGCTTTGAAGCCACTATAGGGACTGGAGTTCTACCTTATCCCAGAAAATATGCTATTTTTGAGTTCTGTGAAGAGAATGATCTCCAAATTCTAAATTTATTCAAGAAGCATTTTCTCAGCCACTTTTAGCTCAGACAGATGGTCAGTTTGAACCTTATATTGTAGCATTTATAAATCTTTGTACTGAACAAAGCAGTGTCACACAGTGTGTAATTGGAAAACCAGCATGTTTTCTGTTCTTTGTATTCTTAATGTGTTCTTCAGCCTGTATAATTATGGGGATTGGTTATCTCAGCATGGGAGAAGCATTTGAGAGATACACACCAAGCATGATCTGAATGATGTGTCCAAAGGAGAGCAAGGGAGCTGGTGAAAGTCCTGAGGAGGGGCTGAGGGAGCTGGGGGTGTTTAGCCTGGAGTAAAAGAGGCTTGGGCGGAACCTTATGGCTCGCCACAATTCCTGCAAATAGTTGGGTGTCAGTCTGTTCTCCCAGGTAACAGGCAAAAGGACCAGAGCAAACGGCCTCAAGCTGCCCCTGGGGAGGTTTACATTGAATATTAGGGAACATTTCTTCAGCAAAGGAGCTGTCAGATATTGACAGTGGTGATCCTGTGTTAGTTAATGGTTAGGCTGGATGCTGGTAAAGGTCTTTTTCAGCCTACGTGATTGAGTGATCCCGTGATCCCGTGAGCGGGGGACATTTGGGAGTCAGTCTGCCGCCCAGGACAGTGTCTGCCGCCCAGGGCAGGGAGGCTCTGCGAGCAGCGGCGCGGTGACCCAAGGGCGCAGCGGCGGGTTAATGAGCGCGGGCCCGGCAGCGCCCTGAGCGCCCGCGCCGAGCACCGGCCGTGCCCGCCGGGACCGGGCCAGCCCTGCCCGGGGCCAGCCCTGCCCGGGGCCGAGGCCAGCCCTGCGGAGCTGCTTTACTCTAAGTGCTGTGGGAAGAGGCTGGGAGCAGCACCCGTCAGCCACATCAAAGAGCGCTGCATAAACAAGAAATGAATCACTGCTGGGAGTAAGATAAACAGGGCAGCATGTGAACTCAGGTTTGTTTTGCATGGTGGGGTGGGGTTTTTTTTTTATTTATGGGGTTTTTTTTTTTTTTTTTTTTTTTTTTTTTTTTTTTTTGTTATTCTTTTGCTGGAACTCTTGGTCTTCCATTCATGGATTTTTTTAAACAGTTGAGTATTTGACTGTGTGAAATGGACTGACGTTTCTTTTCAATCTCCTCTAGTGAAGAAGGTCGGGCAAGAGGATTTTTCCTATCTGTATGTTGTGTATTAAGTGGAACTATTTCCCAGTTCAAGTCTCTCTATGATTAGTAATTGGGGAGTATATTTAGATAGAAATAATCCTGAACTTGGGCCACTTAGAGATTAAGAGGAAATCAGTTCTAGTTCTGTCTAAGCTTCTTGTCAAGTACTGAAGAAAATGCTGTGATACGGATAAGCAGCTTTGATACAGGTTTCACTTTTCTACTGAAATAGTTTGCTAAAGTTAGTATGTGCTGATTTCCTGAATGCCTATATTATCCTATGCTTTTAATTCAGGTTGAACATTGCAATTTGCCTTAATAAAACAGTATGCCTGGCCAGCTTGGTGTGCACTGACATCTCTGCTCTGATTGTATTCAGCCTGGTGAGCTGAACCTTCACGGCAGGGCAGGTGCACATAGCTAATCCTGGGCATTGTCTTTACAGCATAGTCTGGGTGCAAATGCTGTGTCAGTGGTGCTTAGCAGCAACTGAAGGTGGGAGGATAATTCTTATTTTCAGTCTACAGTAGGATGTATGTGTTAATGTTCTGTTAGTTATTAGTGACAGACATCAGGAATTGTTAACCCAATGAACTAATTTCTTTTGTAGGCAGCAAGGCACTGTGTAAGGTTTTCATCTCTTTTCTCTGTTGGAAATAATTGAAGTAGTGGCTCTCTTTGCCTTTCTGTCACTTCCTATTGGTTGGGTTTTATGGCAATCATCTTTTCCCCTTTTACATATGAGTGTTGTATTTCTCTCTTTAAAAAGATTCTTAATTAATGCCACTGTGACATGCTACATAGCAGAATATTATCTGACACGAGGCATGAGGATTCCTTTGAGGGCCCCTTTACAACCGCTTTTAATGATTTAGAAGATGCTGTAAAAACTTACGAGTCCTGAATTGTTGGAGGGTTTGGTTTTTTTACCCACAATAGGAGCTCATTTGTATGTGAGTTTAACTTGTTGGTTGCAAGTTGATTTCAGTGGCTTTATGTGGTTTGTTTGGCTCACACTTGGAATTATAAATGGGATCAAAAAAGTTACCCAGCATTTAGATTTGTGGTTTCCTTTACTTTCAGAAGCTAATGTGTTTCACCAGAGTGATAGCCATTGGGACTTAGGAAAATGGACTGTTGCAAAGGAGTTAATGTTTTTCTCAGGCTATTTTCATCTCTCAAACTGTGGCAGAGTCCTGGCTAGTACACGTTAATTCTCATGTGTCCTTAACCATAGATGAGCTTGTCCATCTGCTACATATAAATTTTCAATATGTTCCAACAAATGCCAGTTCTGCCCTAGGTACAGTGTAAGACTCTGCAGCTGAAGGAAATTTCTTCATCCCTCCTATTAAAACTTTGTCTTTAACCTGTAGTCTGCCTGCACAACACTTATTTTGCAGTGATTTTACTGCCATAAAACCACTGCATACAGTAGTTCAGAAAGACATCAAATCTGTGGCTGTGGGACAGATGACAAACTTTGGCTCTCTGTCAGCCTGTTAGTTAATACTGCCTGATCTGGTGGGGAGGGCCGTGGTTCCCAGGCAGGAGCACGAGCTGCTTGCTGTGGTGGGCAGCCTCAGGAGCAAATGGGGACATCCGGACTCGGGGATAGAACTCTCGGTGTGACATTTAACACTTAAATGTAGTGTGTGCTGTCACATCACAGGGCTGGTCCCTGTGTGTTTCACTGGCTTTTGTAGGGAAGGTGGTGGCTGTTTCTTACCAACCTTTCTGGTCTCAAAGCACTCTGGGATTTTCAGATTTAGTGAATAAAACTTTGCATAGAGAAACAAGATACTAACTTGCCTGATTCTCATTTAAAATGGCCCTTTTTACCAAAGTTTCCCTTTTCTCTCTGACCCTTATGTGCAGGAGCATGGCAGAGAGGAGGTAGTGAACCCTACTGACGTTCAGCACCAGAAATAAAATGTGTATGCAGCCAAAATATTCCTCATGTCAGGAAAGACTGTGTCACGTACTTTGGGAAGTAAACGTGGTTGTCTCTATGTTGCTTCTCTACATGTAGAAATATTGAACTGAATTTTTGTTTCCTTCCTTCTCTGGATTATTTGATGCTGAATCATATACAGTGTATGATTTACTGCACACAACTGGATAAGTCGAACTTTATTTTTCCCCTCTGTTCTTAGTGTTTCAAAACATCTCCCATTTAAGAAAAGCTGAAAAACAGCAAAAAAAAAAAAATTGAATGCTTGAAGAGTTCATACACTGAAATATTATTGAAAAGAAAACTGAAGATGAGTTATGATTTATCGCAAGTTGTGAGTAATGTGGGGGCTTCTTTTCAAATGACAGTAATTTAGATGTGGTAATGTAGACAGTAATGGATAATGAAACACAAGTTCTTATTCTGAATGTATTGTGTGATGATATTGGCTTGGACCTTTCAGGGGAGACACTTCAGTGAAGTGTCTCCTCAGGGCTGGAGGAAAACAGTCAGTGACTGCTTGAAATTCTAAGGCCTCTGTTTTGTAATGGATGGAAAAGGACAACAAAAATTTGACTGCATAGATGAATGGACTAATTGATTATATATCCATAGTCTAAAGTTCCTCTGTCAATGGTTTGACATGTTTTTGTATGGTGTAGTGGACCTCAGAAGCTATGCTTTGTACCTTATAAGATGAAATCCTTAGATTTCATCTTATAAGATGAAAGATGATTTTTTAGTAGCATAAATCTGGGATACAATATTTCTGCTGAAATATGTCCAAACTTACGTCCAATCTTCCACACTTATCTCATGCTGATCACACAGTGCTTTGAGAGTATTGTTGAAACTACCGTAAACATCATGTACTGCTGGGATTTTTATGGTCCAGGGCAAGTTCATTATGTCTTTGCTTTTAAGGCCACACTTACATTAGTTTTGTTACTGAGGCTGTTCTTGCTTCATAGATTGTCTTGGATGATTTGCTTTCTGCTGTTTTCTGGCTTATAAATGTTATTTCATGGTGTATGGCTAACTCTGAACTTTGTTGTAAGTTTATCATGGGGTTTTTTTAATGTACAGACACTCAGTTCTTTGCAGTGGTAGAGCAATGAGGAAAAAGGTTGTACTCGGTCTGTTTCAGGCTTCTGTGGGAACATTTTTGCAGTAATACTTCTCCATTTAATAATGACTGAGTCACCTCCTGTCTCACCTAAAACTGTCTTTTTTCCTTCGTTGTGCTAGATCTCTGAACAACAACTTTTTTACGTGAGTTGACAGAAGTGGGGAGGAGATGGCCAGCTCAGCCCGAGAGCACCTGCTCTTCGTGCGCCGCCGCAACCCGCAGCTCCGCTACACCCTGAGCCCCGAGAACCTGCAGAGCTTGGCCTCTCAGGGCACCATGCCTGAGAACATGAACTTGCAGCGGGCCAACAGTGACACTGATTTAGTGACCTCGGATAGCAGGTCTAGTTTGACAGCCAGCATGTACGAATACACCTTGGGACAGTCTCAGAACCTCATCATTTTCTGGGATATTAAGGAAGAAGTAGATCCAACTGACTGGATAGGACTTTATCACATAGGTAAGTCAGAACTGTGCTGTAATATTTCTGTGTGTTTCTTGCTATTTTGCCACTTCATATTTTCTTTTCTGATGTGTGTTCTGGCATGCTACAGAATTAATCTTCAGATAAAGTTGAGATACAACTCCAGAGAGTTGCCCTGGGTTCCTCTTTGCTTTTCTCCATGCTGTGAGTGATGTAAAAATGTGATTCTAATGAATGTAGATCTGCTTCCACAATGACCTGCTAGAAGATGAAATGCGTTATTCCTAAACAATAAATACGCGTAGAGTTTCCTGTTTCCGCCTTGGCTGGTGGCTGGCTTACAGACTGGAAAATTTGAAGTATCATACTCATCATGTAACTTGATGTGCTTACAGTCCAATGCTTATACATTATTTTGGACAAGTAATCTCTTACTGTTTGTGAAAAGCAACATTATCATTTGTATAAGTCTTTGATTTTGTAGAACTAAAATAGCATCAGTTCTGAAGGAGTGAAAATTTCTGTTTACGAGGAATTCTTGTAGAAGGAAATCCTCTCCAGAGATTCTTCTGTGTGGGTTTCTTGGTGCTGTTCAGGCTATTTCATAGGAGAAGCTGGAACGAGCTCTAGGCTGCCATGCAAATGCCTGTGGGTTGTGTGTGCATTAGCAAATAATGTGACTCCAAAGGGGTGGATCAGTAGGTCAGATGGTGCTGAGAGCACCAGTAATCTATTTGGGTTGTGATTTTCCTCTGTGTTGTGTTTAATCAAGGATACAAACATCCCTGCTGCATGTGTGGTTTGAAACTGGCCTTTATGTCCCTGCTAGGGAGGGAGCACAGCCAGTACCTGGAGCAGCGCATGGAATCACTTCTCAGGAATCACTTCACATGCACTGAACTTAACCAGTGCTCACTAAGTGGGACTGATGTGTTCATTCCTTCCAAGACTGAGCTGTTTCTCTGGACCTAATGACTCATGTAGAGAATGGTCAATTCAAACTGCCAGAAGCAGCTATAGCAGAAACTGATGGAGACAGTTCTGACCACTGAAGTTATATCTGGCTGGGACTAAGTGTAGCGCAATGAAACTGGCCTCAGTAGGATTTTTGAGAAATACTTGCTGTGCCACCTTTTCCCAAGATGTTCCATCTCTGCATCGCTTAATGTTACATTCTGTGTAGATGCTGTTTCTGGTTATCTTTTTTTTAGTCTGAGATTTTTTCCCAACATTACTGTAGTTCCACAAAGCAGGCATTATTAACTTGTGCTGTTCCAGTGCATACCTGGCTATAAAAGCTGTATTGGAGTTGCTGCATAAGTTGCAGTCTCTCCTGGAACAAACTGTGGATATGCACTAACTTTTAAGCCACCTGAATGGAGTGTCTCCATAATAAACAGGAGTGGATCTTCCCAACAGCATTAGCAGCTGAAGTGTGATCTGTGCTGTAAAATGCACAGACTGCTAAATGAGCTGAAACATTCTAATTTAAATACATCGAGAGCTTCATCTGCATAAAGGTATAACAGTGTTTCTTCTTGTTTTTTTTATGGTTCACAGCACTTCAGGATTGATATTCAATAAGCTAAAATGCAGCATCTCTGTAAAGTTCTTACTGGTTCTTACTCTGTGCTGAAAGTGATTTTCATCTAGATTACAAATATTTCTACATTCAGCCTGTTGAGTTCTTAAAGTACAAAAAAAATTTAGTTAGCACAGGGTGAGAAACCTGTAAGGAACACCCAAATTTATGCCTTCTTGGACCTAAACCCCCCATTATACAACCATATAATACCAGAGTATGTGAATGCTGCTTTGTTAAATGGTTGAAGGTCCAGAAGCTTTTGACTCCATTGCCACTTGAAATCCATGGATCGTGTGAGTTTTGATGGCGGTTTCATCATTCTGAATGACGAAATTGTGCATTTTTTAACAACGGAGGTAAGGACATAGTCTGATAGGCATGCCTGTCTATCTTTGATGTAAATTTTTTTATAAACTCTTTCAAGTCTTAAAAAAACCTTTTAATTTGCATAACTTTTATAGCTGCAGTTAAGGTAAGTTAAATTCTACAGGTATAATCCAGGATTTTCCATCCTTTATGATAATAGCTGTGAAGCACCTCCAGTTTCTACTTACTCCTTTGTAAGTTGAGGACACTTCTTATTTTCTCAGGAGAGGCATGCTAGTTGGTGAAGATTTTAAGAATAAAAGCTCTATTCTCAAACATGTTATTAAAATTTATTGTAGTTGCTTGAGGTTCTCCATCCTGGTCTTTGTTTAAAATGAGAATTATTTCATTTAAGTCTCCCCTTGGGCACAGGCTCCTGAAGGCACTGGGAATTGTGTGTAGCACTAACACCAGGCAGCACTGGGGCTCTGCCAGCTTGCTGCTGTACCTCCAGTATTCCCCTGTGTCTTTCAGTAAAGCATCATGTTTTGAGGAGCTACGAGCAGAAAAAGGCAAATATTGTGCTCTTATTTTAAAACCCAAAAGCACAGTCCTATGGTTTATTTTTTTAGTATTGCTTGTACAATTAACTGTCATGCAATCTGGATCAGTGTTTTGAGAGGAAAAAGTGGTTGTTAATTCTGTGAAGAGAAGATGAATATTCTAAAATGGGCATCATTCTGAGCTCAGGCATTTGCAGAGAGAAGTTTGGCAAAGGTCTGAAGCAATCCAAGTACATTTTCAGCTCAAGTTAAGTTTTGCTGTTACAGCCAATATAAAAGGAATTGAAAATGGAACACTGGAAGCTATCTTGCCTCTTCATTCATTAGTTTTCTCAATTAGCATGTTCTCATTAGTTTTCTATATCGAGAAGGCAGTTCTGTGCTTCTGAGTATGATTTTATTGCTCGGTTAGAACTGCAGTGGCTCATGAGGAATCCCACCAAAGCTCTTAACAGAAGTTTCTTTCTAAGAGGCTGAGCAGAACCCACTGCACACATTCACCCAGCATGGACTGGTGCAGTTGGTAGCAAGACTGTCAGCAATCAGAGTCACTGCCTCTGCTGTTAGTGCTTTGCAGGTGATTGGCTTTCACTAGGGAGTGGTAGATGGAGCTTTTCCTAGTACAGTACCACTTTCAGTGAAGTGTTTGGCCTGCTAAATAGTTATTAAAATATATGTTACCTTTTTAAAATGAGAAAAGCCCAAGGGAAAAACACAGAATCATCTTATTCTGAAGGACTGATTTTTAATTTATTTTTTTTTAAGTGCATGTGAATATTTTTTGGGGGACTTCTGGTTATTTTATTTTTAAAAAAGGAAGGAAGTCATAAATGAAAAATACTTTGTAGAAAAGACTGTATTTTATGAGACATTAATTCACAGGATATTCCTGTACAGAAACTTTCAGTCTTTCATGTTTAAATGCAAGGAATTGAACCTAACTGAAAGATTCTACATAGCTAAATTCATGCTCAGTTTTAATAGAATTTCGCATTTTAAAGAATGTCGTTAGATATATATGTGAGTTTGTTCACTTGTACCATACTTGTATCTTCCTCAGTGTCATTAATGTGCATGTGAAAACATGGCCAGTTTTCTTGCTGAGGAACAGCTTTGTTTGCATGTTCTTCTTTTTTCCCTGTGTATTCCTAAGGATTTCCAGAAGAAAAGTGTATGTGAGGGACATGCTGTATTCTGTGAAGGCAAACATCCTTTTTCCTGGCTATTTCTGGATTTGTACTGGCTGAACTTTTAAAAGTGTCAGTAGCACTTCTGGAACAGTCTTGTCCATCAAGTTTTGTTGAACAGCTTTCTGTCTGCAGAGGAGCTGTGTGGGAGTGCAGCTAGCACAGCTGTGAAAGCACAGAGGGTCCCACCGAGGCTGCGGGCGAGGCAGAAATGCTGTTTGCTCTCTTTGGGTAAATCGGGCACTGCTGCGTGAAACCTGAAATTGTCACATCTGAAATACAGGTTTGTCATTTTGGATTCAGCTTTCAGCTTTGCCTAGAATGGACTTGTCATTTTTTCTTCAGGACTGGTAGTGAGGATTGTCACTTGAGAGTGACGAGCATGATGAAATTTGAAGAGGGGGCTTTTTAGTAGAGATACTGGGCCTGTGCTTACTTTGAGAAGTTGAGGTAAATCTTCAGTCTTTCTGTCCTAAAAAGGAAGGAAGAAATCCTCTTCTCAAAAATTCTCGATTTTTAATTAGGATTTAGACTGAAAACCACCATCTTTTGAAGTTGTAGAAGCCTACAGAATTTAACACACATCCTCTTAGACCCATAAGGTTTTCTTGTTCAGTAGCAACCCAGCTTTTGCTTTAATTTTTTTAAAAATACTGTTGTTACAAGCAATATTTAATATGTTGAAGGTTGTTTTTTATTTCCTCTATTTATGAGGAATCTGTATCTTGGTCAAGCTCTGTAATCCTGTGGTGAGTCAAGCTGTGCCCAATATTGGCCCCAGTTGGAATCAAAGAAGATAAATGGATATTCAGTTTGAAGGAACTATGAGATCCCAGTTTTCTTGGTACTGTGTTATTACAGCAACAGGCTTCCAGGAATTCCTTGGAAAGTGAGGGTTGCTCAAAGAGATGAGCAGGTGGACTCTGCACTGCTCATGGAATGCTGAGGGAAGTTGCATCTTGATAAGTGTTACGGGTTGTCATGAAGTCTCATATTTAAAGAAAACAGGAAGTACAAAATAAGGAATAAAAAGTCAGCAGAGAGAAGCAAACCCTATTTCTGGTTAAAATAGATTATCTCCCATGGCCAAATTGCACAGGTTGGCCTATTTTTGTCCTAATTTACGGAGCCCTATTTATTTTATGAGCTGCGTGCCCTCATTCTAGAGATCCTTAGCACATTCAAAATGCTGGCTGTCAAAGGTCATTGCATTTGTTTCCATTAGCTGCCTTACAGAAGCTGCTTGACTTTTTGTTGTACCTACATCATGGATCCAAAATAGAATTATAAAACCAAACAAAAATAAAAAGAAACAAACCCGCCCCTGATGTGAAGTTATATAGGGCAATTTAGATAGGCTCTGGGTTTATACTAAGCTTCCTAGGGTAATGGAGTTTGGAGTCTCTCCTTTTCAGGTCAGACAGGATTAAAAAGAAAAAGCTTTTGCATAAACTGCCTTTAGTATGCTTAAAATAGAGGCTCACATTAGACAGAGAGATTATAAAATGTTAAAATACTTTATTCCTAGAAGATTTATTTGGTTTGCATTATAGAAAACATACAAAGTAATAGCTTCATTATCTTCCAGAAAATTCTGATTATTCCTTTGATTTTTTTCCCCTCCTGTTCTGTTCTTTCCCTTTCTGTACTTTAGAACATGAGCAATACTGTTCGTGTCTGTTGACTAGTTGCTAGGCATAAAACTATTAATTTGTGGTTACTCCTTATTCTGGCTGCTGCTAAGGTCTGTAAACCACTGGCTTCAGTTTCTGTGTGGAAGAGTCTTTCCCCAGCTGGCTCCATGAGAGTCTCTGGCTTTGACTTCCAGGACACTGGCACTGTGCTCGTTGTCATAAGCCAGAATGCCAGAAAAAGCTGCCTTGATAATTTCATTTGCTGGTGGCTTAATATTTAGGGAAAGGCCACCTCTTGAGTGGGATAATGAAAAGTGGAGGCAGTCTGATGTAACAACTGTATCTTAAAATGGGGTGAGGCTTCAGTGGTCTAAAAAACCCTGTATAATAAACCAGGGGTCTTCAGAAGCTTTCCCTCCAGGTACTGCATTTCAATTTTATTCTTTCAGTTTTTCCTAGGTCCTGACCCACATACAAAGCTCTTTTTTCACCAACATGGAATTTCTCCTCTTCAGTTGTGAGCTGGTGAATTTTGTTCAAAAATCAGTTTATGAGCATAATACCCATTTATAATACCCAGCATAATACCATTTCTTTCCTGCAGAAAATTAGAAGACATGGGTAGAAAGTGCTTCCTCTATGTATTTTTAATTGCATGCAGCAGATGCCTGAAAAGATTCTAATTACATTAAAAATATATACCTTTTTTTTGTTGTTGTAAGAAGAAAATAATGAATTCCCTGCTAACACCCTCAAAATCTAGGATCTTGTAGAATGATACACAAATTCAAGCTGTGACAGAAAAAGTCTTACCAGAACATCCAAACTTTTCAGTTAATTGTGGGTTTTTTTCAGTTTTTCAGATAGCCCTGACCTGAAAACTAGTCAAACGTAGCTGCAGGGAGGACATTTTCAGCTGTGTTGTCAGTATCTTTCCACTGCAAGAGGTTTTGGCATGACAACATTTATAATCCTTTGGATAGAAAGTGGTGTTCTCACAACACTTTTTGAAGTGACTGTTCTAGCAGATGGGAAGATGGCAAATACAAACACTGGATAATGAAAAACAATGTGGACCTCTGGATTTGTAATATTCCCTTTTACCATGAAACTGCCTTGTCTCAGCTTGTATTTTAATTTGTTTGAAGGAGGTTGGATTTAATTTTTAAAAGACATTTCCAGTGCTGTTTTCTATCATGAAATCAGCGTGCTATACAGTATTTTCAAAATAATTTGGAAAAACAGTTATTCCCAGTCAGTGATAACCGGATTGAAAAAGGCATTGCATAAATGCATCTATTGATTTTTTTTCATGTGAGAAATAGATTATGGTTTAGTTTTGCATTATGCATAGTGCTAGAATTCCTCCTGTACATTTTTCATGAAGTTCTTGGCTCCTGCCTCTGCACAGATTTATCAATGACTGTAAGAATCTGAATTGAGATGTGTTACAAGCTGAGTGTTAAATAGGATATGTTAAGGATGTGACTGGTGTAGGTAAAGCAAGTGGGAGATGAAAAGATGAGACGCAAACATACTAGGACTCTGAAACTAACACTTTATTGGCAGATACATTTAATATAATTTTTAATAGTCTGATATTGGATACACAGGTTCTTAAATTATAACTGAGGAGGTTAAGGAAGGTGCCAATAGTGATTTTGATAGGCCTCCTTTCCTAGCAAAGCTCATCAGTGTATGCTGTTTGAAGGACAGAAAAGACAGAGAATGGCCAGATCTGAAATTTCTCTGCTATGAAAAAAATTTCAGGTGGGCCAGAGTGGTGCCCAGCCCTTGTAGGATCTGCCATTTGGCATGAGGGAGCTTCTGGTTTGGGGTGAAGATGCTGGAGCTGTGCAGTTCCACTGGCTGTGCTTGGCTGGTGCTCACCCTGTGGGCACAGCAGGACCTGGGCACGGCTGCACTGGCAGCGTTTCCTGCCTCCGTGCCCAGCAGCAGCCAGGACTCCATTGCCCTCACTGGAATGGGCAGCTGATTTTCAGGCAAGCAAACCCTGTGCTTCTGAGCTTTGTTTCAAGAGATCTGCCTCCTTTGTGTGGCAGTCGTTCAGAGTTAGTGTCAAGCTGTTTAGTCTTCCGTCATGTTTCAAGTCACTGATCGCTAATGTGCCAGTAGTCCTAGAAAGTTCATAAAAATTAGTAGGTTCATTGCCCTCGTCATTCCTACCCCAACCTTGGGAAGAAATGAATCCTTTATATTCCAATGTGTGGTAATGCAAAAAATGAACCTACAATTTCCATAAAAGTAAGGTAGTCATTCTGTATATACTGTAATAAGGCAAAGAGGAAAAAGACAGATATCTATTCAGATATTATATGAGCTCTCATGCTCCATTAAATGCACCCTTCCTTGAGAATTTAAACTTCATCTGATAGTCAAAAATGTAGTTCATATGACTTAAGTCACACTTGAGGATAATTTTCAAGAGGGGAAAACTGAGAGCTTGGACCTAATAAGTGTCATTTGTGAAGAGGACCAAGAACTGAATGCATTCCATGCCTTGCAAAATCAGGACCTTAATCAATGTTTTATCTTTGCCATAAAATGTGGAAGCACTTTCTTGTATATGAAGCTAGTTAAGCCTAAATGGGTTTGACTTTGTAAAATTAAATGTGTGTAGAAAAACATTATAGTGCAGTAGTAGGCACATTTGGTTGTCACCGAGATAAATATCCAGTCATGACCTCATTAAAAAAGAAAAAAAAATATTTCTATGTTCACTGTAGTTTAATTTGTATCTAGAGTTTCATGCATGACATAGTTCAGCAGATGGAAGCCTGCAGGGTGAGGGAAAATTTAGTTTGAAAAATTTTTCAACATAGATGCATCTCTTAATTTTAGTAGACTTCCAGAAAGCACTTACTTCCCAGATACTGAATAAGGATGCAACAATCTACTAAAGTCAGCAATGAGTAAGATTTTTAGGAGTTATTGATGAGGTGGTACTTAATGTGCAGGCAACAATGCTTTTCTGATGTATACTTAAACTTGTAAATTTGAGCAATAGGGTGAAAAGTGCATTGTCCAGTTCTTTGAAAACCCCAAACCAAATGTACCCCTGCTGTGTGTTCAGAAGGGAAATCCCAGCCATCCCAGCTGACATTGGTGCCACTGCCCCAAGAGATGCGAAGAGCTCTGAGTCGATCAGATCAGGAAAGGTTTGGGGTTTGGAAAGCAGTCCTAATTACAGCAGGTTGAACTGTGTGCACTCCTTCTCTCCTGCTCCAGCAGTTAAATACAAATAGCTGTGTTTCAGATCCAGGTAGGTGACTGTGCTTGGTGCTGGTTGCTGGCTCAGTAGCACCAAGCTGGCAGAGCATTTACTCTCCCAAGAACACAAACAGCTCTGGGCCAGTTTAGCATCTCAGAGGGGCTGAGGGACAGCAGCAGGGGTTACCTGCAGGAGTGTGGGACCAGGAGTGGGAGGGACACTCCAGGCAGTAATTTGCCCCTGGGCCTGCTCAGCTGCAGTGTGCAGCAGTGACCCCAGCAGAGAGGCTGTGATGGGATGTCATTTGTAGGCTGCTGTGGAAGGAGTGCACTGTTTGCAATTAGTTACTCATGTCCGGGTTTATGTGTATTGCTGGGAGTAGCTGAGTTGGTGAGCCTTTGTTTCTAGTTGCATTCAATTCTAGGTTCTGTTTGTTGCCTGATGAGTCCCAGGGAATGAATGCTTTTTAAAAATCCTCTCCTGGAAATGGAGAAGGAATAATGGAAATATTATATGTAGGTGCTTTCAAGATAATTACACAACTTAATAAAACTTCCTTGCCTTCATTAGTCTACAATTCTGTGTTCCTTTATGATGTTGCATGTTAACACCATGTGAGAAAGCACTTTTTATTTCAGGGGTTTTATACTAAAAAGTTAAATAAGCAAAATCATTATCTCCTTTCTTGACTTCTGATGATACTTTTTGGCACTGGTTAAAATGATACTGCTTCTGAAGAACTGCAAAATGACCTTTGTTTTTCTTCTGGCTTGGGTCTCATCCAGTTTAATCTGCAGAGCTATTTAGTACTTATCATAAGCAGTGTTTGGCTTAATTTCTCTCATCTTCATGACATCAGCTTAAATATTTGAGATGAGAAATAACTATATTGGCATTCTTTTTGTTGAAGAGCTAAATCTTAATTGTGAAGTAGTTATCCATCTCATTACAAAACTACTAAAGCCTAAATGTGAGAAAAATGATCTGGTAATATATTGGGGGAAAAAAAAGAAATCATTCTTATTACTCTGAATATAACAGGATATTGCTTAAGACAAGTTAGCAGTTTTTCTGGTTATTACTTGAAAACTCTCTTTATGCCATCAATGCATTACTCAGAAGTTAATTATCTTGGAAATTTTAGGTTGTCTTCAGCTGAAGTAGATTGCAAAAATCATGAGTGATCTTCCAACCTCCTTTTCCCCCTTCTTCTCCATCTATATACTGCATGTCATGTGATGAAGAATAGGTTATAAGATGCTATTTTTTAGATAAAGTCCTTTTGCTTAGGACTGCTCTGCAGTTAAACATAGTAAATCAAGACTTTGTCATAAAATTCCATTTAAATTTCCAAAGGAAAACTGTCTTCTCTTTAGCTAGAGCATGAACTCTACCAGTTGCTTTGAGATGGCTTATTTGATACTCAAGAATATTTGCTAGTGCCTTGAGACATTGATACATTGCTGGAAACCCCTGAAGGCGATGAGTCTGTGATGAGGTAATTCAGTGTTGTGTTACTCATCTCACTGAAAAGCCTCTCTTGGATATATGGTTTGACCATGGACTCTGTGCCTCTAGGGGTAAGCACCAGGGCCTGAAAGCTCTCTTGAGGCCCACAGGCAGCAGTGTTTTTAATTTAAGTATAGGGGAGATCCACTAAACTGTTTCAGGGAAGGGTTTTTGTCTTGGCAGGGAGAAAGCAAACTTAGGAGAGCCACTTCCTGATTAGCCATAGTATGTTGCTTTTAAAGGGGGGCGTAAGGAGAGTTACGAGGATGGGAAACAAACATTGCGTTTCACAGAAAATATTTCAGGTTCTTTTAGAACTCCTTCCTGCTCATTTCTTTAGAAATCTAAGACTGACTTATCTTATTGTGTGTGTATATTGGATTAATTTCTTCCAGGATGTGTTGGCTCATTTCCTTGAGTACTTCTAAATTTTCTGAATTTTTTTTTCAGTCACAACAGATAGCTCAAAAAGCTTTAAGGAAATGAGTCAACCTCCTGAAATAAATTGCTTGCTGAATAGAGGATACTGTGTTCGACATCACAGACGCCCTTGATAGTTCTGTGGATACTAATTAACAGATAGTCTCTGAAAATCTGTAATATCCAGGTTCCAAAAGGATTTGGGAGACAAATATCCCCAGTGAGCACCTGAGCTTTCCTGTTAGGAATGTGGGGTGTGTTTCTAGATTGACATGTGTTAGTGTGAGAGGTGCAGATGGGGATGTGACAGGCAGGCTCTTTAATGAAAAATTAAGGATGTTGTTGAACTTAAGTGTAAATAAATAGGAGTAACATAAAGGTGCTGAGTTGAGGACTACGAAACTTTGATAAAACAACACTGAAATCTGAAGGCTGCATAGGCAAAGTGCTTTGGTCCTTATTTTATTACTCACAAGCAGTTTGAGGAGGTGGTGCTTAATGTGCAGGCAACAACACTTTTTCTGATGTATTCTTAAACTTGTAAATTTGAGCGAGTTCTGGTCCCAGGAGTCCTTGCTGTGAGTGTCCTGAGTGTCCTGCAGGTTCCCAATGCAGGTGAGGTTGTTCTGTGAGGAAAGGCCCAGTGCCTGGCCATGTTTCCTTTGGGTTGCAGGAGTCCCAGCAGGGAGTTTCCTTGCTTGGGGCTTTGCTGAGTCACTGCGCTGGCAACTGACTGCAGTCTTATATAGTGAGATTAAAAATAAGTAAGAGGACACCATTTTAGTAACATATCTTATACAGTAGGTAGGCACAGGATTCAGGATTTTCTTTGCTTCCCAAGGATTACTCAGCGACTTAGGGACAAAAATGAGAAAGCCAGCACCAAACACCATGATCTGGGATTTTCTGTCTGATGAGCCTAACTAAAAGTAAAACCAGATGGCCCTTAATATTTAAAAAGTTTGATGTCTGGATCTGGATCTGAACTTTGAACTCTGAGGCAGCAAGTAATAAGCCAGCTTGCCCTGCTTTGGTGCGTTACACAGAAAGTCCTGATGCAGGCTGTAAATACCACATCTCTAAACAGAGGTGACGTGCGTCTCCAGACAGGTGACGTGCACTGTCAGGGCACTCGAGGGAAATCTGAATACATGCCCACCACAACAGAGAGAAGAAAGCCTGGAACATCTGCAAAGGACTTGACCCTGTTGGTGTGTAAAGTCTCAAAACAGTGAGAGTTGCATAAAAGCAGGTACAAAATACAAATCCAACTGCAGTGGAAGGAGACAGAATCTGTCTCTGGTTTTGTGGTTGTTGTCAGTGATTGTTGCCTGTAATTTGCGGTCGGGAACAATTAACTTGCAACATTCCTCTTGTTGGAGCATAATTGTTGGCTGTGATAGTTTGGTACTGTGATCTGTAAGCTTTTTGATACAACCTTTAGGAGTGAAGTAGCAGTGCGTGCAGACAAAAGGACAGAATAGTCATGGTTAATAAAACCAAACAAAAGCATTGCATCAATAGAAGTATCCCTGCTGAAGAATCTGAAGAAATTATTGGTTGATTTGGCAGGAATGCAGGAAAGAAAAACAATGCTTGATGCAAGATTGACTTGCAGGTCCAGTGTACCTACCTGTTTGCAGCTCCAGCTTGAGCAAAGGAGATGGTATATCCCAAGTGTGATAGAGAAAATCAGCAAAAAAAGGTGGCTAAAACCATCAGGACGAACTCCTGGCTCATTGTGACAAAATAGGTTTGATTGTCTCAGCAAAGAACAAATAAATAACCTATGCATGTCTGTGAAACAATCCCCAGGTTGCAGTCCAAGGGAACCTGAATCAGGTCAGGGACAGTGCAGGAATGCAGGCACTGAGACAGCAGTGAACACATTCTATTTCCTCCATCTGTATACCTTGCAAAAATAGCATCTTTGAAAGTGTATGTGCAAATTTGGAATATGCTATGCTCCTGATCTATTTCTGGATTATCCTGGGTCTGCTTAAAGATTAATTCAGTGTATAAGCACGCTATACTGTTTGGTGGACAGGACTGAGAAAAACATGATGTGCTTTTGTAAAGCGAACTGGGTCAGACTTCAGTCATATGCTCATCCAAAGAACCTGTTCTCCTGGTGACTACAGTGCTTCCCTAATTGTGCTGTTAAATTCTGCAGTGTCAGCATGCTAGTGCCAGATCCCCAGATGGGACAGTCTGTGTTTGCAAGTGATCAGTTGCACACAATATAAAATTAAGCAAAAACGTAAGAAACTGTAAGCTGTAGAAACCGTAGCTTGGCTGAAAATTATGCCCCAGGGACTTGGTTCACAAATATTAGCAAGGTTTTCAGCTCACTGTACAAACCTATGGCTAGTTAGGTGGGATATAACCAATCTGAATGGATTTTTTTTGTTTGCAGTTCTTATGTACTTTTAAACCCATAGATACCTTTTTTGTTGCTTTTGTACATTGCTTGCCCACTTCTTGGATTTACGCTACTACACTGAGTAGTTCTGGCTGTGCTCACTGGAACAAAATATGTGTTTGGAAACACTTGTATTTTACTTTAGGTGCAGTATTAGTAGGAAATGCTTAGAAAAGATGTTTGCTTTGTATAGGTTTGTTGGGCTTCATAATGAACTCAAATTCTTGGACCATTTATTCTTTTTGTTGGTCGCTTCTACATTTGGGTTAAATTACCGAGACATTGAAGCATGACAAAAGGATATTGTCAAAATATAAAGATTTTTCTGTATTCCAAACCAGGAAGCTCCCTGACTTTCTAATAAATTCCCTAAGAAACCTATTACTGCCAAATGACAATAGACTAGTTTGCATTCCCACTTAAACAACTCATAATATTGAGGATAAACTTAAAAACAACAGCTGCTGAGGGAATATAAAATCCCACAAGATCCTTAAGAGATGTGTGTTGCAGAGACACAGAATAGAATGTTTTTTGACAAGTTTCAGAAACCAGAAGAATTTCTAAAAGGCAGTGAGTAATTGCTTGAAACTGGCAAAGAAAATTTTTTTTCCCTAAAAAAAAAGTATTTTTGGGAATGGACTTGAGCACTGAAAGTGAAATGCTGGCTGATATTGTTACTATCAAAAGGTTGGAACAGGCTAAGAAGAATTTTGATCAATGTCAGAAACTGTAAGCAGTAATCAAGTGCAATTGAAAGTGAAGCTGAGGAATCAAAAGGCTGTCCTTTCTCTCCTTTCAGTGATGAGTCAGTTCTCTCCACCCAGTCATGAAGGATGCCACATTGCTGAAAATTCAGAGATATCTGTACCATCATAATAGGTTTGGAGTTCAAACCATCAACCATTTGAGAATGCAAAACTGAAACTAACCTCCTGGATTCCTAGATGTCAGCTGTTGTGTGTAGGAAAACACTTTTTTCTGTGTATCTGATCTGTTCTGTGGGTGTACTGCTTCTTGTTTTAGCCCTCATTCCAGGCAATAAATAGCACTTTCACACAATCACATACCAAAAAAAGAAATAAGTCTAAGTAAACACCAAGTAAAACAAGGGCTGAAAATGCAAAAGTGATTGAGTGTTAAATGAGCTCCACAGGACTCTTGGGGAGTGTGTTTGGCACATACTTTGCTCTTTCCTAGTTCATTCCAGGAGAGGAAAGAGAACTGTGGGAAAAGCTGAAGGTGGGGCTTAGTATCAAAAGCAAAATGAGAATATCCAACTAGCCATAAAACTGGCCATAAAAGCAGCTGGTGGATCACTGTGTGCAAAGGCTGGGTCAGCTTTTTGGGTGATGCTGGCTCTGTAATTCAAAATGGTTTGTGCTTGGAGTTTAACACCCTTGCTAATGATCAATTAATACTTTTTTTTTTTCTTTTAATGTGTCTTACAGAAAACTTTCAGTAATTCTGGTAGAAACTTTCACTGGCAAAAGCTACTTGTTAGAATTGCTGGAGGGTGTACATATGTGGGCAGTTAAAACACTTAATTCGGATTTGTGGTTACAGTCATTCTCCTTCATGGCCGTGAGCAGAGCCAGCCATCTGGCAAGGGAGTGCCTCCTTCTCATCACACATCTGAGAGCTTCCCACAAATGAGATTTCAGCTCATTAGGATACTTTATGGCCTTGTGGGGATTTGAGAAGAAATCCATAACTTTAATCTCTTGTACTTTAATCTGAGTTGCATGTTTTTGTTCTGTTCTAGAAAAGAAATGCGTTTACTGAGCTTAGCCTTTTGATTGCATATATACATTAAAGATTTTTTTTCTGCAGTTTATTCAGAAGTATTATAAATACCTAATGAATTATTTGGGCCTGCAGCTCTTTCATGGAAAGTTGTGATATGATTAGAGGGTTAGAAGTGTGAGCCCTTGCTGAATGACACTGTTCTTGAGCTGATGGCTTCCTTTATTTTGATAGGTAAAGATGATGAAGTTACTTTTGGGGTGTAGCTGCTTCTGGTTGTTTGGTGTTTGTCTGTATCTCTCAAGCACCTGGAAGGTCTTGATGACCAAGATGTTGGATGTAGAGACATGACTGAGCTCATCCTCTGAGCTGTACCAATATTTTCTAGCATTTGTAAAATGTAAGTATTTCTGCCAGTAATAGGTCTGTTAGAATATGAATGAGAAAAGGGCATGTCAGGTGGATAATGCACCAGTGAATTCAGGTCAGTTTTTGCAGAAGATAATTGCAGAAATTGAGGGATTTGTGTCACTTGAGTAAGCTAGAATGAGGTTTTCAAATTATTGATGTGATGAGTAACTAGTTCTGGCTTTTCACCAATTTTGAGGATCATCTGTCAGGTGAGTTTTTTGAATTGATAAATTTATTAACCTAAAGGCCGTGTAACCTAAATTATAGATGCTTACAATTTATCATCACCTCACTTTTAGGACCAGAGGATGAAAAGGGTAAATAAGCACGATACTTGTCAAAAAGTGCTTGCAAAATTTATGTGAATTTATAAAGAATTCATTTGTCATTATTAAGTTGTAGGACAGGGGAAACAGGATGGCTGCTAATAATTAGACATGGAATGGCTCCTGTTAATTAGGACAAGAAGTTTTGTAGGTTATTAGATAAGTAGTAACAGGCTTGATACTTCCCTTAGCTACTTGTTAGGGAACCTGTCTTAACACTGGCTGGGTTTCAAATAATGATTTACCATTGCTACTATAAACTCTGTATAAAACAGGGTACTTTCTTCTGCTGTATGAAAAGCTGGAGGAAAAAAAGGAAAAGGGAACAGAAGGATGAACAAAAAAGGAAAGCAGGAAACTTAGACAATGTTCTGTGCAAACCTACAGATCAATAACAGCAAATATGCTTGTAATGAATTTTACTCTGTTTCACGGGTAGCCAACATGAGGCATATTGCAAAATGCTGCCTGGAAATAAAGGTGAGTACTCAAGCTGAATGTTTCAGTAATAGACAGTTGCAAAGTACTTGTTTCCTATCTGATTTTAAAATTTCATTAATATAAACAGAACAAATGACACTTGGCAACGGTTTCAAAATACAGATTTAAAATAACATGCATGTGTTTTTGAAATCTCTTCTAGCCTGTTGTGCTTTTCCTACATGTGCATTGCAGTGATGTGGATGGTGTTTAAAGGGCAGATGTACGTTTCATAATAATTCAAAATGGTGTTTAGTTTTTAGATTTGCAAACAACAAAAAAGTAAAAATAGAACACAGTCATCAACTTGATTTGAAGTCCTCTCAGTTATGGCAATTGTGTTTGCTGACAGTTCCACAAGAAAAGCCTCTTTTTGAGGTATAAGTAATTTACAGAAGATCTACATGCAGAATGAAGTGCACTTAAGGTTAGTTTATGGGCTAGTAATGGCTGTCAAATGAGCCCATATTTTACTGAAATTAAACCCAGAAGAGATCATTACATCATTCAGTACAATCTACTATGTATTAAGGCCATTCAGTGTTGTCCAAATTTCTCCTCTCCTGAATATTCCCACTCTCAGAAGATGAAAATGTGACTATTGCCAGAGAGCAGCAGCAGACTGAATGGGAATAATGTTCTGATTGCAGAGCAGGAATTGCTCCAAGTACGTTTTGAGGCTGAGAAGGAGGGAAGGGGGATGGCCATAACCATGTGGCCTTTTCTGAAGTGGTTTCCACTTTTTCCACTTGAGAAATATTTGACCAGATAAAAATGAACACCAAGCAAAACTGCGGGTTTCTCTGGGACCTTTCTGCACTGGGTGTCTGCATACAGGACCCGATGTGTGCTGGTTAATAAATAAACCAGCATGCAGGCCATAGAATAAATGACCCCTTACTTTTTCTACTGCCTGTAGGATTACATGTGCTGTGCCTGAAGACAGCCACAGCACAGAAAGCCTCTCTGTAAGTGCAGCTGTGCTAGTAGCAAAACTGTGCTTTTGTTGGTAATGTTTATTTACCAACAGAATTTCCCGGGGGCACCGTAGGCTATGTAGACAAGAGCATGGCTTTGCTGGTATCACATCTTCCACAGCAGGAATACTTTGTTATATTTTCGAGTTTTTCTGGCAAAGATTTGTGATGGGAATGTGGTCACAGATAAAAGTGCATGTCCTTTATCCTTGGAAGCTGAAATCCTCTTCTGCGTGCAGCTAAAGCAAGCTCAGCAGCTCGTGTGCTGCCAGCAAACAAGTGCTTATCTGACACCATATAAGGCTGTGGCTGAGGAGGAAAATGATGAAAAACATTCCACAGTAAACTTAGACTGGCAGATTTAATATGGCACACAAAAGGTTAGAGAGTTTTTGTTTTTCTTTTTTTTTTTTCTTTTTTAGTTTAGCTCTGACAGCATTTAACCCCACAAAAACCTTTAAATATTAATTAGGAAAACATGGCTTGTTTTTCTAGATATTCTAAACAGTCTTGTCCCAGAATAACAGGATTTTAGGATATTGGTGCACGCAGGGTTTGTTGTTGTGGAGTTTGGTTTTGGGTTTTTTGCCCTTGGACTTGCTATTGTAAAAGCAAAAAAACCATCTTTAGGATGCAGGATTGTGGGAGTGTCAGGATGTGTTTAGGGACAGGATATAACAGTGAGGAGCATATTGAGAAGGAATTATGGTTGTGAAGATGAGTTTATCTGAGTTTTAACAAGATGTGATGTGCAGTGAAGTGCTTAAAAAAAAAGGAAATGATGCTACTGGAGAGAGACAGGCTTCTCTTTTCCTTAGTATATTGCTTGCATCTTTGCTGTCCTCAAAGGGCTGAGGGCTTATCATCTCATCTTTGTAATGCAATAGCCTATAAGTGATTGTACCACCTTAGAATATCAGCATAGTCCAGCTTTGGTAGCCATTGGTGGCCTAATTCTGAGTTTCCAAACTGTTCCCTGTCTGGTGGCCACTGTTTTTGGCAGTCTTCATCTTCTGCAGACATCACTTCCCCTGAACCATCAGCAGCTGAGATGATTTTGAGTTGACAGGAGAGGTGGTGCAGCTTTTTCCTCAGCTGTGTGCTGCTTCTTTCAGGAAGAGGTTGAAACACCCCTTGTGCCACATTTCCCCCCAGATACAGCTAGCTGGACCTCAAGAATTAAATGGTAGGTGATTTATTAGCATTTTGCGAAAATGTTGGGAGTCTTATGCAATATCATTCAGCCTCTAATAGCCTTTGTGTCTAAGGGTGTGCAGTACCATCTGTCAGTTTATTCAGTGTCATTCTCTAGCTTAAATTTTGCTCTATATTTATGCCTTTCTTGTTGTAGCCAGGCTTTAGTAGTGTGGTGCAGGAACAGCCAAGCATTGTGTCCCTGTGCTGTGCAGGATGTGGATTCCAGGGGGGCCAGGTCAGCTGGCAGGTGGCTCACGATGCACAGGGCACTTGTGCTGTGGGTCTGGCACATGTTTGAAACCTGAACTGTAGGTGGGAATGAAGTGCACATCATTTATGAAGGAGGATTAGTAAGATTTTCAGGAAAGATGTTAAGCTTGAGGTCATTTCCTTCCTCTTGTTACGCTTTTGAATTTCTGCCAGTAAGTTGGGTGAAAGGGCTTATTTTTATCTTTGAATGCTTTGAATTTCAATGATGCCTTTACTTTGAATACAGAGAAGTGGAATTCCACTTTATTCCTGCCATTGTACTGTCATATGTCTGAAGAAATGACTTGTATTTTTTTTTCAGTATCTTTGTGTCTTGCATTCTAGTTAACTAATCCTTTGAGCTGCTGCTGTGCCCTGAAATACCGCATTGTGTGGGGGTACATGGAGATGCTCTGATCCCCATGCTGAAGTGTTAGTGTACATAAAGAAGGAATCAAACTGTAGTGATGTAATTCTTGGAAAAGAATGAAATGACCAGTGTCAGAATATAGGCTGTGTATGAAAATGAGAGCAAGGATTTCCCCACTCTGTTACATTTCAATAGCAAAAAGGTTTCATAGTTCAGTGTTTGGATGGGGTGTATGGTATGGTGTCTGTGCTCTGCTTCTGCAGCTGAAGTAGGAGTGAAATGTTAGAGAAGTTGATGTTATTCTTGGCCATCCTGTCAGTCACAACTAGAAAAATTAAAAATGGCTCTTGCTGCATAAAGCAATAGAGTGCAATAAAAGTCAGCAACATATGAATGCATGTAATGAGTCACGGGGGGCACACGAGGGAATGCAAGTGGAGTCTTTCTGCTTCTTGCCCACAGCTCAGGGGCGATCAGTGGAGGTACATGAACCTTAAATTTGGTTGTACAATAGGAAAAACTGCTGCTGTGCTGTGAGGACCAAACACCTCTTTGTTTTCTGACCATGGGTCATGATTATAGATTATGATGATTCTTCACTGCTAATATAGCAGGACTGTGGCACCAAAAGGCCAAAATCTGTGTCCAGGCTGGAATTCAGAGTGTTGCCCAGCACCCTCTGGCAGTGCATGATTACCTTCAGGAAGAGCTGCAGCAGCTTCTCTCTTGTGTGAGGCTGTAAGAGCATCTCTTGTACCTTTTTCTGCCTCTTTTCTGCTTTTGCTTTTCTCAGTTGAACACTTGTGTCTTGTATTTCCGTTACTTTCCAAGTTTTTTCCAAAGTGTCCTGAAGAGTAAAGAGAACTGTGATAGTAGGATCTTGTAGCTGCTTAGGGAGCTTTAAAGACCGTCCAAGAATTTTGTTCTCAACTTTTTTGGGGTTGCTCTGTTGGGAGAGAGGAGAGAGGGAGAAATGTTTCCAGCCATTTAGTATGCAGCTGTGTGTTAAGATTTCTCTTACAGTATTCCAGTTCTGATGTTCTTTCACCTTCTGTCCTTTGAAGATACAATTCCTAGAGGTGTTCATGCAAGCACAAAGCAATGCATTAGCTTTCATCTCTTCGTTAGCAAAGAATCCATCCTAATTTCTTTGACTGGAAGCGTTTTTGAAAAATATTCAAGCTGAATAAGAACAGATACTCCTGTAAGAGGTGGAAGGGTTTTTTTTTTTACTGGGTTTTTTTTTGTTGGTTTTTTTTTAAATCTGAGTATTACTAGGAAAACCAAGATTTGCTTTGAGAGCCTGAACCTACAGCTCCACAAGTGTGCAATTTCATGAAATAAATGTGTGCTGTGAAAAATTTGATCTCAGGGTACCGACCAGATTGCAGATTCCTTTAGGAACCCTTTTTGTTCTTGAGGTGCTGGGACTGCTTTGGCACGGTTTGGGTCCTTGCCACTGGCTGAATGAGTTTTAGATTAGCTGCAGTTGTTCCACCAGGAGGCCACTGAGGAGTCGGAGCATCTGGAAGAATAGAGGCTGGTCCAAGCTCCTGCCCTGAGGTGGCATTTACCACCCTGAAAGAGGAGAGGGAGTAATGGAACTCTCTGCCACCTGCTTGTCCTCCTGCCCAGGAGTGCCCTATGCAGAGTTATCCTGGGATTAAGGCAGCTCCATGCCAGCCAGACGTCATGGAGCAGTCCCCTCTTCCCTGAAATGACTGGATTTGTGGGGAAGTCATGCGGGAGAGCAAAATACTGTGTAAACAAAAGCCAGCACTTCCAGCGAGCTCCCGCTGTGCTCGTTGCTGTGGCTGCCTTGCCGTCATTTCTAGGATTTCAGGATCCTCCTGTTTACATCAGCCCGCCCGTGCTGTGGGGCCGTGGCCATGCTGAGGAATCCTCCCATGGCCAAGGCAAGGAAGGAAGTGGAGGGAGGATGGGGCTTCGGCATCCTGTACCCTTGGGAGGGGAGTGGCTGCAAATAGCGGAGCCTGAAGGACGTGATACCTTCTGTGCTTTAGCACGGGCTGCTTGAACCCAGAGGAGCCTTGGATAAAGGAGAAAAGGCAGACGATGGCGTGGAGCTGCTCGGAACTGCCACAGAGCTGGAGAACATCCTTCTAAAAGCCTTTCCTTCAAGTGACAGAAGGAAGGGAGAGGACAGACGTGCCTCGTGGAGCTGAGATTATGCAGCAGTGCTAACACACAGCTAAAGCCTCCAAACTTGAGCTGCACAGGCTGGGTCCAGAAGGCAACTTCTGTAGAAAGCACTGGTTGTGATTGGGAACAAGGATGCTGTTTTCAATATCCGTCCTCTAAAGCGTTACTGGTTTTTATTCTTCAGTTTGTTAATTGGGCTCTGATGGAGGAATGCAGTTTAGGATCCACAGGCATCCTTTGGAATGGCAAGGTAAGGCTAGAAGGTACAACTAAGTGTTCATCTTTAATTTCAGCAGTGGTGCTGTCTTTCATGAGAAATACTTTGGTTCTAGCAGGTAACCTGTGTTCACAGTCTGAGATGGCAAATTCTGAAAATCAGAGAAACAAGCTCTGGCTTAGTGGGTTAATATTTGTTTATATGGTACTAACTGATACCTAGTGTATTTTAAATTGATTGACATAATGTGATTTATTATAGTGATTGCTTGCAGTAGAAACCCTGTAACCTGTAATTTACTTATTGACTTTCTAGAAAAGGAGTGAGGCCTCAGGTGATAAAATTTATCTTCTCCTTTGGATGTGTCCTGATGTAGTTTCCAAGTGCTTTTAAGCATATTTTGATTATAAGGAAGAAATATGTTTAGTTCATTATATCAGTAAACACAGTTCCACTTCTTTATTGATCACGCATGGATTTTTATTTCTAGTGTTTCTAGAATTAAAATTATTAGAGGTTACCAAAGTGAAAATATGGCACAGAAGTTAGTGTTGCAGACTTTCCCAGTCATTTGCCCCAAATCCTCTGTTCGTATTCCTTGGAATGTTCTAGTTAGTCTTACATTTTGGTGACAGTCTATTTTACTGTTTGGAGGTCTGTGCTCACACTGAAAAGCAGAGTGCAATTGCTGGCATTGAGATTGAGGTATTTGGAAGTAATGCAGTAAAATGCATGTCAGTTAGTTTTTTGTTTTATATTGGAAATGCCATCCTAGAGATCTCCTGAGGTTGGCTCAAAATCAAGTTCAGAAATATTCTCCAATGCAAATTAACCACAAACCTGTTACTTTTAAAAATTAAGTGAAGTGATGGAGTAAAATAGGTAGGGGAGGGACCCTTCTTGGTAGGATGTTTATGAGAGAAGCTGATGGCAGATCCATAGATCTCAGCCTTGGACAAAACTAGATGTAGCCTTGCTATTCTCCACCCTTCCAGCACTGCTGATCCTCACCGTAAGAGAAGACCTGCCTAGAGAAATAAATGAGAGTGATGCTTTAAAAGCTTGGTACCAATACTCCTCTTAATAACTGAATGCATGGCACACACCATCGTCAGTGCCAAAAATTTATTGACATCAGCCTAAAATGTGAAAGAAGTCAGCATTCTGACAATATGGACTTAATTTAAAATTTTAAATTGAAACTGAACCATACAAACACTTCAAAAGATTTTGTGTAAAGCATCTTCCAGGAAGGGGTGAAAAAATCAGAGACTGGGATGTAAATCCCAAAGGAGGATAAGAGAATTATGCAGGGATACAATGGTGTTACCAACTTGATTGATCTTTTCTGAGCTAAGCTGCATGGATTTTTCAAGAGCTGTGAGTTAGCCATATATGGTAGTAAAAGATGAAAATTGTTAAGTTGTATATAATTAAAGTTGACAACCAGAATCTATTAACATCACCTTTGCTCTGGTATGAGCATCTTTATAAATGTGTTAGAATAAGGAGATCAGAATGCAGGAGTTTGAACCTCTTAGATTGCTATAGCGACCTTTGCTTATTGCACAGGAAAAAATTTAAATCAATATTTCCACACCAGGAATTTGTGACTTCTATAATGTTTTGGCATATTGAAGTATAAAAATCATTTATGTTGATGGAAGCAACCCTTTAATCACAAAACCTAGCACTACTGTTGACAGAAACTGGGACCAGATGATGAGTGCTGGTTTGCCTGCTCTGTGCACTGGGACTGTAAGACTTGTTTCAGATAATTTATCACTAGCAGTTCCTCTTCATCTGCTTATGAAAGGTTTATTTATCTGTTTGTTGCTTTAATCTATGCAAGATGACTCTGTGAGGTGATGGTTTCAGGTAGTTTATCCTTTTTTCCTAAGACAGGAATAATGAAAGATGTAAGACACAAAGAACAAAATGTTAACTCCTCAGAAGCCTCCTGACCCTGGATGTCAGCCACTGGCTTAGCACGGCTTCCAACACTCCGTAACATCCTTGTGCAAAACTGGGAGTAGCAGATGATAAAACATGATTGTGCAGCCAGACAGGCTGCAGAAATGGGCAAACAGGAGTCACCCCTGGCATTGGGATGGGCTGGGGGCTGACTCTCTGCAAATCAGTTTTGCAGAAGAAGACCTGGAGCTCCTGGAGGACAAGTTGAGGAGGAACCAACAGTGTGCCAGTGCAGCTTTTCTTAATGCCAGGTTTGGCTGATTGTTTAGTAGTTAAATAAAGAAAAAGCTGTTACTCAGAATGTTTTTGCTTTACAATGATTTCCAGGAGCATTACTCAGAGTGAAATTCCACACAATGATACATTTATTATTACGGCCTTTTTGTTGTAAAACATTATCTCATATACTCTGATTTGTTACAGGGGTTGCAGCTCTGAGAAGTTCTGTTCTGTAGTATTTTTTGTCTAAGAATTACTGAATATAGAGAGAAAGTGTGCATCTGGCATTGTTTTATTTCTTTCAGAAGTGTAGCCTCACTGGACAAGATACTGATGCAGTAAGACAGTATTTTGTTGCATATTTTATGTTCTGGGAAGAGATATTTATATCTACTCTTTGGCCCAGATTCTGGAACAGCCGCCAGTTTCACAAACAGCCACAATTATGTGCTAAAAGGAGACTAGAACTGCTTAGAATTGAAGTTCCCTATGGAATACATATATATATATATATATATATATATATGGAGAGAGAGACTGTGTATGCATGTATGTTTGGGAGAAGAGAAAAAAATGAGGGAGTGATAATTCTGATGTTGCTCTTTGTGCTCTTAAATGCTTCCCTTTTTTTGGTCAATATTTTCATGATTATTGTATACTTTGGTGTTTTCATTCCATGCATTTTTTTCCCTTCAGTTTTTCTTTTTAAAATCCATGAACTGATGTTTGAAGTTATTTTTCCATATGCATTAGTAATGTTATTTTTCCCCTATGTGAATAGCATCATAAAAGTAGAAGAGACCCATCTGTTTCAGAAGAAAGTCAAAGCTGACCAAAATAAATTCTGTAACTTGAGTCGATTGCTGACAGGCAATGGTCTGTTAGCATTTTCCATCCCTCTGTCTCCACCACCTTCTGTTGCAGTGGCAGCATGCCTGTGGGCAGAGTATCAGTGATTTAGTCTTCATTGCTGCAAAGGAGTCCGTTCCTTCATGAAAGGGCTGAATATCCAGGCACTTCTGTAAATGTGGAATTTTATTAAGTAAAGTGAAAGAAAGCGTTCTGCCTTCTTGTAACTACCAGCTGGGAATTTGAGACTCAGTTCGTGGAGGACCTTTTCTGAAGCTTACTAATATCCCTGTAAAAATTGCCATTGACTTTGCTTTGTGACTGGTTTAAAAAACAAGAGTTTGCTTGTGCCTTATTGTTGGAATTCTCACCAATAAAGGTGTATTTCATTGCTTCGGGCTTCGTTAATTTGTTGAACAAGATAAGAATAAAAAAACTTACGGTTATAATATAGCAAATATCTGTCCTTCTTCTTAGAATCATGAAGAGACTCTTCTCCAGTTGATTAAATACAGACATTCAGAACTAGAGCATGTTAGATGAGATGTTTACTGTCAGGAATGTGGCTTCATTTACCTAGATGAAGTGAGAATGCTGAATAGCTTAAAACTCTGTGTTTCAGCTAACTGGAATTTTTAAAGAATCTGCTCACTTTTGGGAGTGATATTTTGGATAACCAAGTTTATATGGTGGACCAGAACAGTCACTAATGTAGTGTTGCTGGAAGTTAAGCTGTGGCTTAACTTCCCAGTGTTCTGTGCGGAAGAAAATAGGGGGCCTTGGGATAGGAAGGCACAAAATAAAAAGAGTAAATGAATTCATCAACAGTTTATTCTTTTGGTTAGCGTGTCATTGCAAACCACATAGAGATTTTTTTTTTTATAAGGCCTGTGGGGTGATTTACAGGCTGTACATTCAGTGCTCTACTTGATACAGCTTTGGAAAAAACCCCACAAAAACATGGGTGAGATGCAGTTTTGCTTACTCTGAAAGTTTTTTACTTGAATATGAAGTAATGAAGAATAAATACGTGCAGTTTGGGATTTTACTGCCTGTGTGCCTGACTTTCTGATGCATTCAGTTTGTGTCCTATCATGTTGATTCTGCACGAGAAGTTAAGCCTGAGGGCATTCTTTACAAGCTTGAGGATCACAAGTGTAAGGAGAACCCTCCTGTCCCTTCTCCTTGTCATTGAGATAATTGTGAAATTCTCCTGGACTTGTCATGATTATGAGGTGTTGAGACATCAGCTTTCTAAAAATTCTCAAAGTTATCCATGGCTGGAGGCTTTAAAATGTCAGTAGCTTGCCATGACCCCTTCTTGACTCTCCAGAGCTCCTCTAGGTTTTGGGCAGTGTGTAAGTTCTCTTGAGCAACCACAGAATTCCAGTGTGTGGTAGTGTTCTGTATGTTGGTTTGGTGGGATGAGATGTACAGACTGCACTCATCATAATTCATGTACACTGAGATGAGCCATCAGAGTGAAAGGGAGGAAGAGAAGCTTTAATGCGAGTTCATATTTTTAAGACAAATGTAAGAAAGCTGCAGTGTTTATTATTCTTTCATGAATGGATATCTAAAATGTAGGTGACAATTCTGTAATCTTATGTGAGAGTTCCTACCAAAGTACAAAGGAAACTGCTTGAATGGATATGAGCTTCATGAACAAAGCCACAGTAGACTAGATTCTTAGTGAAGTCTTTTTAAATTTGTAGAATGCACTAAAATGTATAAAATAAAATAATTTTTTAAAAAGTAAGATTAAAAAATATGCAATACCACTGGAAAGAATTAGGATGTTGCATTTGACATCATAGGTGTAGTTCTTGTCTAGTCTAGTTAACAAACAGCTGCTGAAATGCACTGATAAAATGTCATAATACATACTTCCAAAGAACTTCCTGTACAAAAAGGTTAAGTTGGATTTATGTCAGCTTTGTCCATGTCATCAGAACTAACCTTTTTGCCCTTTAAAACAGCTTTTTCCCCTGTTTTTTTTTTCATTCATTTGGTGTTCTGGGTGTCTGAATACAGGCTGGAAGATGAAACAGCCCTAAGAGTTGTGTTTGTTAGGACAAAAATCTTAATTTGAGATGGAGTAAACCTGATATTGCTAAGCTGCTCTGCAGATACTATTTGCTTTGAATGTTTTCTCTGAATGTATTTTGCTGAATCTCTCCTTTCTAGCTCTGGCTTACTGACAGTTCTGCACTTTGGGTCTCTAACTGGGTACCCCAAGTTACAATTCTGCATTTCCCAGCTAGGGAATGAATGCTAGATTTTCACATCACAGAGCAGGACTGGTGTATGACATGGTGTGGTAATTCTGGTATGCAGTTTCAATCAACTCTATACTTCCAATAGCCTCTCTGGTGGAATAGGGAAGTTTTGGAATTTAATACTGTACCTTGGCAGGTCACCTTTTACAGGAAGCCATATATTTACTTTGGCTGTGTGTCTGTCTGCTCACTCTGCATAAATTGATCTATCAAGTGTACAAGAGAAGCTATTTATCTTTTGCCAGTTAATTTGATTTCTTTATTTTTTTAATTTAATACAATAATTTTTTGTATTTGGGCCTCTTGGAACAGAAAGCCAAGAAAACTTCTATTTTAAATACTGCTTGCTGAAATTATTTTTTGTCTTCCCTCCTTCAGATGAGAACTCTCCAGCCAATTTCTGGGATTCCAAGAATCGGGGAGTGACTGGCACGCAAAAAGGACAAATTGTGTGGCGAATTGAACCTGGCCCCTACTTTATGGAATGTGAGTACCTATTTATGCAGTGCATATTCCAAGGCAGGTCAACAGGGTGGCATTTGATACCCATTTCATGAGTCCCTCTGATGAAGCAGGGGAATTGATTGTGTTGCTCCCAGGGGGAGCATTTTCCAGTGCGTTTGCACAGACACCATAAAAATGGAGTTGAGCTTAGAGGTACATTTGTATTCTAGTGATGTTCTTAACACATTTCAGTTTAGGGGAGGAAGGAGTTGCCTTGTGTGGTGTGATGTAGTATATACACATTGAAAGATGAAGTCTCTTCCCACAGAAGTTCCAAATTTCAGCTGGCCAAATATTAATAGTAAGTGTGTGTGAAGGAAAAGGTAGTAAGCTCATAATGCTTGCTGATGTTTGTTAGTGGGAAGGTTGGATTTGACTCTAGGAAGTGCCAATGTCCTGTTCAGTTGCATCAGAATTTCTCAGCTGAAGATCTGTTGAACTGGAAAATCTGCTGGGCAGTTAGGAAATACTGAGTCTTTATGTGACTGAAATAAAAAGCCTTCAGTTGAACTGTGTTGGTAGTCAAGCTTCAAACTGAAGAGCTACACCACTCCCACAGATGAGCAGGATTTATAGGAAACTGAGCTACTCTGCTGTGGACTGGGTTTTTTTCTTTGTTGGTTTTTTTTTGCTTTTTGATGAAGCTATGCTATCCTACCATATGAAGCATATGATCCTAAAGAAACGGAGGTTCTAATCGTAGGATGTTGTATCAGAGCTTGCTGGAAACTCTGATGTGCCAAGCATCAAAGTGGCAATCAGTCCCAGAAGAGCTCTGAGTTGCTCTACCACCTGTTTACCCTCACAGTAATGAATCCTCTTTCATAAGTTAAAAAAAAAAATAAAAATACTCCCACTCCTTACTTCACTGCAGTGAAGTAAAACACTGCAGTGCTGCTTACTTAGGTCTTGGCAGAAATTTTTATTCTAATTAACTGATAGAACAGTAATACATGTATTTTAAGAGGTGTTGTATACCCTCTACTAAAAATAAATATTAAAGCTTCCTATTTCTAGAACTCATCATTGAACCTTGCCAAGTTGCCCTATGTGTTACACAGCATACTTCTCAAAAAAAAAAAAAAAAAAAAAAAAAAAAAAGAAAGAAAAAGGGCCTGAATAGGATAAAATTAAATTCCATTTTAGGAGTTCATTACATTGCAATGGCTGAACTGAAGAGAATGCTCAAGAAAATAATAAAGATAGTTAACATCCCTGGTGCCAAAGACACTGGTATATTAAGGCAGATTAAAATGTCTGTTGGTAAAGTTCATTACCTCATCTTTCTTGTACATGAACTCCTTCAGGGATGTTTGTATCTTTTAGCTGGTTATGTGTTGCTCCATAGTGTATTGAGGTGAGGCTCTTGAATAATATTTCCATTTCATGTTAGTAACCCAAACTAATGCTTCAAGTACTACTAGTTTAATCAGCTACAGCTGACTTTGCAGTTTGCAACTAACTGCACATCAGAGTCAGCTGAAAGGAAGTGCAGGATGTGTGTTCTTCAGTCATGGTGAGCTTCACTAACACCTCTGCTGCCATACAATGAACAAGAGACAAGCAATTGTGCAGCAGCTGAGAACTGTAAAAGGGAGTGTTTATGAGCATATGTTGCTATAGCACATGGTATGGTAGATAAATATGTCACCAGTGACACTGGTGTTTCTAGTGAGAGGTCAAAAACTGCACTGAAACACTTTACCGAATTTCTGATTCCACTTTTTAAACGAGAGGTCTGTGACCATGTTTGTTCAGCAAGGTTTTTCCTTGTAACTTATAGATGATGAAGCAACACTGATGCAACTACAGGCAGCTGCTCTTTTCTATTTGTTTTCTATTCCTCAGCTCAGTAAGTCACAGCAGGGGCAAACGCAGCAGGTGGCTGTGCCCTCCAGGTACAACTGCGCTGTCACTGTGGTGCAGTGCCAGGCTGGGTGTGGGAAGAGCTGTGCTGTGGGGTTCTTACCATGCCCTGCAGACCTGGCACTGCCCAGCCTGTGCCAAACTTAGCTCCCCTGTTAACCTCCTTCTTCTGTTGTGGTGGAGATATGATTTGTCTCTCAGTCTAGCACTGCACGTGATGTCCCTGTCACAGCAAGAGGGAGAGACAAATGAGGAGTCTAACATTTCCAGTAAACATGTGCCAGATTATTAAATTTAAGGTATTTCTGATGCTTTAGTCCACCATTGTTTTCCACATTTGGGAAAGAGCTCTCCAGTTGTATATTTCTTATGTTTGTCTATGCGAGGTAGAATACACGAGATACCATGGTCATGGTACATGGGGTTTATCATATTTGCTCCTCACAGTAATGACATTCAGCAGACTGTTACCAGTATCCCTGAATGTTTGAAGCAGCAGATCCATAAGGGGGGCAACGTCTGGGGGACCAGCATGAACCAAATGTGGAAATGGATCGATCTAAACTCAATTGGAGACTAGCCACAGCATAGGAATACTCATTGCATCCAGTCTGCTCTCAGCTGGGACCAGTATTTGACCTGCTCAAGTGTGGTTTTTATTGGACGGTTTCAAGGACAAAGATGTTGTGGATGCTGTAGGTAACTTGTTCTAATGCTGTAGTATTGTTCCAGCTAAAAAGATTTCTGTGACATCCAATAAGAATGGCTATAGCTTAAACTTGGGGCCATTGCCCCTTTTAAAATCTCTGATAGAACTGGAAAGAGTAGAGATAGTAACATTTGTCTTGCCTTTAACTCCTCTTCACCAGACTAAACAGGGCCAGCTCCTTTAGCCTCTTCCCATATGTCACATTTTATCCATCCCAATCACTTTTGTTGCCCTCTGCTCTGCACTCTCCATTTTCTCTTTGCTCTTGAACCAAGGGACCCAAAACTAGACACAGTATTCCTCACGAAGTATCAAGCAGAGGAGAACAGTACTTAATTGCCACCTATATACTGTGATACCTACATGATTGCAGGTTCCCTGCTCTACCTGTACTCAAGGAGAGGAAGGAAATGTTTTCTGCAAGCCTGAGAAACATTGAACCTGCTCTGGCAATGATGATGCTCATTAACAGACTTATGCTAAGTCACTACAATAATCCTTTAGGATTTGCACTCAAAAGTGGCCTAAAGTTGTCATGCTGTTTTGGGAAGAAAGGGAATGTAAGTCACTAATGTTGGATAATGAGTTGTGTTCAGTCAGCATGCACTTAAACCAAAGACTCTGGATGTGGGTTTTCCCTGGCAGTGTCACAGCCTAGGGACATTATGTATCTGTTCACCAGTAATATCTCTGGAGGGTGAAGTACAGAGAATTATAGCATTGCTAATGAGCCATATGCAAACAAATCTCATGCAGAAGGAGTATTTCCATTTTAATTGCATTGATGTTAGCCAGTGGGAGTCAGCTGGGTTAGGCCTTGGACTCCTTCTGCAAAAAGATTTGTATCTTTTAAGAAAAACATTTTATGCCTCAGTTTGGGAATCTGTTTTTCCATGAGTGTAATTATAAACTTATTTATAGTTTCACCAAGGTCTCTCAAATTTATGCTTATATTTAAGGTAGACTTGGATAAACATTTTTCTGAATTTCACATTACTGTGTGTCTGTAGTCTTGTAGCTCAGTATTAAGATCACTTAATTCATTCATCTTAAAAATCCCTCCCTGGGGATTCAATATCTCCTATTTTTCCAAGAAAGTAACATGTTAAGGCATAGTTTGCCATCTGCTCTATTCAGATCAAGCAACCTGCAGAAAGAAGGGAGGGGAGAGCTTCCTCTTCGTACTGAAAACAGACGTTAATTCCCCTCAAAGCATCCAAAATTAGCAAAATAAGGATGATCAAAGAAAACTCTATTTGTCTCAGACAAAAATCAACACAAAAATTCTGTAGGCTCTGCCCTGGAAGGGAGAATCAAAGGAATCAACAGTGAAATAAAGAGAAGTGAACTTAATTCCAGAAAAACAAGCAGCCTCTGAGGGGAGTGGCTGAAGAAGGGGAGGGAGGAAATATTATGCAGAGGAGAAGGAAAATATTTGCAAAATACCAAGTCCAGCTCACCATCAGAAACAGCCAGTGTCCTTAAGATGTCACCTTGAGAGAGTGTGAGTTGCTCTGAACTGCAGAGCCAGCCAGTACAGAGGCAGGTGTTTGTTCCTCTTGCTTTTCCCTGGGGAAGGAGCAAAAGTGCTTTGTAGGCATGAAAGGGAACCCAGTCATTTTAGACATTCAAGAAGGTGAGTTTGAGGATCAATATGCCTGATATGCTGTTTCCTCACATAGCAGAGGTGGCTTTCAAACATCCTGCTCTGAGACTTGCTAAAATGTGAGCAAAGGAAAACAATGACTCACTCACTGGATGGCTCTGTCAGGTTTTTTTTTGGTGTGTAAACTACAGAAGGATTGCTAAACCCAGCTTTACAATTTTCACCCTCCTGTAAAAGGAAGCAAGTTCAAGGACTATTATCCTAAACAGGTAGCAGTAGTGGGAAAGTGCAACACAGCTTAATGCTTTTGCATATAGTATGGTCGTCTGGTATTTAGCATGGCATCAGGCTGTTCAGGTTTCCCAACATTGGGGCCTTTACTTTCTGGTGCAAGAGAGGTTTCAGTTGCCCCAGCAATGATTTCAGATGGCAGGTGTTTCTCTGGGTATAGCAGTCTGTGAGCTTTGGATGGAAGCACAATACCCTTTGGGGCATTGTGCTGGAAACAGAGTGGATGGTGATGGTATTCTATATGGAGAACAGAGGTAACAGAAAGATGGAGTGAAATGATCCATAGGAAGGCTGGTGATAGAAAAAACACGTGAGAAGTGTGAGATTTATTTGAGATAGCTACTATCAGCTGCTGCTCATTCATAATCTGCAGCTTGCAAGTCAGGTTTCTGCAGTACAGAGAAGGGCAGGTGATGATGGAGATGCCATGGCAGGGAGATCAGCATAGGACAGTCACTGCCATGCAGCAGGTAACTGGTGCTTATGCACTTCCATGTGCAGTGTGCCCAGAAGTGAAAAGCTGTACATATTCCAGTAGGTGAAGCAGGGGGTGGTTACAGTTCAGCACTATGGATGGGCATGTGCTCACTCTTGATTCTCTGCCATGGTCCTGCCTGGTTTATTAGCACAGGCTTAGGCTGAGAGCCTGCTTTGAGATTGTATTGGCCTTGTATTTATAAGTTGTAGTTTTGGTCCCATGAGTGTTAATTACAGTGTCCACAAGAAGCACCTTCACCTACTTTACCTACCTTTGTTGTTATTTATACCATTTGATGTCATAGTCATTACTGTCAGTAGAATATAAATACATTGATTTGCATATATTTTCTTTAGCAGTGCTGTGGCTTTATGCTGTGAGCAGTAATCCACAGTGGCAGCTGTTGGGATTCATCCAGAGACTGCCAGTCTTGTCACATCAATCATTTCCAAATCCCCCCTGGGATGTTTGTGGTTAAATTACTTCTGGTGCCACACTGCGATACTTGGATGCAGTGACTGCACAGATGCAGTGTGTTTTGAACTAAGATCTCGTTTGTGGCATAGAATCACAGAATAATTTGAGTTGGAAGAGACCTTTAAAGTTCTCTAGTCCAGCCCCCCTGCAATGAGCAGGGGCGTCTTTGATAGGTCAGGTTGCTCAGATCCCTATCCAACCTGATGTTAGGTGCTTCCAGGGGCTGGGCACCTACCACCTCTCTGGGCAACCTGTGCCAGCATTTCAGCACCCTCACTGTACAAAGTTTCATCCTTAGGTCTAGTCTGAATCTACCCTATTTTAGTTTAAAACCATTATCCACTGTACCTGGTAAAAAATCTGTCCCCATCTTTCTGATAAGCTCCCTTCAAGTACTAAAAGGCTGCAGTGAGTTCTCTTCAGAGCTTTTTCTTCTCCAGGCTGAGCAAACCTAACTCTCCCAGCCTGTCTTCATAGGAAAGGTTCTCCATTCTTCCAATCTCTTGATGGCCTCCTGTGGAATCACTCCCCTCCTGTGCTGGCCCCAGAGCTGATGCAGGGTTCCAGGCGGGATCTCAGAGCAGAGCAGAGGGGCAGAATCCCCTGCCTTGCCCTGCTGCCCTCACCGCTTTGGATACAGCCCAGGACTTGTTTGGCTTTCTGGGCTGGGAGTGCCCATTGCTGGGTCATGTCCAGCCTCCCCTCCACCAGCTCCCCCAAGCCCCACTCAGCAGGGCAGGTCTCGATCTGTTTGTCCCCCATGAGTAAGAACATGAGTATACTAAGAGATATATTCAGAAAACATGGTAATATATGTGTTTGCATTACACTGGTACCATGTTAAAAGTGAGGTTTTATGTGGAGTTCTTGGTATTCAGTTCCTATTTCCATGAAATTATAACTTTTGCAAAAATAGTGTATTAGACTGAAATGCCTTACTTTATAGCTAGAAAAGCAGACTCCCAGCTCTCTTTTTTTTTGTTAAAAGCTGATAGATATCGAAGGAAAAAAAAGCCAGTTTAATAATTGAACTTCATATACTTTTATCTTTTAAGGGCTACTTGTAACTAGAAGTATGAATAGAGTTTATTTTTTGTAATGGTTTTGGCCGTAATGGTCAATGTTAATGAATGTTCTATGAATGTAGTCCATTACTTGTGTCCAATCTTTATATTTTTACCATTCAGAATTTTACCAGTTAAATTCTGTAAAGGTCATGGTTTTCTCACATGGAATTGTTCTGAGCCTGGAACATTCATCTGTGCAGTGCCCTGCAACCAGTGCCCTTTCAGTGGTCTGTCTGGGGACTCATGGTTATTGTCCCTACTCTATTTATAGACATATTCACTCAGTTAGAAATACTTCTATTATTCTTCTGCTGTTTTTTTATGTTGTCTCTTAACAGCTATTTTTGAGTATCAAAAATAACTGAAACAGGATCAAGTCTTATATTTTTTACATTTGGGGCAGGCTTTGTTGACTTCCTTATGCACATAATACCCCAGTGTTTTGTTTTAAAGGTTAGACTATAGTTAAATATTTTGCCAAATTGGAGCATAATAGTCAGTGTTCTTGACTATTATTAAATAAGAATCTCTGATGACAGCAAAGTGAGTGGGGCTGGTAGGGATAGGGATGCTCTGTTACCTGAACAAGCATTTGTCCACATTCCCTTTGAAGCAGGTTAGATGGAAAGACCACTGGGACATAAGCATTTTCTGTTATTGATCCTACTTTAGCTAAAAAGCTTTCTGTAAGTCACTTTGTAGGTGGTCTGCCTAATGTTCCTGTAAAATAAAGTCTGTGATAGACCTGCTGAGAGAGATGGCAAGTACCTGAGGGCTGCCAGCTTTGGCCCTTGCATTCTGATGCTTGTTTGCTACTGTCCAGTAGGAAGTAATCAAAAATGCACATGCTGAAAGTGATGCAGAGAAGAGAATGCTAAATGTCCAAACAGAAATGTTGAGTTCACTGAACTGTCACACTACAGAAAAGTTCAACAAGCAGGACATGCATAGCACTGCTAAATTTCTGTCTGTCAGGTTCAGATGTGAAAAAATAGGATCTAAATCTGTAGCTTTTTCATGGATTGCATCTCCCTTTATAGCTTTGTAAAGCATGAATGTGAGTGACTTCATTTGTTCTAGTTTTCTTAAATAAGTTTTGCAGAACATGCTCTCATATTTTTCCAATTACTGAGTTACTGTTCTGTCAGCTTTTTCCTCAGTGAATGTTGGAGGACATATGTTTCTGTCTGCAGAGAGCTATGGATTCAGCCCAAGTACCTTCTGGGCACTCAGCTGCAGTGGCCAGGAAGTTTCAGCTGCTGTGCAGGTTCCATACAGTGAACCAGGAGCACTGTTTTGCTCTAGAGACTGTTCTGTTGTAACCCAACTTAGATTTGACTTCTTTTTTGAGATGTATCTGAGATTATCCCTTCTCAGTGGAGATGGTTCCACCTCTAATATAGGTGTTTTGTTTGACTAGGGTCTGTCTGGAGCAAGCTGTTCTCATAGCAAACACACTTGCTTTCCTGCATTATCAGTCTCCTGGAAAGAATG
This sequence comes from Agelaius phoeniceus, assembly GCF_051311805.1. Classification (NCBI taxonomy): domain Eukaryota; kingdom Metazoa; phylum Chordata; class Aves; order Passeriformes; family Icteridae; genus Agelaius; species Agelaius phoeniceus. The sequence goes on along the minus strand of NC_135271.1, from coordinate 22,563,580 downwards.
CATTCTCCAAGGATTATGCTCATGTATTTATGTGTTCTTAGTATCTTTCTTTAATGAAACATTCTTTTGATGAGCTAAGGTAAAGTATTAAAGGCAGTAAAAAAGTAGTTAGTGAGGAACTTTGGGGAATTAGTGATGTTTTAAACCCAAGCTGTTATTTAGTGTAAACTGATCCCTTTATTATTGAAGAGGCAAAAGTATATGGTCCATAGAGGTAAAGCACTATAATTTCCTGCAGGTGTTCTTTTGAAATTCAAATGTCAATGTTTGAGTCCCAAAAACCTTTACTGATTCCAACTGATTTGTGTAATGGAGCTATAAGACTATGGTTATGACATAGTAACAGCTATTAGCTTTAAAAGAAGGGGAATATGGTTTCACAGAGTTTTCAGATTAATTAACATTTATATCACTTTTTGTATGGCCATGTGATAGCTTTGAAAGAATCATAAATCCCCCCAATTTAATTTTTGGCTTATTTTTAATTAGAGAAGGAATTTATTGTGGTCTGTATGTTTGCAGGAATGTCAATTATAAAAGGACACGTGTAGTATCTAAAGTACATTAATTTTTCCCATGAATGAAAATTCTTTTGTGTTCTGAAACATCTTATTTTCTTTAATGATAGAGCAAATGGTCCTGTGGTCAGGTACAGATGTATCTCCTTTGCTGGGTTTACTGCTCTTAATGTTTTCATTAGGGATCCCATGCAAAGCATTCTCATTAACCTGTTGAGGAAGAATTAGTAGGAAAGAAAAAAGAGAAATGCCAGTTTCCCCCTGAAGGCAACACATAAAAGTAAGGTGGCAGGAGAAATGAAAGAAACTGGGAAAACTTTGTAGGTGACACATGCTAAAGTGCATTTAGAGTATGGAATAGTTCAGAGGAAACCTGTGGGTTAATATGTTATTGAACTCATTCTCAAAATACTGAAGTCCTGTTTGCAGGTAATTGAACTTACTGCTGCCTTAGAACACATCTCAGCACACCAGCTGTAACTACCAGATCAGCCACAGATACTTGTTTTCAATAGACTTAGAGGTCAGGAATCCATGAGTCATCAAGAAAAAACCTCTTCTAATCCAGATTTTTTTTCTGATAGCACCACACAAGACATGTCAAAAAGCTACATCCTCAGCTGCTTTGAACTTACAGGGTTCCTCTGAGATCTCTTCTTCTGTTAACATTAACTGCAGTTCCTAGCGTTATTAGCCAAGAAAAAAACCACTTTGGTGTCTCTTACCCTATGAAGTGTTTGTATTGTTGCTGTGTATAAGATCCAGTCTTGCAAATCCATGCTCGTTTTGCCAACATCTGCATGCCTATCATGGGTAGCCCATTTTTCAATTTTGTGCTGAATTTCAAGCACAGCTTCTCTTGTATTAATCCCACTGACACAGTGCTAACAGCTGATCTGCCATTTCTCTAAATGCAGTGCTGTACAAAGCCCAAACTGAATCAGTGCTGCTTCTGCTGGCAAGTGGGAGAAGAAGTCTAATTGTCATGTTTTTAAGTGCTCTGCTTTTTCTAATTATTTCTAGCAATAAGTCCTGAAGTTTGGTATTTTGTTTGTTAGATTGAATGTTTTTTAATTTAGTGTACCTGAAAGGGAATGTCAGATCCATTTCTTGAGTCAAGCATTTTTCTATCACCAGCCACATACAGGTATTGAAAAGTACTGTATGCTCATAGAAGTCATTGAGAGAAAGAAATATGAGGATGCCAAACTTGTAGTATTGCATTTCAGCCTTTAGATAAATGTACCTGTCAGTGTAGTGAGAGTATTTGTCCCCCATCGCATTATGGATTGTCTGTGGATAGAACCAGCAGCTGGTAACCTTTCTATTGCTAGATTCTGTTTGAAAGTGATGAATTGACAGAAGATAGTCACAGCAGACTGGATAAACAGTAGCTCCAGAAACTCTGAAAATTAAGCTCGGGTTGCAATAAAAGTAAACAATGCAATAAAAGCAGGCAATATAGCTGGAAATTGGAAGTTTTGGTTGGAATAGTACACTGTCTTAACCATACTCTCATGTAGCCATAATATGTTCTCAGTATGAATAAGAGATGCTCAGACTTGAGTTCTTGTTACTTAGTATGTGCATTTTACAATGTGGAGAGTCCAGTACTTGGTATAAATCCTCCCAGATTTTGCAAGTGCTGAACCTCTGATCTTATGTGAGTTAGAAATTCTTGTGAGTCCTGGATACAAGCATTGTTGGTAGGTAAGCAGAATTGCTCAGTCCAGGAGGAAACTAACCCATAGTCCTGCCTGATGAGTTTTAAGTCTCATAAACCTTTGTAGGTGATTAGAAATCCTGTCTGCATTTTGAATTTTGCTGTAAAGCTTGTGGTAAATAGAGCATGTTTTGTCTGTGTGTGTGAACTCATCTGTGAGGAGGAGGAAGTGGGCCCAGCAGCTTCTCCACCTCCTGACTCCCTGGAGGCACTGTCAGCCAGACACGTTCCTTTGAAGAGTTGTTCTGAGGTGTCTCCTCTTTGTTCTGGGAGGAAGATAGTAAATAAATGTTGATATGTAACTGCAGCAAATTTAAAAATAAATAATCCTTTTTGGCTGAGCAGCATTGCAGAGTGGGTTTCTGCATAGGGATTAGTGGGTACCTCAACCCTCAAGGAATCAGGCCATATATGTCTCAGAATCTTACACCAAACTGGGGTTTTGTACTTCAGGACTACTGACATATTGTTAAACCAAGCAGAGGAATTGACCTGCCAAGACTTTCATACACATCCTGTGTCTGAACTGGCTGCTGTAATTTCTGCCTGCCTTTGGCCATTGCTGTCTGCCTGTGGCCATCTCTGTGCCCAGGGGTAAAACCCTCATCAGCCTTACACAGAAGAGTTATCCCAATGGAGAAGGAAAACAGACATTGTTCCAGATAGGGAAAATCCCAGAGGATCAAGGGCAGCCATAATTATAGTTGTTCTGCTTGGTTGGAAGAATGCAGAGGAACTACAGTGGAGGTCAGGCTCCAGTTAAACATAATACTCTTTTGTTTGCAGCAAATGCAGTTTAGCAAACAAAACTTTAATCAGTGGGACCAGAAACATGGTTCAACATTTACCTTTCCTGTGTTCTGATATATAAAGTGATTCCAGCTTCCTTCACAAATGTGTCATGTTCTCCCAAGTCCTACAAAATCATCCTAGCGGCAAATGTCTTATATGCCTTTTTCATGGCTGATGATATAGTACCAGAAATAAAAGTTGCAGAATTAGGTAAGTTATAATTTTTGTCTGTTAAGTAACAGAATGACCCAACACACAACAAGGATATAACCAGCAGCTCTATTTTTAATTTCCTGTTAGGGTATTTCTGAAGATAGGTCACTGAATGCTGGACCCTTTTGTTGTGTCTCTTTTGCCTAGGGTCAGTCATGAAGTGTTTAATGTGGTTTTTGTTTTCTTTTCAGCTGAAATAAAGATCTGTTTTAAATACTACCATGGTGTTAGTGGAGCCCTCAGAGCTACTACTCCATGTATCACTGTGAAAAACCCTGCTGTGATGGTGAGTTTAGCCTCTTTGTTCATTGTATTTGGGGATGATTTATTGATAGGTTTTATAAAATGATAGTAGTAATGACAATATTAACTGTCAGACCAACCATCAACGTCTCCTACTTTTACTATTGACAACAATTATAAAAAAAAAAGTGCTGTCTTACAAAACTATGACAACTGGAAAGTTATTTTCATGGTTTTGTATTGCTCATAATAAAATAACAGTAAAAAGTCACTGGGCTTAACTGAAGTCTTTTATGCTAAGAATTTGACTTTGCTTGCATTCAGTTTTTTACTACTTAGAGTCTTCTGTAATTTAACACCATAATAGAAATTTTTCACATGATTATATAACTGAAACCATGTCCAGAGTCTCCATTTCTTCCTATTTCTTAACTATTTCCTGGTATTCAGTATGAAACTGTTGCAGAGATGGCAATTGTTAGTATGAATTAAACTGGAAAAAACTCTGCTCTTGCAAAACTTACTGAATTCTTTCAGTGTTCATATACCATTGAAATTTAGTAATTCCCTGATTATCAAGAAGTATTGTCTTAGTGCATTTGTGTTATGAGACTTGTTTAAGTTTTAGAGGAGTTTTTTTAGTTGTTTACGTCGCAGTGGAATAGTTGTTAAGCAGTGGCAGAAAAGGCCTCCAAACTTGAACCATGGTGCTTTTGCTACAAGTGATTTAGCTATCAGGTTAGTTCTGCAGCTGAGCTTCAGCAAGTTTCACAGTGCATTTGATTTGTTGATGTTAGCTGCCAAATATTTAAGATCACAACTGTCAGGGTGGTGTCCTGACAACTGCAGTGTTGAGGGTGCAGTAAAGCAGAAATTACTCAGACTGCATAACATTTATTCTGAACTTGTGTTTTTTCAGTGTTGTGTATTATATACACAACATGCTATGGTTATCTGACACTAAATGTGCTGTACTAGACTTTGTATCTATAATATCCAAATGTGTGTGGGTTTTCTCTTAGCATTACCAACCTAGGTGGTAGCATCATTTAATTGTCAGATCTCAGTATGAGTAACAGTTTCACAGATGCATACAGACTCGATACTTTACAGGAGAAAATGTGTCATAGTTAATGAGCCTGCCAGCTACTGTCTTTAATCAATTTATAAACTAAAGACAGGTAGTCTGATTTTGAGCAAGAGGAAAAAATGCATCTCAGAATAACCCTTATAATAGGCTGAGTGCTGCACTATATCATTACTGAGAAGCAGAGTGATTATACTGAGTGGAGAAACCACTTGAACTTTTGTATTTTCTTGACCTTATCGTATTATCCACCAGCAGTTTTGAGAATCATTGAACAAAAGGACATCTGAACATCTCTCATCTAACTATGCATTTAATGACTTGGTAGTTACCTGGAGGGCTGTCTTTGAGACTCATGGTAATTCTTGAAGGCTTATACCAGCTTTTGCTCTTTAAATGTCTTTCATTTGAAAGGTAATGCAGGGTCCTGGCTATTGTACAGAATTCACACACCTGCTGAAGGGGTAATTTTATATAAACATTTTTGTTTGCGTTAACAGTGCAGCCTTCCAGAAATAGAGAGCTGTTAGATTTCCTGATGAGCATGTTGTATGACAGTTCAGATGATACTTCCTAAAAATGTCATATTGGGTTAGTTATGTGTAAGTAAACCTGTTGTTAAACATTAAAACTTCACTACATTTCCGTGGTTTTGGTGATGAGCTTAAGAACTGTGCAATAGAGACCACTGAGTTCTCTTGGTACTGGTTCTGTCTTTTCTTAGAGAAATGCTGTTTGAGGAAGAGGTAAGAGTCATGGTGTGCTCACTCCCCTTTTTTATGGTGCAATAATTTCCTTGCTTACTGGGTTTTTTCATACTGATGGTGTATCACACCAGGTATTTCATTCCATCATATTTTTGGATAAGCAGCTAACATTCTATTGTGTTACTTTGGCTCAGAGGAGATAGAAGGCCTGATGGAGCATTTAGAAACACAGTGTTACACCAGATGACATGGCCTTTGTGCTGCAAAACTCTGTGTGTATGTGCTGGGATGAAATTTTTCACTTGGGGCAGAAGAATTGAAACTGCTGTTTAGATCATAATGGGAAAGGAAGAGGTTGTATAGAAAAGTCATGGAAGTGCTAGGGAACATTGTCACTGTTCATGTTACTATAGCTGAATTGTCGGCACATTCTGTTTTCTACAATATGAAGTTAGCAATAAAAATTATGTTATTTGAATGGAGTCCAACTTGTAGCAGAAAAACAGGTATAGAATGGGGAAGGCCTTTTTGTTGATGAATAACATTTTTAACAAGGAAAACAGTGTGTGCAGAAATAAACCCAGAAGAGGAAACTGGAATACACAGCATTCCTGTGGCATTGCCTGGACAGCATTGCTATCACAGTGGGATCACTCTCACTGCTTCCATGGTATCTGTCTGTGGACAAGGGGACAGTGATCCAGCTGGAATTAACCCATTGCTTTTGATGCCTTCATAGTTTTGCTACCACCTGTCACTACTTAGGCATCTGTATAAAATCACTGGCATAATAATGTCATGCTGGGTGGAAAAGGGATAGTTCTGAGCACTCTGGTGAGACTTGTCTTGCCCTGAGAGGTGGGAAGTGCCCATGAAGCCAGCAGTGAGGGAAGGGAATGGACTGGCTGGCGAGTGGCAGTGCTTGCTGGCACGGGGTGTCCCCTTACGAGACTGCTGAGGCCCATGGGGATGCCAGGCCCCGTCATCATGGCTGGTTCCTCATCACTTTGTCTGGAGAAATCCACGTTTGCTAATTCCAATGAAATTCTAATGTGCTTGCTGATCATCGTGGGAAGTATTTGATATGATATTATTAAGCAGCTTAAAGCAGTATAAAAAGTAATGACTATGTGTTTGATGAATGCAAAGAAGCTTCCCTGTGGCTACTGCAGCTCCAGAGTCATTTATTCATCTGGTGACTTCAAACCACTGCTCAGGGCTGCCTCACATTCTTCATCTACAGTCACAGGTGTGCCCATTTTTATTCAGCTGATTTGCATCTTTCAATAGATCAGAGCCTGTTCTATCACTGGTATTAATCCTCAGTGCTGTGTTTGGCTCAGATTTTTTTCTGTGTCACCTCTCCTGCCTGGGAGTGAGTGCAGTGCCTGCCCAGGGAACCATTTGTCTTGAGAGATCTCTCCATTGATGTCTCTGTGATAGATTGTTTGGCTGGATGCACATCTCCTCTGTCTTGAAAGACAAATCCTTCTGCTAGTTGAAAGAGACAGACATTAATACAGGAGAAACTTTTATTCTGAAGTAGTTCTTTACCTAATAAGGGATTTCAGTAGAAACCAAACCTCAAAAATCTGTGCAGCATAAGCTTTTAGACCACATTTATATTTAGATGTCTGATGCGCTTTTCTGTTTGAAAGGAGCTTTTGTTAATAGAGCTAAAAGCTTTTTTAGTCTCTCTTTGATCTCTTTGCTTTTTTTTTTGTTGCACACTAAATTATCTATTTGTGGAAAGTGACAAAAGTTACATGTGCTGTCACTGGACAGCTCAGTGCTTTGATGTGTTTTACAAATCCATGCTGTTGTTTGTTATTTTACAAAAGGGAAAGCCGTAAGAGATACAGGTTTTTCTCTGATTCATATTGTCTGCATGTGTGTTAGCCTGTACATGTTCTATTTGGAAGATTTGGGCTACTGGTATATTAGCACTGTGTGACATAAATAATAGATATTTTGCTGTAAACTAATGCTGTGGCTGAGGCTGTCTGTGGTAGCAAGGCAGTATTTGGTTAGCTTCTTCCCTAGCATAGTATCTTAAAATTGTGTTATATCATCCTCAGGCATGTACAAAGCAGATGAAAACTTCTGTGGTATATTTCTTTTTTTTCCTCTTCTTCAGATGGGAGTAGAAGGCACAGATGAAGGTGCTTCTGGAGCTCAGCACTCTAGGAAGTTGGTCAGCTTTACCCTATCAGGTAAAAAACAATACTTCTCTATCTTTTACAAATTATTGTTTAAAAAAAAATTAAGTTTCTGTTCTAAATAACATCAAAGATAGATTGCTTTTCTTCATTAGCCTCTGTAGGAGCACACTCTAGTGGCTTGAAAGATGTCATTTCTTTAGAACTTCTGTTTGTTGAAAACCAGCCAGAATCATGGATCTCCAGGAGTGAAAGAAATGGATTTGATATATCCCAGCATGAAAAATTTAGGGAAATTTCAAGTTTGCACAAGGGACAGTTCCTCCCTGATGGAAGAGTGGAAAGCATAACTTGTAACTAAAATGCAGTCTGGCTCCATCACTTTGAAAGAAGCAATAGCTGAATGGTGATTTAGAAAGGGAAAAAAATTTCACTTGTAACAGAGCTAAGCTGTCACTACAGTGAAATAGCTGTAGGGGTGCGGTCTACCAGCTTCACTTGTTTTGATTAGCACTTTATTCCAGGGAAATCCTGTGTGAGACAGAAGCATATTCAGCTTGAGCAAAGGCAGATGAAATTCACTTCTGAATATTGAAGAGCTGACAATAAAATGTGCAGAGATTGTAGAGGTAGAGCAGAAAAAATGCACTGCTTTTTGGAGTGGCCTTTCAGCAGTCACCTGAGATAGAGCTGATAGGTTGTACAGACTCACATAGTGGACTATACAAGTAATTGCTTTGTGCGTTCTGAAAAACCTGTTTTGTTTAATATCTGTATAACTGTTTAACATCAGTTGTGATTCTGCCTGAGGAGTCCCATGAAATTATTTTGACTGATAGGCATGTGACTCATGTCCTGTAATGTTTTTAGGTTGTTCATTTACACATGACTCTATTTCATCATGTTCCTGCTGTGTGGCTTAATTCTGAATTTTGGGTAGGATTCTTTTTTTCAGCAAATCCACAGGCATGGCATTTAAGTTTAGAGCAGTGAATTCTGCTGGATGTCTAAACTGTATGTGCCAGTTGCATTGCTGCATGCAGCATACTGCTGTACTTAATGGAAAAAGAAAAGTCTTCTGATTCAGCAAACCTACACAGAAACAGAAATATTTTACAGTTAAGTTTAAAATCTAATATTATATTAAAAAGTACCTCTTTATTTTTCTTGTTGCTGAAGCTTGCACTGTCATTGAAGTCCTTAGTCATGACAAAATGCTCCTGGGAAATTATTATTTATTGTTGTAAGTTGTGAGGGCAGCAGTACTGAGGCTTCCCTAGGGAAAAAAGAAGCCTTTTCAGAAGACTTTGCCTCATTTTATGTGAGGTGGATTATCTGCTCTGTTGGGAGAAAATTGCATCAATAGTCCAGAGTAGACTTGGTAGGTTACATTTATCAAAGACTGAACTTTTGGAAAGTGTCTTTTCACTGCATTACCTCCCATACAGTTTTTTATCTTCTCTCCTCACCCAGAAACAAAACAAGTACTGTGTGATTCATTTTGGGCTGTTTCTGTTGGGGTTTCTTTTTTTTCTTTGAGTGGAAATACCTTAGATGCCTTACTGAGAAAAATATTTGTAGGTGAGCTACAAGTTTATGTGTTTTGCTTTACAAATAAGTGGAGGCTTGAATGTAAATGAGGATGTTGATACCTTTCTTCCTTATATTCTTTTGGGAAAACACTTGATTTCCTGCTGTACACTGGATCCAGTTAATGTGTGAGTACTTTTAAGTTGCTTTATTTAGTAATCTATGGTGAATTGATTTCCTGGGTAATATTTTAGGAATACACTACTTTGTGAACTAGCTTTAATTTACTCGGTTCCTTTTTCCTTCCTTCTTGTTTTGCTTTTTAGATATTAGAGCAGCTGGACTTAAAAAAGGCATGTTCTTCAACCCTGATCCTTATCTAAAGATGTCCATTCAGCCAGGCAAGAAAAGTACATTTCCTACGTTTGCTCACCATGGCCAGGAAAGAAGGTCGACTATCATCAGTAACACAACTAATCCTGTTTGGCACAGAGAGGTAATGTATCCCTTCTGGGAGCTGTCTGCCAGCTGATGCAGCGTACCAGGCTTGCATTTTCTCCTCATGCATTAGGCCTTACTCTCTTAAAGCTGTGAGCTTATTTTGTAGCTAGTTATTTAAAGTGACAAAGAAATTTTGGTAATTTTAGGAACCCTGTTAGTGGGTAGAAGCAGTTACTGTCTGCATATTAAAGCTGGGAATTTAAGCTGCTGGCAGTTCTTTCCCTTCTCTGCTAAAAAAAAGCTGAACTCACTTAGCCACCCTGTAGGTTTCATCAAACTGCAAAAATAAATTAATTGAAGCTGGATTATATGTTGTGAGAAGACTCTTTAAGAGAAGTTACACTGCACGAGCATTCATGCTCAGTGATTGCAACAACTCTTCATTTGGAAATGGAGTTTTCGTACTGCATAGCAGGTGACAAATTTTCAGTTTTGTCAGGCTGAGGGGATGCTCTTTGATGTAGCCCCTGCAAGCTACACCTTGGCAGGAAGGAAAACCCAGGAGGGTGTTAGAGCACCACTCAGCAAGGGGGGAAACTGGTAGTCTGGCCAGTTTGCCAAACGTGCTTGTATTGGGTAAACTGTGCATCCCACGGAAGGAAATCAGTCCCACAACTGTCATTGAATGCAGGAGAGCCATGTCTGTGCTTTTGAAAATAAATGTTTATGTGGCAAAGTGAAACTGCTGACACACATCCATAGCCCTTTCAGGACTGGCAAGCGTGTACTGTGGTGAATGTTAATGTACTCTTTGGGAAGATGAAAATTGAGTAGGCTTTGGGGAATATTTCCACATATCATAAAGCAAACAAGCAGTAAAGCAGAACTGAGCAGGGCCAGCCAACATTAGCACTGCCCTAGGGTACTTGGTTGTGGGAAAGACTGTAGATGTGAGTAGTCCTAAAATCTTTTAAGAAAACTAAGTTCGTGTCTCTACACTGATTCTTCAGCTTTCAGTCTGTCTGTCTGTCCATCTATCCAGTAGCTAGATAGAAAATTCACTCTTTTTATCCCCTCCCTTTTTTTCCCCTTCTCCAGTTCTCCTTGGCTTTGAAGCTTATTAGAAAAGAGATAATGTTCACTGCTGCACATATTGTATTAGCTTGCTTTAGCTGCTAGATCTTGCCTTTAGCAATGCTCTGACAACAGCAGTTATGATCCCATTACATATTCTGTCCTAGTGGTGCAGGATTGATCCTGTTTTACACCTAATACTTGCTGCAAAGTAATTTGCAATATTATAGCAAACTGAGAGTGACACATTTTTAAGTTCTGTTTATCAGAGGAATCCAGTTGTGACAGTTGCTCAGCATGAGGAAGGTATTTTATTCCTGATCCAGTTTAATTGGTTTTTTTGAAGATGTTTATCTGATACCTACCATTGAACTGAAGAGCTATTTTTCCTATTTCTCATTGTTCAATCTATCTTTGGCTTCCTAACTACATGTGAATTAGGCATTGTGCACAGGTGGTTTGCTCAGAGGTCATAAAGGTGGCAGATAGTAAAAGGATAACCAGATGACCTTGTTTTTTTCTGAGTAGGTTATGCCATACTTTGCTTGCTTATGTGGAATATTTTAAAACCTAGATGACAAATACAAATTTTGGGTTCCTAAGCTTGTTTTCCTAAGGGAATTTATCATCACACTGTATGTATGTGTGTGTGTCTGCCAACATGCTTGCTTAACATTTGCCCTTTACCACATTTGAAACATTTGGCTGTCATTGGGCAGACTTGACAGAGCAGTAGAGATCTAAGAGATGAAGTACTCACAAAATTCATGAAAATGAAAGCTGAGAAGAGTAACTGTTAATGTTCCCATGTAGGGAAAGGTAGAAAAATGATTTTACCAGACATTAAGAAATCTTCCGTAAAGTAGCACCATGTTGTTTAAAGGGCTCAAGTGCAGGAAAAGGTTCTCTTGGAATTTGCTGGGAAGATTTGTCAATGCTGGAGAAAAACTCCATAGAAAATTCTCCTTCTGTAGTAATGCTGGTCCTGAATGTACTGTATCCACCTTGCTCTTTTGACTTCCTGTCATGCATACAAAACATGAATGCCAAGCATGGTGTTGGGAGGGAAATTCTTCTGAGCACAGCCTGGAGTGAGACACTTCCTTGCTCCTGCATGGACCTGACAGAGTACAGCCAGGATTCCTTCTCTTTTTGCTTTCCCCTATGCAAATAGATGCAAGCAGTAGGATACAGGGCGTTCTTTCTGACATACACCCTGAAAGTGCTTTTATCCAGTGCAGTTTCTTACTGAGCAATTCTTTTCAAGGAACTGTGAAAGGGGATGAGGAACAGTAAAAAGCTAGTTACATATGCAAAAATTCTTTAATAAATGATGTTGACATGATTTTGTCATGTGGAAACTGCTGTCATCAGTCATTACTTTTGGAGTTTGCTGCACATTAGTAGTAATTAAGTACATTCTTTCTGAATAAAGGTGTATTGATATGGTGTCAAATATGTTCTTTCCTTCCAGAAATATTCTTTTGTTGCACTTCTAACAGATGTCCTGGAAATTGAGGTTAAAGACAAATTTGCCAAGAGTCGTCCGATCATCAAGCGCTTCCTTGGGAAGTTAACCATACCCGTTCAGAGACTTCTGGAGAGACATGCAATTGGGTAAATGGAACCATTCTTAATGCTAACTTGTGTTCAGCAGGAGGGCTCAGCATCTAGGATACTGAGAGCAAAGAGCAGCCTTTCTGGCTTTCTGATACAGACCAGCAAATTTTTACTACATCTGTACTAAGAAAATATTGTAATTTATAATAGCTTTATTGCCTGACTGGGAAATGGCAACGTTTCTAGCCCTGTCCTGAATACATGTACCCACGTTTCTGTTGGTGTGTGTCTTTTTCTTTCAGCGTTATTTCTTTACATAAAAAATGCTATTCACAAGAAACCTTACTCTCTGGCTAGCTAGTCAAGAAGCAAGGCATTTTCATAGTACTACATGGTTGTGTGTGCAAATCTTTTAGAACAAGCAGGTATAATTGACTGGCTTCTTGTACAGCTGGTGTCTTTTTAAGTGTCACTTCACTAATCAGAGATGCAATATCCCTTCAGTGAATTGGCCAGAACTGCAAGGCTGGGAGTCCTTATTTTCAGAGTGCTTCTAGTAATACACAATTAAAATTGCCTGTTGTTATGAATAGCTCACTGATGGGACTCGAAATTCACCTCTTGTGCATGCCTTTTTTAAAGGCCCTGCCTCAAAGTTTGCTGAAGTTAGTGTCTCAATTGACTTAAAAAAGCCACAGGATTAGGCCCATGAGGAATCATGGTGAAATTAAATGCATATTTTCTGCTTTAAAGCTTAAGGGCATGGCAGTGTCATCACACTTATACAAACTGGCCTCCTTTCCCACAGATATTCCCCTCAAAGTAACAGGTTGCATAAGGGGAAAAAATCAAATTCAATTTGAAAACAGTTTTCAGCTTTACATTTTCAAAGTGGTGTCTACACTGCTAAGTAAAGGAAGAATAAAATTGTAAGAGTAGCTTAAAATTTTGGTTATACCTTCTGACACAGAACTTTCTTTAAAAGCTTGTCCATTTGTTTTGTAGTGGCATCCAAGAACAGTGGTATATACACAATAAAACTTTTCTAGGAAGTGCCTCACATTGAATTTCAACATATTGGTTGAACAAGCAGCTTTTTCTAATAAATTTGCACACTCTATACATTCAAAAATAACACCATGATCTAGGCTGGTTTTAAAACCTAGTGCAGGGTGTACATTTCCTTGCTAAACACCAAAATGTTTTTGTGCTCTGGGATTCCTGGTGCTGTGATTTGTGGAAATTACCAATTTGCTGTGTTCATCAGTTCTCACCTCTGTTTTTTCAAACCGTTAATCTGAAAGACATTGCCTGTTTTCTTCTCTGAATTTCAGTTCTGTATATTTGATATACCAAATTGTTTTAGGAAAGGAAAGGCAGTATAAGAAATCTGTATTAAGAATATGAGTATTTGGATAGTTTGTCATACTGCTGTTAGAACTGACATTAAGTCTTTGCCTCTTCTTCTGTAATATATTTGTCCATTTTCAGTTTTTGTGTAAAGACAGACAATATTTCACCAAGGGTTTTGCAAAGTTAAAGTAGTGGTTAATGTAGATGTGAAGTAGAAATGTACCAAATACACAGTTATAACTGCTAATGCTTTTGCATTTTTTTTTTGGTCAAGCAAGTATGAAACCATCATTTTGGTGATGTCAGGGATGATGCTTAAGGAATGAAAAGATGAAATCCAGAACCATCCCCTTTTAATAAATTCTGCCCCAGTTTTAGCTGTAGTCAGAGCTCACAAATTTGTGTAATGAAATGGCCAGTGGCTTTAATTTCCTGGAAAACATGATAAATAAGCATGAGAATCATCTAGAATTGATTCAGCTCAATACAGAGAAGGCATTATTCATGACATGGCTTCCTCTATTCTTGAATGGCATGGAGTAATACAAAATTTATGTAAGAACTGGAAACCTCAGATATCTGATGGTGACTTGTACTGGGAGTACAGAGTGAGGATCTGTGACAGGTCCTGGAGACACTACTGCAGAGATTTGGTATCCTGTGGCCTATAGAGCAGCGTGGAGAGGGAAGCCTGCTTGTCCACTCAGGGCTTTTTCTTTCCCCTGAAAGTTTATGCAAACTGCTGCAGCTTATTTCAGTAATAACTTAATTTGTTTTATTTTGCAGTAGGAGTGCTCTCAGTAAAAGAGAGGTGTTTATACCAGTATAAAGTTATTTGCATAAATAGCAATAATTTCCTTTAGTAGGAAATTATTTCCTTGCAGGTCTTTAGTAGCTCCCTCTTCTTCCTTCAGCTGTCCCAGCTGTGCTGAGGGGAGCTGGGGCTGTGAATTCTGCCTGTGCCTAAATAAAAATGTACAGCCTGGGATCTGATCCAAAGTCTCAAGCTGATACAAATGTCTAACCTAGTCTGAGCCCCACTGAATTCAGTAACTCTTAAGAACGTATTTAAAGATAAATTCAAGCATTAATAGTTTTACTATATCAGAATGTAGAAGTGCTTTGTTGAATGTGAAAAATTAGGAAGTAACTATTTGTGACTTTCATACATAGTAAAAACCACAAGGGGGCAGAAAGGTTTTGTTAATTATAAAACACTGTGTTGGGGAAAGGAGTAGGTTAGCCTAGAGAGGGACCTTTGTAATTTGATTTCTTTAGAACTCAAGATATTTAGGGATCTATAAGAATTGGTGGGGCACAATCAATTTGGAATTGATCAAACATAGTTTTTTAGGCTGCTTTATCTGTTAACAAAACGTATTTTGCACCATTGTTGGGGTGTGCTTTTCCATGCAAACCAGAGTATGTGGCCAATTTTAAGACCATAATAGGAATTAAATACTGAAAACATGAAGCCAGCAAAAAATGTTAAAAACCCAATATTTTTGATTTTGCAGAGACCAGGTTCTCAGCTATAATCTTGGCAGAAGGCTCCCTGCTGATCATGTTAGTGGGTATCTCCAATTCAAAGTGGAAATCACATCTTCTGTTCATGAAGGTGAGAATTTGTCAATGATCTGGATCTCCATATAGTTGTATGGAGAGAGTTTCTCTGTATTTCTATGTCTAGGCTTTTCTGTTGTTGAGGACAACAATATACTTTCTCATTTGTGTATGGTCCCCCTACTACAGATTTTTTTGTATTTGGATTCAAAATTTAGATATGGCACATACTGCCTTGGAGATGGCAGTTCAAGAACCACCAACACTTAGCATATTGTTTTTTATTTTCTTGGATTGATTCTAAATTAATCTGCTTATGATTCTCATTGTATGCTTGGCAGTGCTCTGTCTTTTGAAAGGAAAATGGGAATCTTTAAAGGCATACTATACCTCTTAATTTTTCTATATCCTACAAAACAGTATACAGACTTATACAGAGAAAATTCTGTAACTGCTGTTCCAACACTGTAGATGCCTCTGTTACTTTGACTGAAGTTTCTTCCCTTAGTTTTCTGATTGAAGTTAGCAAGCATCTTCAAGGATGCGTATTTTTATATAATTTAAGTAGAATGAACTATGTTTTATTGATGCTCAGTGTTTCACCTTCATTCTTTCTGTCTCTGCAGATGCTTCACCAGAAACAGTTGGGACTTTGCTAGGAACCAACTCTGTAAATGGAGACTTGGGCAGCCCCTCTGATGATGAGGACATGCCAGCAGGACATCACGATACATCCACGGTGTGTTCCAATGGCCCAGTCTTTGAGGAATCTTCTGGAGACACAATCCTGAGACATTCTTTAAGGACTAGTAGGACTCTGGAGACAGACCAGGATGAGCTGACCTCTGGTGGTTCAAGATCATCCCCTCCCAGAGGCCGCCAGGACTCACTAAATGACTATCTTGATGCAATAGAACACAATAACCATCCCAGGCCAGGGACATCTGCCTGTGGCGACCGTCCACGAGGAGCCTCCCCAAAACTGAGGAGTAGCTTCCCTACTGACACAAGACTTAATGCTATGCTTCACATTGACTCAGATGAAGAGGAGCACGAGCTGCATCAAGACCTGGGTTTTCCATCTTCTTTGGAAGATGATGGTGGCTTAGTAATGCTTAATGGTGCTACCAGAAACGTTGAAAGAAATGAAGTAAGTTCCTCATCAGATCAGGTAATGCCGGGGCCTGCAGAGAGTGAAAGGGTTTCAGCCTCTGATGCTCCTTTGCCATCAACTGATGACCAGCAAGATTCTCTCCCAGAGCTTCCACCTCCGGAGGAAGGAGCCGAGAGCCTGCAGGGCTCTCAGGCTGAGGCCGCAGCAGAGCAGGCTGGCAGCGAGTCCGCTGCCCCTCCGGAGGCAGAGCAGCCTCCCGGCAGCGCGGACCCGGGAGCTGCTGAAGCCGCAGGTGGGAGCAGAAGGGGCGTCAGCGAGACGGAGTCCATTGACCAAGGCTCGGAGCCTTCGCAGCTGTCGTCGGAGACGGAGCAGAGCGACCCCGCTCGCACCGAGAGCGTCAGCGAGGCCAGCACCCGGCCCGAGGGGGAGAGCGACGCCGAGGGCGCCGACAGCTCCTGCAACGAGAGCGCGACCGTGCGGCGCTCCTCCGTGGAGATGCGCTGCTCCTCCTGCGAGAGCGCCAGGTTTCCCGAGACTCCGGCCTTCTCCCCCCAGGAGGAAGAGGAGGAGGGAGCCTGTGCCCCCGAGGCAGCTGCGGCGGAGCCGGGTGCCGAAGCACAGGAGCCTGCGAGCGCTGCTGGTTCTCTGCCTGCGGTGCAGTTACCTCAGGAGGAGGCGCAGGAAGCTGAGGCAGGTGAACTGCAAGACCAAGAGGAAACAGAAGAAATCTGGCAAAGAAGAAGAAGCCTGCAGGCAGCAGCTGCCCAGAGCCAGTCTCAGGATGAAGAAGTTGAGGGAGCGCAGGCAGCTTGTGAGGGTGCCACAGCACAGCTTGAAGGAGCTACTGGAGGTAACAACTGCAGGAGGCACTTTCTGGAGTGACCTTACTGCACCTGAAAACAAAGGTCGTTAATGTCTCAATTTCGTTGTCTTTCAAGGTTTTTTTTTTGTTCCTTTGAATTTATTTCTTTTTTCAAGTGACTCTTGGAGGTTTTTGATTTAATGAAAAATCCAAACCTGAAATATCCAAAATATGTTTACTTTAAAATTGGATGTATTTTAATTCGTGAGAGAGTAGTGAGGAGGAGGAAAGAATTCCACAATACTACCCTGCTCCCTAATGAAAATGGTAATGAAGGACAAAACTCCTCCAAAAGTATGAAATGCAAAATAGAATTTATATCGCGCTCCTTTTTTTGGATGGTTTATATTAGCATTAAAACATAAGGTAATCAAAAGAAAGGGGAAAGGAAAAAAATAATAATATTTTGTCAGCTTCAGGCTCTTTATTTTCCTTTTCCTAGTTCCTTCTCTGTACAGATGGATCCTAGCGCACTGGAACCTTGGGAGGAGAGAAATATATTGCCCAAGTTAACACTGTAAAACTCTTATTGATTTTAAAATTATTTTAACAGTTGAGAATTTTCTGTCTCACTAAAATCACTGAAAGTAGAAATGTGTCCCTAATGAATTGTTTCCAAGCAACTTTAATAATGGAATCCGTTCAGTTTCTTCAGGGACTGAAGTATATCCAATCAAGTGGGTTTCCAAATACATCTTTTTCATAACATACCAAGAGCTATATATAAGCAATAATTTCCTCTCTTCATAAACAGGTTATTTACTGGAAATAACAATTTTGGTGTTTATTTCAAATACTGTCAATATTTTACAGCATTTTCCAGACATTTGGGATGCTCTTTATTAGGTGTCAGGTTGCATATTTTGCAGGTGTCATATTTTGCAGATCAGTTTGGCTGCAGCAAGGAAGGACAGTGGATAGTTCCACCTCCCACTCTTGAGGTTTCTGCAGCCAGGTGGAGCTTTGTCCTGGGATATGGCTCAGGCTCAGGTTGTTTCCATGCCCTGACTTTGGCTGCTCACATATGGATGTAGCACATCCCAGAGATGATGTTTCCAGTACCAAGACATCCCAGAGGAATCACTTGCCTTGAACTGTCAGCATAACTTATTTTGACCCCAAGAAAAGATGACTGTTAGATATATCCTGAAATATCATAGTCCTGCAAAGCTTTAACACAGCTTGCTCAGTTTAGAGGTAACTCCAGGGCTTCCCCACATTGACTGAAAAAAGAAATAAAGAAATTTGTGTGTGTTTTGATTCCAGGTTCTCCAGCCAATGGCCACCAGCCCTTGAGGTCCCTGCCTTCGGTGCGTCAGGACGTTAGCCGGTACCAGAGAGTGGATGAGGCTCTGCCACCAAGTGAGCTTCTCCATACTTTAATTGGGGCATAAGCTGCCTGTGGCTCATTACTGAGAGTTCATTACATTTCCTTTTTTGAATGTGAGAACTGAGAATGAGCAGCTGAGAAGCTGGAAGTGAGGAGTGATGATGGTTGGGTCCGGTGTTGTTGCTGTGATAATTATACCTGGTGCACACAGACTTGCTGAGTGTCACTCTTGCAGAGACAGTGCTGCCTTTCCTGTGGCACTGCACAGGGGTGGGAGATGAGGTGATGGTGCCTGTGAGGCACTGTGAGCTGTCAGACACTCTGAAATCTCTGAATACTGCTTGTGTGCTAATGATTTACAAAGGAATTACAACATCCTGCATATCTGCAGATTAACTTACAGATGTCTGTGCTTTCCTTGCATTTTTTGAGGCAGAGTGAAGATTTTATATTAAAATAAACCTGGACATTAAGCAACAGTTAGATGAGCTTTAATGAACAAATGAATTTTAATTTCTCTAATGCATATGAAAAATACGTTGCTCTCAATTATTGAACTTATTCATGTGCTTAAACTTTGAGAAGTGAAAATCTATTCAGTATTAGGTATTCAAAGAAAGGACCCCCCCCCTCCAAAAAAAAAAAAAAAAAAAAAAAGGTACACAGCTGATAGGCAAACATTGCTTTAAACCAAATATGAAAAAAAGGAAATTCAGACACACTGAAGTCTGTGTCAAAGCTCTGTTACTTTAAAAGAGTCAGGAATTAAGATATTTAGTGTAAAATGAACAGATCCCTATTTCCCAGTATGGTATGGGGCTGTGTTTGCTCTGTGATTGGAACAAGTAACTGGAAGGAGCCTGATAGCAGAACACAGATAGAACTGTGTGTGCAAAGCCAGGATAATGATATGGTTGTGCAGCCTGCTGTTCTGTTATAATCAGATGAATCTTGTGTGCACATCTTCGAGTTAATTAACTGCCATCCTATTATACCAGTTCTACGTTTTACAAAGCTGTCTCTGGGAGACAGATATTTCAGGAATGCACAGAGATAGCTGGTCCAGTTCTGTGGTTTCAGAAGAAAACTATACACTACAATAACTACTTGGAAAAACTGCTGAATTATTAGTGGAAAAAGCTTTGGCTGCATAGTATTTTAACATTTCTGCCATTTACTGGGTTTCTGCATGATGCATTTACACATCACCCTTTACAGTCAAAGCCCAAAACAATCTCTGTGTAATTCTTAATATAAATAAAATCTACTAATCATTGCCTAGATTCAATTTTTTTCTCCAAAGGTCTGCTTTCAGATCTGTGACAGGTTTCATACTTTAATACTGAAAAATTAAGGAAAATATTAAGAATATGATTTTGAGCTCTAAACTGTAATTTCTTTTTAATTTGGGTTGTATTCAATTTGTTGTTTCACCAAAATTTGAAAGTAAGGAAGAAAAAGATGTGTATTTCTTTCAGTCTTATGTTAGGTCAAGTTAAAGAAAAAGAGAAAGAATTTAAACATTTATTTCTGCCTATAATGTGCAACAATAATGCTCTAGTTCCTACATTCCTGGGGAAAAAATTAATAAAGCTTGATCATGAAACCTTGATGAATGACAATTGTGCAATTCAGCAAGCTATTTGTAACACATTTGACTAACACTGATTTGATGGAATATAGCCTTATATAAGAACACAGCAGAAGACAGCCTTGTCCATCACAGCACTGATGCAAATGTCTTACTTTGAAAGCCATTGCTCAAGTGTTTAAACTTGTGTATTTTAAATTAAGTGCAGATTTTCTTCTGCAAGAGCATGTTATAGAAATGGTGAATGTGTCAGAATTGGGCATAAACATGACAAGAAAAATCCCAACTTATTATACAGTGGTTTAGGGCTTGACAATTAAGCAGGATAATGAATTCACAAATGTGAACTATTTGAGGGAATTTTTTTGTTGTTTGTTTTTTTTCCCAGTGAACAATTCTATTCTTCCTGGAATACTTGGGTGTTCTATTTTGTTTATGAACTCTGGTTTAAAAACTTGAGTGTTTTTATTTTGTCAGCAGATACTACTTTCACTTAGACTTGCAATATAGACAGTGTCATCTAGACACCTGCTGAGCTCTCCTGGTTTTCAACTGATGTGCTAAATGGTTTGCACGTTTTCTGTAGTTGCAGGTGTCTAAGAATCAGGCATTTCTTTTTCTGTATAGATGTGTGGTTTTTATATACATATACATATGTCTGCGTTGTAGTAGAAATGATTATTATAGAGACAATAGGTGGGGTTATAAAAGTGACAGAGCTCCAACAAATCAATAAATTTGTCCCAAGCCCTCCATGGTTTACAGTATTTTATTGCTCCTTAGACTGGGAGGCTCGAATTGACAGCCACGGGCGGATTTTTTACGTGGACCACGTGAACAGGACAACAACATGGCAGCGCCCCACAGCTCCCCCAGCCCCACAGATCCTGCAGAGATCCAACTCCATACAGCAGATGGAGCAGCTCAATCGCCGGTAAGAGTCACCCTTGGTGCTTGTCATTTCTGTGTGCTTGCACAGCTGCATTCACCATTGCAAGGCTGAGCATGGAGACAAGGCCACAGCTGCTCCCACTGCTGGCCTTAGGTGGTTGTTCTTGTGGGTCTGTTGCTTTTAGTTTGCATGTGAGTTTCCAGGGCTTTTGTGTTCCACCTGTGATCTTAAGCTATGTGACCAAAAATAATACATCTGATGGTGGTTGTCAGAAATTCAAAAGACTATTAATGCAGAAATCAGAGGTCAATATATATTAACCTATATGGCAGAAAATATGGGCAGGTTCCCTCGGAGCCAGAATTGGATCATAGTTACCATATACTATATGTAAAGTCCAGTTTTCCAACCCTAGGTACCAGAGCATCCGAAGAACAATGACAAATGACAGGCCTGAAGAGCACACAAATACTGTGGATGGAGCTGCAGAGGAAGCTGAATTTCACCATTCTAATTCAGGTTAAAAAAAAAATTATTTTTTTACCCCTTCTCCAAAGAAGGGAGCTCTTGTCTCATAGATGATTTAATGAGAGTACATAAGGCAAACCCTAACTTCTTCTGAATGTCTGTGTGAAAATGAAGCCATTTGTTTTCAATTCTGTCTAGTTTTGAAGGTTATGACTCAGCCTGCTCAATATGCTGAAGAGAAGGTTGTGAGATTCAGAGCACTTTTCTGTCAGTACCAGACTTCTTTAGAGAGCAGGACACTTGCAGTTAAAGAAATATAAAATTGCGTGATCTGGCTTACAAATATTTTGACTCTGCTAATGAAGTTTGAAATAGTAGAATGTAGAACTAGAAAGGGCTTCAGGCAGTCATTGGCTACATCTCTAGATAAATTGGATGAGCTGTTCCTAGGCCATGCTTGCCAAATGCTGTCTCGTGAGTCCTTATATTCTCCACTTGAGGGACATTCTTTAACTTTTTTAGACAGTCTGCTCTTTATTCTTCTTATAACATACCCTTAAATCCATTGCTTCCTAGTCTTTCCTCGTGACTTCTGGGTTTAGATCTCAAATTAGTTTTTTGGCCTACTCAGGATTGTCTTGAGTTGGTCTTCAGCTTCTGAGGAATATTTCAGAAAATCAAATAAAGCTATGACTCTGTGCTGAAGAGGTTGTGGAAGTGTCTTACATAAAACACTCCTTGTACATTACTGCAGAAGGTTTTGTTTGTTTTTGCTTGGTTTTTGTTTGTTTCTTTATTTTCTTTTTAATAGTTTGACACTAACCAGTGTTCAGTCTTTGATCTGCTAAAATCAAGTCCTGAGCCTTGTGTGCAGAACTTTGGCACAAATGTCTGTTTTCATCTGATCTTTGTGAGTTGATTATCCCTACCTGCACACAGATCTTTGTTCTTTTCTAATGTGCCCCTGTTTTTGAATCTTGTCCATTCTGCTGTCTAAGTACTGTAGAATCTCCTAATTGGAACAAGTTTTTTCTTCCCTATCCAGTCATTAGTAGAAATAATGAGTAGGACCAGAGCCAGAGAGATCTTAGCAAAACATCTTGGTGGACTCTTACAGCATTATCCCATTCCTTCTGAGAACTCCTTCAGACCTCTAAAGAGCCACCAGTGTCTCAGTGATTACTCCACCTTATTTCCTAACTGTTAGAGTGTATGCCACCTGACCTAAAGGCTTTGAAAACCTTAAATTTGCACCCTGGTCTTTAACCTGCACTCTCTCACCTCTATTTTTTCATTCTTCTGATAGTCTGTCCAGTGTTAACCTTTGGAATGAAGATAGGAAGAAATATCTTTTGTTTAGGGTCCTGAACATCATTGCTTTTTTTCTTTTCCCTAAGCAGTTCTCTCTTTGGTCATCTTCCTACTAAAAATTTACTAACATGTTGGTAAAGCTTTTTATCCATCCAGTTCCTTGCACAGCTGTGTGGTGTCCTGTGCTTTGGCTTTGTCTCTAGATGCTCCTGATGTACTCTTCTAAAAGTGTCACCTAAATTAATCTGATATGCAAACTGTGTCACCCTTTTTTGAGTTGCAAGTCATTGTAAAACTTGAGATTTACCCAAGTGTTCCCTTTTATTACTTGTAGACTTCACTTCTGTTGTAGCTGTTTCCTTTTCTACCTTTGTGCATGTACAGCCAGATGGTTTGTACTGTACACAAGTTAAGCAAATTCAGGCCAAACCCTAACCAGCAAATTCAGCTGAATAAACTTCTCATAAACCAAATTCATAAGCCTCAAACTGCAATAAAAACCCACCTGGTGACCCATTCTGGTTTCCAGATTTACCAGACGATGACAGGGACTTACCTGCTGCATGTCACAGCATCTTCCAGGGTGTGAGAGTTGCCTGGTGTACACCCAAGTTTTGTACCAGTACAGAGTTCACATGAAACCTCAGTGAGTGTCTGCAAGACACACCCAGCCCAAGTATTCAGGCACAGCTTCAGGAGCCTTTGTGCCACTCTGCCTTTGCCCTGTTCATGATGTGTTCCATGTGGAACAGCTTGACTTCTATTGTTTAAGTAGTGTTTCTAAAAACCCTCTTGTTTATTTATTTTACCAGTTTCCCTCACACTTCCTGGTTTTCTCTGCTGTGTTTATTTTATTTTCTCCATTCCCTTTACTTAGAATTTTACCCTTGTTATTTTCCTCTTCTTTTGTTATTTCTTCTTACTTTTCCCTCAGTTTTGAGTCTCATTCACTACCTTTCTCCTTGCTCTGCTTGTGTGTTATGATCTTTTATGTCTGTGATAGCTGTGGTCTACGTGATTAATATTCATTTGACGGAGAAGAGTGCATATACTGCAACATGTAAAAAAGTAAGAAACTGAAATGTAGATGGCAGCACACATTTTAGTGTAGTATCACTGAAGACCAAATCTGAACTTGCAATTTTTCATTTACATTAAAAATACTCTTCCGAAGGTCTACAAAGAGAATTGGGGGCAACAGTGTTCACATTGTAGCAAACACCACTCAATATTTTTTCACTTCCTTCCTGGTACTGAAGAAAAATCAGGGCACTTCTGTAGTTGCTAGGAGAAGACACAAATGTTTATTGGAAGTTGAAACTTGAAAGGTACTTCCTTGGCAACCTACTTCTTACTTACATAAGCTGCTTCAATACTGTATCAAGACTGGGACTGTGGTAATGGCAGATTTATTGTTTGTTTTTTTAAGAAGGAATGAAATATTTATAATTGTACAATGACTTTTATATCCATTAGTTAGCTTTTAAAAAATAACTTACCTGCATACAGCTACAGTATAGCAGTGCAGACATGCCCAGGGGACTTCATTGCATCTTATATAGAGGCACAAACTTGGTAATCCAAATAATGGAACTTGATTTATTTTTTTTTTAATGGTTGTTTACCAAAAGCCACAGGTAAATATTACTAAACTAAGATTATAATATTTTCAGAAACTTCAGTGTTATGTTAGAAGAAATTTGGGTACACTTATGTGGACAATCCTCAGTAAATCTGCAATAGTTGTCTACTTAATGCTTTCCTTGCTTGTGTGATTCACATTGATACAGTTGCTTGCAGGGATGCTTTGGTAATAACTGCTGGAAATCTTTGACATTTACTTTGCTCTTAGATTTTCGAAGAGAGAATGTGCTGCCTCACTCTACCTCCAGATCCAGACTTACTCTATTGCTCCAGTCTCCCCCTGTGAAATTCCTTATCAGCCCAGAGTTCTTTACAGTGCTGCATTCTAACCCTGTGAGTATGGTGGCTACAGCTCAAAGGCTTTAATAAATGCAGTTGTTTTGTGTACAAAAACGCTGCTCAGTGTTTGCTGATAAGATATTGGTAGTACATAGGGAGGCTAGATTCACTCATCATTATCCCCTGAAATTATTGGGCTATCAGGGCCATCATAGCTCTGCATGATAGCAGTTTTTATTTTCCACTTGATTCTTCATCTTTCTTATGATAGAAAATTATTTGTTTATGGAAGCAATAGCTTTCTTACTATGCTTTGCACAGGGTGAGACACAATTCTGGGAAAGCCCTTTCTGCTTAATGGCAATATTTGTTTCCTCCAGATTGCCTGGTTTATATCAAAGTATATTAGAGGTCACACTGAACAAAAAAACATATTAATATATATCAAAACCATATTAATATACATATTTTCCTTCAGTGCTTCTTTTTGCATAGGTTCTCCCCAGTGTTTCTTTGTATGATGGGATTTAGAGTGTAAGGAGAAGCAATTGGAGGAGTAACTTTCCTTCTGCAGGCCCACTTACAATGAACAGGGCTGTCTTTAGTGGCCAGAGCAGTTTCCCCTTTGAAGAGCCCTTGCTGTTGTGTGTTTTCCAGAGTGCCTACCGCATGTTTACAAACAACACGTGTCTGAAGCACATGATCACCAAAGTCCGGCGCGACACCCACCACTTCGAGCGCTACCAGCACAACCGCGATCTGGTGGGCTTCCTCAACATGTTTGCCAACAAACAGCTGGAGCTGCCCAGGGGCTGGGAGATGAAACACGACCATCAGGGCAAGGTAACTCCACAGGGCTGAGAAGGCCTTGTGTTCATCAGTTTCTGAGATAAGATGGATGTAGTTGAATAAAAGGGATGGTCTGGGACAGCTCTGGGGAGAATCACTCTGGTGGTTGTGTTTTGCTTAGAAGGAAAGAGATGGTATGGAGTAGGTTTCCTTAAGAGGTATTAGAGATCTTAAATGCTTGCAAGTCTCACTGATTTTTTTAAACAGGCATTAATTTTCAATTTCCTAAAAAAATATTTTGATGTCGCTT
The DNA here is from genome assembly GCF_051311805.1 of Agelaius phoeniceus. NCBI lineage: Eukaryota > Metazoa > Chordata > Aves > Passeriformes > Icteridae > Agelaius > Agelaius phoeniceus. Next base: position 22,538,024 of record NC_135271.1, on the reverse strand, counting down.
TTACAGTTGCGATGTAAGTTTTAATGTAACTTCAAGCTAGTGCATCCTCAGTATCTGGAACATTATATTTTGTGTAGAAAACAGGAGGATTAAAATTAGACTGTGATTAGCATGTGAGGAAGTGATAAGGTTTATCAGTTTATTGGGATTACTGGCATATTTAGCTTCTTGGTTCTTACATTTATCACTCTCAATGTGGTTAGCTGTGAGAGTCCATATAAATAATGATCTTGATGCTTGGAAAGATAGACAATTCTAAACTAAAGGGTAAAAATACTTGAGGGTTGTTTCCTAGATTTTTTTATCTCTGAAAAGCACTTCGTTTTTTCATTAGACATACAATTAGGAATGTGAAATTCTATAAACATTGTTCTTTGCCTCACTGTTTTCTGTTTTAAGTCATTCTTGTTCTGTTAAGTTCTTCAGTGGCCAGTTTTCTCCTGAAGAATAGGGCAAATTTCAGTTTTTTCTAGTTTCTAATGGGCATTACAGATGATCCTTCATCAGTCACTGACCACAGGGAGGCAGAAAGCCATTGGAAATTGTGGTAGCAGAAAGCATTATATAGGCTTAATAGGCCCCTCAGCTGAGCTTTGAGGTTGTGCCTTGCAGTGCACATGTGCATACACACAGACATTGTACAGATAATGCATTTGTGCAGTGTGTGTAATCACATGTCCATATTTTAAAGCCAGTTGCAAGTCTTTGTGCTTTTTAATTAGATCTCTGCAAGATGTGCTGTAATAAATTCCTATGTATTTGCACATTTTTGGTTTTTCTCTCTACAATTAAAGAAATCGTAGTAATTGATTACTGAAGTCTTCAACAGAAAGAAAAGGTATTTTAGCAAGCTTCATAGATATCAAGTGGAAGAATAACTAGGGCAATTATTCATGTTTAATGGGCTAAATATAGTTTTGGCACTACCTATTTTATATCAGTCTCTTCAAGCATTGTAGATTTCTGGATTATAGCTAGGCAGGAGTTATGAGAGGAATTTTTTTGAAAGGAGATTGTGAACCACAGTGTGTTTTGAGCTGTGTACCAGTGTCCAGATTAGCCCAAAGCATTGAAGCTCCAATGGCTATCTTCACCAAAGCTTCAAAGTGCTAATTTATGCTTTGTTTAAAAGTAGGCTACTACGAGCTGGCCTGCAACCATACATATTTAATAAGATATGATTGTCTTTATCTTCATGTCTAAACTGAATTATTTAAATAGCATGCTGTGGAACACTGCATGCAATACTAGAGTGTTGCATTAGCTCAGAACTGAGTGGTGCAGCTCCAGGGGGTACTACCTCCTTTATTGAATCAGGATTTTTTTAATAAGTGATTTACAATATGGTGTTGACTTAATGAAATCAACCTGTGTTTTGCTGAAAGTGCTTTACATCTTATAAATGTACACAGACTAGATAAAACAGATAGAAGGACTTAAAAAAACCCCAAACCAGCCACTTGCTAGTAAAGTAGGTAGATCTTTACCAATCAGGAGAAAAAATTTCAGAAAGAGTGGCTGTGTTCCAGCAGTCTCTTCCAGTCATCTGCCAGGCCCCAAATATAAATTTCATTATGGTTTTGGTTCTTTCTCACTGGTTTTGTACTCTCTAATCTGTATACCTGCACTGCAGGGTGGCATCATTGTTTGTCAAGGTAAGCAAGGTAAACATGAGGCTCAGATGTAGCAATTAAAATTTCATTTATTGACACTTTAACAAAACACTTTACTGTGTTTGAACTGTGAAACAGTTTCACTTGCATATCTGTGACTATGTCAGATGGTCAGAACAGGGTTCTTACTGCTCAGGTGATAGGATTCCTTCCTTGTAGGCACAAGCTACAGGTACAGGTGATTGCTGTTGGGGCTATAGGAGGCTTGGTGCTCTTTTGTGGAGCACTTTTAGGGTTCTGCAACTGTGGTGTCTCTCCATATGCCTCTCCTTCCTTGGGAAGTGGAACTATGAACATTTTCTCCCACCACAGTCCATAATGGCATATTAGTTGCTGTACAGCATGACACACTGGTTTGTCTGCCTACCTTCACAGCAGTCAGAAGAATTGCATTTGCTCTGGTCTGGCTTTCCCAATCTGAAACAATGATTCCATGAATACTAGAAGCTGGTGTTGCTGCCAGAAAAGTGGTTCTGCTCTCCTCTCCTCTCATCCCTGGAGAGCTGGCTGAGGTTAGAGGAGCCAGCAGGGAGAGGGACAAAAAGAGAGTAATTTTAGCCTGGACTGGAGCCCCTGATGGGTTCACTGCATGGCTACACAAACACTTGTGCCAGCACAAGGCAGGAAGGGCACACAGGGGATGAAACAAGTGGTCAGGAGAGGGAAAGATGAGAATGTTGCTTTTGCTGACACCACAGGAATAAATTGCTTGTGGAATTGTGGTTGAAGTACCTCACTGGTAGCCAAACACAGAAATGGCTCCTGCAGTCCCTGACCACCACTCTGCTGGTCCAGATTTTTTGATTCCTTGAACCAGATGTTACTTTCCTGTAATTCTCCTGCTCAAAACAGAGATTTTTTTTGCCACTTCCACATGTTTCCAGTATTGTGACAGAAAACACGGAGTGTGTTGAAATAGAACAGTGCTGGTTTCCAAGTGCAACACTGGTGCTACAAAAAGTATAAATTTCAGGGCTTAGAGACCTTTTTGGTTCAAATTGGCTAGAATTGTAGAAGGCTTTAATTTGCCAGGATATGTGTCCCTGTGACCTTGTTTTCAGCAAATGGTTGACTGGCTACTATGTGGTTGTTCTCATCAATTGCCTGATTTAATTTTTTTTGTTGCCATCATCTTTGTGTTGTTGGTTGACCTTTCTTTTTGGCTTTCAGAGGTCTTTTTTTTTTGTTCTGGAAGGTGCTTTAGGGTTTTTTTTTTTTGCATTTTGTTTTGGTTTTTAGAAAAAAAGGTCAGTGAACTTGGAATAATTGTAGCAGAAATATGGCAAAAATCCCTGTTGGTCTGTAATCATAGTTCATCACTGGATGCAAGCATACACTTGACATATATAGAGCCAATTGTGTTCATAATTATATGGTAAATACTTCACAAAAGGTAATGGGTTTGCCACTTAATGACACCTTTTTAGAAGCTTATAAGGGAATGAAAAGGAGAATACACCAGGATTACTTTTATGAAATATTCAAGTCTTCTCTTCTTGACAGTCATAATAAAGCTTCCCACTTCTGATGCTTGTCAGATGAGAATTTCAAAGGACTTTATAGACAGGAACAATGTAAAGCATTAAACAATCTATCCCTTTGGGTGGGATGGAAAAGTGTTGTCCTCCTTCTCCAGAAGCCACAGTAACAGATTTTCCACAGCCCCACCTGATGGAATGAAACCTGGATCCCTGATAGGCATTAACCTCAGACCTAATGAGTAAAAGGAGTGCTGATGAGTTCTGTCTCCTGTGTCCTTTGCAGGCTTTCTTTGTGGACCACAACTCGCGCACCACGACGTTCATCGACCCGCGGCTGCCCCTGCAGAGCAGCCGGCCCACCAGCGCCCTGGTCCATCGGCAGCACCTGACCCGGCAGCGCAGCCACAGCGCTGGGGAGGTGAGTGCGGCCTGGGCCTCCTCCTCCTCCTCCTCGGGGGCACCACCATCCCCTTGCACATCATTCCGTGGGGGGAGGAGCATGATCCTTCTGTAACAGTGCACCAGTCACCTGTAAGGTTATATTATTTTTTCTGATAGCCATCGTTGCTTTTAACATGTATGAATTCAGAGGAAAAATGTCAAACATGAGTTTTTTCTTACTTTGAATTCGCAGTAACCCCACTTAACCACAGGAGAGCATCTGATTACAGATTACTGATTCCTGTATCCAGTCTTTTGCTGACAAAATGTGCATTGTCTAGCGTGGTGTCTGCCAAGTGTGTTCATACATAACTGTGCAAAATAAGAGGGGGGGAAAGATGCATGTGTGACTATACATCTAGTTATGCAGCCTCCCCATGAAGTGTAAAAAAATCATACCACATACAGCCTTATAAGACTGTTATATGCCTTTGAATCTATACTTAATCTCTACTTTCTGATCAGAAGTACATGGAAAACACTATTTTGTTGTTATGTTGTTGTGCACCATTTTCACTGGCAGTCCCCATAGTGTTGTTGTCACTTCCTTATACTTGTAACCTTGTGTATGTGCAGTGACTTGGACTTCAGTTGTACTTTATTTAAAAACTTCCATACTGTTGGCTGTAGGTTGTCATTTCAGGAGAGGGCTATTCCATGCCAGCAATTAAACATAATACAATTCAGAATAGCAAGAGAAATGATCTGATTTATTCTTTTTTTAGCTCAGTCTTGTGGCAGATGAGGGTCTGCCAGGCCTCTGTTTCAGAGTAAACATGAATCTTGTCTGCTGCTTCTCTACCAGGGCTTCCACTGAGCTGCAGCAAGTTCCGCAGCACTGGCTGCATATCTTGTCACATCCTGTGTGAACATGGTTTAGTCAGTTCCCCTCCAGTGTCAGGAATATTTTGCAAATGGTTTTAAATAGCATTTCCCATCAGTTTGGTGATATTATGTATAAGGCAAGAAGCTATATACCTTCATATAGCTATTTAGATCTTGAATAGGGTAAAGCAAGTATTTCTGTTTGATTTGTAGCACAGCAGAATTTTTTTTCTTGACTTTACCCAATATGCACCCAAATTATCTATCTTTAAGCAGCATCCAGTAGCTCTGCACTTAAAACAGGTATTTGTGCCAGCCATGCTCCTGAAGTTGTCAATGCTGCAAAACAAGTATAGTTTATCCAACAAGAAATGATCATACATATTTCATATACATAGTTCTGCTTACCTGTCAAAATTTCCCACTTCATTTAGATACATGAAATTCCTTAAAGTATGTTTCTATATGCAATTTTAGAAGTGTTTCCTTGATATTGTTACAATTATTACTTGAATTAATTCCAGGTATAATTCCAGATAGGAATCTCAAGCATAGCAATTCAATACAGTATTACCAGTCTAGTATTAATGATGCAATGATGTTCTTTTTACATATGTATGAACCTGAACACCAGTTTTTCCTCTGCACTTTAGGGCTTATGTATTGCATATTTGCATTTTTTCCCTATTTTAAGCTATTGCATAAAGGAACTGTAAATTATTGCAAAAGATGAGTACTTAATGAAAAAAAAATCTAAATACTTTCTTTGGTTTAAACTTGCCATGAACTTTGATGTTTTGAAGCCACTGACCCAGTTTTTACAGAGATGCTCTAAAGCAAACATGAACCAGTGTAAGGAATGCCTTTTTAGATAAAGCTGAACTACAGTGTGAAGCTGGAGCTAATAATAATGGCATTCCTTTTCCAGCACATTGCCTAACAGGAAATAATTCTACATTTTTCTGAAAGAATATTCTGAGAGAGCAAAAAGGTCTTGGGAGATATCTTGGGACTTTTGCTGCTTTGTAATTTCAGAGATTGGATTCAAAAGCAACCTTTTATAATTATTTGATCTTTTGCAGTTAGAGTTTTAGAGATCTTTGAAGCTTGGGAGTGCAGTTCAAATGCTAACCATTACATGTAGGCAGATAAATGGAGAAGTAAACAAAGAGGTCCAGCAGCATGAAAAAGAGGTTGACCAAATGTTTTATAGAGATAAAATACAGAATACCGAGAAATATCTAAACACCAGAAATATCTCATGATGCAGTTAACTACAGCAATTGCCCTGACATAACAAATGCCTCTAAGAACAATTTTAGATTGTGGTTCTACCCTAAAAAATGTCCCCATGCAATTTTTTAAAGTCCAGAAGGTGAATACAAGAAAAACACAATAGTGTTTCTGAATTACTCTAGGAGCCATGTTTTTAGGAATTTTGGACTTGTTTGCCATGCCTGAATGTGAACTCACTTCTTTATTCTCCTTTGAGGCTTCAGCCACAAACTTCTTTCCACTTCAAATTTAGGGAAACTGCATTCATGCCAGACGTAATAGAGGTGCTAATGAAGGAGCAGAATTTTGTTTCCAGAATGTTTCATGTAGATAAAGATGTCCATTAATTACAAAAGACAAAATTAAATTACAAAATCAAAAAAGGTATCCCAGTTTCATTTTTTTTGGTCTCTTTCCAGAATGGGACTGTTTAAAAATAGCAGTAAATTTTGCATTAGTTTTGATTCTTCCTATTAATGGGCTCAGTATGCTAAATAATGTTTTGCTAGTACCTCTCCTAGTAGCTCAGCTGCTTCCTGCTGCAGTGGCTACTTGGGATAGTGATCAAGCAAGGCCTTGATGCATGTGCTTAGTTCTAAGCCATATAAATTCTCTCTTTTCTGTGCTTGTGCTGGCACAGAGACACTCACTGTGGTTGCTTGCACGTTTTCAGGTCGGAGAGGACTCTCGCCATTCAGGACCCCCCGTTTTGCCAAGACCATCCAGCACATTTAACACAGTCAGCAGAGCTCAGTACCAGGATGTGGTTCCAGTGGGTATGTCAGCATCCAGCCTCTGCTCAGAGTTCTCCATCACTGAGGGGCCATGGCAGCATACACTGCTGGGGTTTCCATTCACTTGGCATGGCTGGAGGTTGCCATTTGTTATGATCCTTCTGTCCATCAGCATTTCCCCACTGTTCAGTTGGAGCTTTCAGAGCTGGAAGTGTGCAGAACCAATTAAGTGATGTATTTTACCTTTCTAGCTCACATACTCTGTGTGCTTACAGGATGAACTGAAGCCAGGGAGTCAGATTGGATCCTAATTGGACTCCATGTATTCTCAGTGATTTTTAACTTTTTTTTCCCCCCACAACTTCTGAACATCTATTTTGGCAGGATTACAGAAAGTGTTAATCAGCTTGGAATTAGCCATTTGCTTAACTTCTGTTCTCAGTTACAGACACACAGAGTTACTGACTTCTGTGCTACCATGTACAGAATGTAGCTTGTTAAATCTAACAGCTGTCACATTGTGCTAAATCAAGATAAATTAATCCGATTAACTCTAACTGGCTCTTTGTACTGTGGCATGTTTACTTGGAAACCTCTGCCCATTTAAATCCTCCCCCCTTGCCATGGACATGGTGTGCATGCTTCACAGGCTCAGCCATTAATGAAGATTTGATATGGGTGTTTCCAATGGCTGCCTAATTTTGAGAATAGATGCAGTGAAAACCAAGGTCCCTGCAATTTTATACTAACAATAACTATTCTGGTTTGACCTTAGCTAAGAGTGTGAGTGCTAAAATATAATAGAAATTGCTAACAGAATTATAGCTGTTAGCATAATTCTGTTATGTTATTCTGTTTGGAAAGCATGTGTCACAATGAGATTTGATTCATAATCATAAGAAATGTGTTCCTTAAAAGACAATAGAATTGGTAGCCTTACATACAGAAGTATCAACCCAGTACTTCTAAACTTAAAACTGTCAAGGTGAAGTATGTCATTATTGTTGGAGACTCAAAAGGAATGTCATCCTTTGTTTTGGGATCTCCTGGTTTCAGCATGATATTTTTGTGAATGTTTTCAGCTTACAATGACAAGATAGTTGCATTTCTGCGGCAGCCCAATATCTTTGAAATTCTACAAGAGCGCCAGCCAGATCTTACCAGGAATCATTCACTCAGGTAAGAAAATTAGTGAAGTTTGCTATTCCCATTTCAGTAAAAATGCTAATTACAGTTAGCTACTTTCATTAATTAACAGTGGAACATAACAGAATGTAGACTTCTGGTGACTTCAAACATATTCATAAAGCTGTGGGAAATAGTTGTTTACTGTATTTCTGTGCAACAGCCTACTATAACAAGGTTGAGGAGAACAGAGGTAATGTTTAATTATCAAATAAAGGTACCTAGAAAAAATGTTTGGAACAACTGGCATAAGAGATTTGCTGATGTCTTCCTAATGTGCCAAGACAGCTGGATGGCACAGCAAATGTGCCCATTCATTCAGCTGAGAGCATGAGGCAGAATGGCATTTGGATTTGTCCATATCTTTGCAAAGCACATTTACAGAAAGGCTGTCCTGACCTCATGATAACTGGAGATAATCTTACCTCATCAGAAGTTTTTGTCTCTCCAAAATTTTCAAAATGTGGTTGCCTTCTTTTTTATGGGTTAAGCTCACAGCCAAAGCCCTCTGGATGTGACAAGATGGCTCTACAGCTTTGCTAACAAAGTCCCTATTGCTTCTTATCAGAAAACTCATGATGCTATATTGAGAAATCACTTCTCTTGCCCCACAGATTGTCAGCTGTATCCTCAGAGGCATATTTGAGTGTGTGACCTTTTCTTTTCTCACATTCTGCTAATAACCCCCAACTTTCTTTGCTCACAAATCCAAAACTCTGTTGATACACCTATAGTCTCAGTGCTCTTGTTATTAAACTGTAGGGAATGTAATCAGAGCAGCTAATGCCACAATAATCCTCCTGATCCTTGCAGTTATCTCTGAAGATATCAGAAATGATGCTGTCTGCAAGAGAGCTGATGTATTTTGGTTAATTCTGCACTTGCAAACCTTTGGAGGAATACACCAAGCTTCCAGATGCTAAAACACTTGAAGCTGCAATGAGATTTCAAATACCTTTGTTATTGACTATCAAAACTGTTCAGTATTTCTCGATGGACAGAGCTGGCTCATTCCTGAAAAAAAAAAAAGTTAATTTTTGACAAGGTCTTTCATTCCTCTGCAGCACTATTGTAAGAGACCTAACAAACAGATTGCTGAGCTCACAGGGATGCTTGCTGTAGAGCTTGGGCTGCAGGGGGTGTCTGGTGAACATCACAGCCTGCCTTACTCCTTGAAGAGCCAAACTGCAGCATTCCTTCTGGTCGCCTGTTTGAGGGATTAGGGCTTGAACAAAAATCTCAAGCTTTTTCTTCACTTAGATATAGCAGCTTTGCCAGAATTTAGGGCACCATTCTGTGGCAACCTGCAGAGAGAGGTAATATGCAGAGAAGCAGCTGAAGCTTGCTGCTCAGCAGAGCAGGTTCAGGCAGTGCTGAATTATCTCTCAGATCACCGGTACATCAGCCTGCTTGCACAAGGAGATGATGGGATTTTTCCAGCCACCTGCATAATTTCTAAGGTCTGTAAGTTCTGATAACGGTGACTCTTTGCCACCCTGTGCCAGATGTGAAATGACTCTCCTAAGAACCTTTATTTTGGATTTTCTTTCTCCTTCCCAAATGCATGATAAGATTGCCACCTGTGCTAACAAGTACTAAATATTTAGGCCAGCAGTGTGTCAGGCAGGAGCTTGGGTTCAATATGAAGGTGACAGTGTGGTTTGTTGGTTATAGCTCACAACACATCTCCCAGCAGACCTTCCTGGTGCACACAAGTCTGGGAAGCAGGTTGCTGGTGAAGAGAGAGAAGGATAGTTTGCTTATCATTGCCCATGCAGCCTCCTGGGGCTGTCAGGTTGGCAAAGGTTAGACAGGCCCAGAGAGGCTGTGCAGATGGAATTGCTTTTATATGCTAAAATTTATTGTTATTGTCCAAGATTTTTTTAAAAAAAGGGGGAAGAAGAAAAAAAAGTGAGGGGGAAAAAGAAAAAAGGAGAAATAAAAATAGCAAGAAAAAAATGCATAAAGAAGAAAAAAATAGATTTCTGAGCCCGATGCAGTCATTGGATGCAAAATATGGTGTAAGTACTCTGTGATGGTTAAGTGTTGGTGGGTTTGGAGCACTGCTGTCTTTCTCCAGATTGCCTTTTAGTGTTGGTGGGTTGTTGCTGCTATTTTCTCCTCTGAAACATGACCAGTTTTAGATTCTGCCTTACTCTTTTGGCAAACATGCCTTTCAGTCGCTGGCATGAATAGCTAAGCAGTCTAGTTGGTGCTTTCAAGTTGGGCAGATCAATAGCACTGGCATTCCTGAAATGCAGATGAAAATGCTTTTAGGTTTAAAGTTTTTGAGCTACAAACAGCCTCAGGGTTCCAGTGGGTAAAAGCCAAGGCACCTTTTACACTTGCTGTGTCAGCCCTTGGAGCCTGAATCCTTGTCTTCTTCCAGTCTGTATGTGGGCTGGATGGTTTGCTCTGCTCTGCATGTCACTTTCCAGTCCACTGTGAACTGACACAGGGAGGACACAGATCAAAAGACACCAGCACATAGAGATGTGGGCAAAACATTACAAGAAGGTAAAGTGCTGCAGTGAAGAGCTCTTAACATCATTTTCTATTCCTAGATTTTGCTACTGGGTTATTTCCCTTTCCTTCCCAGTGTGATACGAGTTTTATCATCCCAGTAACATTAATTTGCCAGATCTTTTTCTGAAAGTCTCCTGACAAGAAAGCTGCACTGCGACTTCTTGTGCTCTTTCCCTCCCCATCAGATTTTTCAAATATTTTGATGTGGGTTCAGAAGCTTCTTTCTTCTGCTGTTTTTCTTTTCTCAGCATGAAATTCATGGTCTCAAGGGCTATATTCAGAGTACAAATGCAAGCAAAATGCAGTATCATTGGATATGCTTCAGGCTCTTCTACATGAGACAAAGAAACATAGCAATCCCTTCACCTCTTCCAAACATAAGGATCGTCCTACTTCCTGTCGGACAAAGTCATGCAAAAGTCAGTAAAATCCTCAGCCAGCTGAGTTGCCTGCTCATCCTTTTGATTTGTGGGCAGTTGACAGTTGTGTGAGATGGTTTTTAGCAACTTTCCAGAGAAGTTGCTTGTAAATTCTGCCCCCCTCAGAGCACCACAGACCCTTTTCAGGAAAGCAAATTTCAAAACAAAGTAATCTGAGAGGTAGGTTGCCTACTGTAGTCTTGCTTGACATATTGGCTTCAGACAAGACATGGAAGTGCATTGGTGTGCTGTGCCAAAAAAGGTATTTCTCTTTTGTTTTATTTTCTTGATACAAAACGTCTTCTAAGCCAAGCTCCATTTCCCTGGTAGCTCTAAGATGAGTTGCAGCAGTTTGCTTTGTGCTTGGATGATGATACAGGTTATACTGACCAAACATACAGGCAGGACTCGTGTATGATCAGAAAACCAACCTCCAGTGAGCTGCCACAGATCTCAAATCATACCTCTTTTTTCTGTACTCTACAGTTCCCTCATCTCTTCTTTTTTTCTTTTTTTCTTTTTTTTTTTCTTTAAATAAGAGATACTCCTCAGCTGATGTGCCTCTTTCCAGAAAACTCCTCAGGAATCTGGCATAACATACCTCTGAGGGGCTGTGGATATCTTCTTCAGTGTTTCAGGGTCTGTTTGCCTGTCATCCTATTGGGGCTTTTGCTACTTCAGCACCAGAGCAACAATTGGACTTCATCTTTCTTAGAAAAGGCTTCACAACATAAGAGGAGAGGCTTTTCCCAACCATCTGTAGCTGCCAGGCTGCAGGAGAAGGCTCTTCACATGAGCACATGATGGCCATAGAGTAGTTGGGGTGGAAATGTTTCTCCCAAGGCTTACGCCTGTGGGCCTTTGGTGCAGGCAGGTGTCTGAGTGTGGATAAGGAGGTAGGGGCTGGGTGGGTGAGGCTGTAGTGGAGAGGGCATATGGAAGAAGAGCAGGATGGGAGAGCAAGAAGCATCCTTTTTATTCCATGAAAGGGACACACATGGGCTGGCATAGGACTGGTACCACTTTGTCCCATGATCACTGTGGAGGGACCACTGCAGGGAGGCCTAAGCAGGTTTCAGCTGAGAGAGCTCCCAGAGATGTCTCTTATTTTACACAAGTTACAAATTGCTGCAGATCCAGGAGTGAGTTCCTAATGTAATACTCATCATCTAGGAAGGAAGATATCTGAGAGGTGGTCTTCCACCTGGAGTGGGTGTAAAACACTAAATGCCTTCTTATATCCCCTCATGGGCTGAAGTGGTATTTAATGTGGGCCCTCACAAATGCACAGACACTACCAGAGCTATAAATGGAGCAAAGAAGGAGGAAAACTGGGGACCCAGGAGCTGCTTGGAAGCTTCAATATGTCACATTGAGAAACTGAAGGTGTCACCGTTCGAGGGAGAGCTAAAGCAGGGTCCCCTTTGGCAGACCTTCAGGCTGGCCAGTCCTTATCCCTTGCAGTTAAAGGATGTCTGAAAGGCACAGCTAATTGGAATAACTTCCTCTATCCTGATGCATCTTGCACCTCTAGCATCTGAAGTACCTTTGCTAAAAGGAGTTTTTGAGAAACTTTAAATAATTCCTTAGCAGCAAATTAGATTCCAAGCACAGTTCAAGTCTGTCTTTACTCATGCCATGCTTTTCTTTTGTGACTTTACTTCCAAGATGTTGCTTAAGAACTTGCTTCATTGCTTTACCAGGGAGGGGAAAAAAAAAAAAAAAAAGAAAAAAAAAGAAAGAAAGAAAAAAGTTTTGCTTTTTTCCAAATCTACAGATTTTTGCACAGTGCAACAAGATCTGAGGAAGGATAATCTTTGTTGTGGTTGTTGTAACTCCCTCATATGTTTAGATTTGGAAATGGAAACACCAGCAACTTGGGTAGTAGTGACCAGAACTGAAATGAATGTATCTGTTCTTCCTTGGATGCTACATTTTAAAAATTGGTTTTGATTGTTGGCAGTGTCTCTCCTGTGCAGTGTTGTGTTCCAGAGTTCTACCCACACTGGCTGGCATGGCAGCCAGCACTGGTACTCATTTTTCTTCTGTTCTGTGTTACTTACTGACCCCTTTTCCTCTGTGTCCTGCAAGTTCCCAAAATTCAACAAAATGCCCTGTTTTGCAGTTTCCCCATGTGTAGTATAACAAGTTTTGTGATGTGACTTATGTGTTAAAGACATGGTTAACCTTCTAAAGAAATCCTAGCTGCCAAAAGTGAAACAACACACTAGCAGAATACAAGCTCTCTAGAAAATACAGCAGAAATCTGCAGTTCTCAGTATGTCAAAACACTTGTACCCATATCATTGCAGGCAAGTTTTTCCCACCAGGCTTGGTTTGAAATCTGCTGGGACGTAGCATACAAACAATTTCTGGTTGCTTGTAGTTTTATTGCTTCATATTCTTTTTCCCAGGGTGCTTGATTTCCTTCAGTCTGATAGTAATCGGTGTCATTTTCTTAATGTGTGTTGTGGGTTTTTTTTAACAAATAAGAGTTCAAATTGCTCACAAGGCTTGTTGGTATTCCCCGATTCTGCTTCTAGCAGAACCTTGCTTCCTGATTACAGATTCATAATTTCCCACAAACTTTATTTCTCAAGACAAGATGGGTTTCAGATTAGAAATGAAATATCAGAGGATTTTTGTACCTCCTAATTTGTTTGAGATTATATGTCCTTCTGTACATTTACTTTGGAAGGAGACTGAAGATATATGCCTTAACTGACTTTCTTCAGCAGAATGATTGGGGATTTTAATGAACATAATTTTATTTTACATTGAATGAAATTGGTCAGAAAAGCTATTCTCTTAAGCTGAATGGTTCCCTTCTAATTTTAGTATTTGAAGTTAGTCATTTGATTAAGGTAAATTATTTTCCATTATACTTCTCCTATATCCTTCTAGAGCTGATGCTTCAGTAAGATTTTAATTTTTATAAAGATCTCAGTTTTATTTTTCCTGGTTAGTCTTTTTAAGACCCTGATTTAGCAAATTATTGGAATCCATGTCTATTTGCCACATTGTGAGACTGAGCAACTCCATGGACATTGCTGTAACACCTGATAAATTAAGACCTAACTAAAATCCTTCAGTATAAATTCTTTGTGTAAATTTTTTAATAGTGATTAGTACAACTGCCAGTAATTTCTTCCTTTGAGGACCTTGGCGCAGTTGAAGTGAAATTATAATTATATTAAATATTCCTATTATTAATATTATTGTAATTATTACATAGGTGAGGAGGAAAATCAGTATTTGGCCAGTGGAAAAGGACAAAGATAATTTGAAAAGATCTCTGACATTTTCTGTCTAAAATAATTTCTCATTACCTTAGAGAAAGAAGAGATAAGAAGTTGAGAGTCTATTAAAATATAAAGTGAAAGTATACCACATGTAGAAAATTGCTGTTCAGAGGTCTCATGGTAGAGTGAGAACATTATACTTAACATATCTTTTTTAGGCATGTTGCCAAGATTAAATCTTCTTCCAAGCCACTGCAAGTAAATCTGAGAGGCTGCTAAATAATGTAAAGGGCTTCAGGCAAAGGCACCTATTTTTCATTAAATACAATTTATATCTTAATGGAAGGTAAAAGACATATATATTTTTAAAAAACCACTGAAATCACAACTCTCTCTGGTAACCCCAGGAAGTCATGGATTTAATTCATTTGGAAGGCTGCATATATTAGTTAACCCAGAAAATGTCCTTCTGGTTTCTGGTGTTGCTGCCGACCAAACACTTAAGATATATTTTATAATCCACCATTTATTTCCTCCAGCCTTGCCATTTGGGCACCAATGTAAAGTGAAGTGGGCTCTGGAAGTGTCCAGATGTTCCTGCCCTGCCAATTGCATGGAGTGTTTTTGACCTTCTGGTCACTGTTGGTAATAGGACATGGGGTAGACAGACCTGTGAGCTGAGCTAATGCTGCTGTTCTTACACAGAGGTCTTTTCTGTTTGTTTGGGGGTTTTCTCCTTTCAATTTGGGACTAAGTTTAGGTTTTACCACATGGGTTTGATTCTTGTTTTCTTTTCCTCCAGAACTGTAAAGCCAAATTAGAATTTATCTCTGCTGTACTATCGTACCAATTAAAAAAAAAAATTAAGGATGTACTTGTATTTCAGAAGGCAGGGGAAGGCTCTGCAGAGAAAAATAATCAGAATCCAAGGAATTATATTCAGTATAGATCCTAAAATTATGTGTGCAACCATGCTCAGAACTTAGGATGCATAGATTCCACAACAGTGACCAGACTGGGTCTAGGAGAAAGGATATGTGCTTAGATGAAATAGAGGAGAAAAATACTGCAGTTTTTTTTACTGGAAGATATCTTACGTGCAGTGTGGTATGAAAATACTGCCTTTAAAATCACAAGTATGCATTGTAATGTATGGCTTGCATTTGTACAGAGATTCAGAAAGACAGTGAACTCGCTTTTTCAATAGGAATGTATTTTTACAGGTTTCAGCCTCCTGCTTTGAATTAATAGACATGGACTTGAGTGTGAATTTCTGGGATTGATTTTTTTTTTCATCTTTGGGAGACTGCCTGCCCAGAGCATGAGCACATGAACATTGAAGAGATGAGGGTAATGGATGCGTCCTTCCTCAGAACAAAGTAGCTTTTTGGTTGTAGTATTTTACTGCTCACATGGACTTGGTGTGGCAGGGAAAAAAAAGTAGAGAAAACCATAATTCAGAGATTTCTGATATACTCTGTACTTGTTGCTGTGGTACACATTGATGCCTTATTTGCAAAAGGTGTTTTGAAACCTTTTTTTTTGCTTGCACAGGGAGAAGATCCAGTTCATCCGGACAGAGGGAACACCTGGGCTGGTGCGTTTATCCAGTGATGCAGACCTTGTCATGTTACTCAGGTAGGCACTGCTGCTGCCCATGCACGTGTGGAGCACCCTGTGGCAGCTGCTCAGGAGCTTTCAGGGAGCAGTGTGGGCTGATGGCATCACCCAATCGCTTCCCCTTCACTCCCTGGACTTGCAGCTGGGAGAGCTGCATCTCAAGGCTCAGGTTTTATTTTCATCATGTTCAGTTCTAATTGGCAGTTGAAGGTCACACTTTTCATAGGATGATGGAATGTGAAAGGCAAGTGCAAGAGCACTGTGCTTGTGATTTATATGGGTTTGCCCAGACCACTTTTAGTTGTCCTGTTGCATCCAGCCCTGATGCTTAGAAAGGTGGTACAGCTCAGACCTTTATTCAGCAATGAGCCTTGTGCTACTTTTAGACTGCATCTGTTTAGCTCTGGCTTTGGGAAGTGCCTGTTTGTAAGGCACATACTTGAGAGGTGTTTTTATTGCTTAATATCTCTCTTGCCTTTTCACTGTGCTGTGAAGCATTGTCCCCTTTAGTAAAGGCAATCTTCTTACAGACTTCAGAAAATGGGAAGCTGATTCTTTACTACTTTTCATTTATGCTATTAACTCAAAAAGTCAGGTAGATTTTTTGCTAAAATTAAACCCTTTTATCTTGATACTGTGCTCTCATCCACTGTAAAAGTGCATCAAGAAGTTCAAGGGTACCTTTAAAATGGAATCTAGTGAAATAGAATTGATATTAGCAGTTGTATTTCAAGGCCAGCTTGCATAATGATAATCCTTTCTGATCCCTAAATCTCCAAATTATTACAGCTATTAAAAAAAATTTCATTTTAAATCTATGCTTGGGCCTTTTTGAAATATAAATATTGTTTCCTAAAAAACTTAAGATTTTTAATGTGTAACTTGGACGAAAACATCGCATGGCCATGACTGCAAAAAGAACTGTCAGAAAGGACTCGTTTAAAAAATTCCATGTAAAAAAAGTCTAGATATTTGTTTGGTGAGCAAACTTAGTAAAAAGCATATTTTATTTGAACAGTTTTTGCATTGCATTGGATAGTATAACATTGGCTTGCAGTTCTTTCTATAGCTCAATCTTTGAAAATAATTTTTAGATATTATTGTAGCAGTTTATTTGTGTCATGTTGCACATTCAAAATACCTTTTGATACCAGACCCATTCTGACATTAGCTATTCTGTCCCTTTTTGGATTTGCTTGTCAAATATGGGAAAGACTGAAATTTTAATATATATATATATATGTATATATATGCATACATACAGACACACAGATGTAGTGATTAGGCTGCAAAATGTTTGAATTTTTTCACTTAAAAATTATGTATCAGTAATAGATGAAGCATGAAGTAATTGAGCTTGAACATTCTAGATGTGATACCTGGTTCAGCAGGACTGTTATTAAACATAAAATGTTGTGCTAACAAGCTTACCAGTCAATGCACTTAACAAGTTCAGATGTGATTCTTAATCCTGGAGGCTTACAATGTTTCTGAGTAAGGTTATTGACCCCTTTGTAATGAGAACATTAAAAAAAAAAATCCACAAAAAAAAAAAAAAAAAAAAAAAAGAGGGAGGCCCATGAATTTTCAAGGCTGATTAACTATATTTTAACCTTGAGATCAAATACCCAAATAGCAGTTACTGCTTTCCAGTACTTTCCAAATCTGCTTGAGGAAATGGCAGTAAAATATTTTGTAGTGCTCAGAGTGTACACAGTGAAAATAGGTAAGTGACTATCAAAGAAAGCAGGTTAATAACTAGAGATTTATCCCTAGAAAGTGAAACCTGTCATTTATTCAAATAAATGTGTTCTTTCTCCTTTGCTCCTTTTTGCCAGCTTGTTTGAGGAGGAAATAATGTCATATGTGCCGCCACATGCCTTACTTCATCCCAGCTATTGCCAGTCCCCGCGAGGCTCACCGGTGTCTTCACCTCAGAACTCTCCAGGTATGTTGCTCAGGCAGGGCTTCTGCAGGGGCTCCATGAAACCACTTCTCATCCTTGATAAGGCAAAGATCTAGAACTATTTTTGAGCAAAGTCAACAAGTCCAATTGCATTTGACTGTCAGACTTGAACCTTTGCCTTGGGCTCACAAGATATTTTGCTGTGTGTATTGGAACTTGAGGGGTTGTGATTTTGTTCTGACTTGTAAAAAACATACAGACTTGTTTCTTACTGGTGTGAAACAGCTAAGTGACTGCTCATGCCAGCATCCTGATGCCTGGATATTTGGAGCATGGATCTAATAGCTGTACATTAAAATACCAATGTAATGGGGCTGTGGGGCAATTAGGGCCAATTTTATGTATAAAAGCCAGCTTGTTATACTTTAAAACAAGTTCAAAACATAGCATACTGCAGCTGTCTGAATATTCATGTCAGAATGTGGAAGGAGACTGATATTTCAGATTCTGAGTTGCAGATTAGAACTAAATTATTGCGAGTATGACAAGTTCCATTTGAAAGCCATGTTGATAGATGTTGCTATGCTTAGTTTCCTCAAGATAACAGATAAATCAGAAGTGGCTTAAGGGGATTTCTACAAATTTGATAACAAAAATATAGATAAATAGAGAACATTTAGGGTGTAAGCAACTCTAGGTAGTTCCAGACAGCAAGAAGTTTTTATCAGATAAAGAACTGTGATTTTCATGGGCATTTCCCTGTCCACAAAAACAAAAAGCTTTGCCTTTTCATGGAATCAGATTAAATGTGGTGGCTTTTCTTGCTGTTGGACAAAAGACCTCTGTAAGATCTCTCTGAAGAAACTATCTGAAGACTTTAATGATCTTAGGCTTTCTGCGAAGCAGTGAAATACAATATTCACATTTATTAATACTTTCAGTATGTATATGTTTAGATATAACTGTTTCCCTTTATTGAAAAGAAGGGAATGATCTGCATGTATGCATCTTACTTCCAACTGCAAACCTGGCAGTCTTTTACAAATAAAACCAGTTTTGGCTTCCAGAGTTAAGATTTCTTAATCACTGGTATGTGCACCAAAGCATGCTGGGCATAGCTTCATTCCAACAAAGTAATTTCAAAATACACTCAGTCTTTAACATGTGATATTCTCATTTACTCACAGTAGCAGCAGACAGTAGAGAAGGAACAGTGATGGGTTTAGTCTCATTCTCCCTAAAATTGTATCTCTCTTCTGGCTCATAGAAAAATATAGAGAGACCATTGAATCTCCCTGTCAGTCTCCAAGCATGCATGTTTGTGTTGGTGTACAAATGACTTTTTTGATGAGAAATTGTAAATAGCCCATGTTTCTATGGAGGCTCTGTTTTTTCTCATCAGCTAAGCTGGTTGTGCTGCACTGCACGAGGTGGGGTGTTAAGGATCCATTGTTCAGATCAGTCACAATCGCTTGTACTTTCTGTTTTGGAAAAGATGAATAGTCATGAAGCTACTCTTTATATCTGCTTTAGAATATAACCTCTTTGAAAATCAAGTATGATTATCACACCACTGGTGGTTTTTAGCTCTTCCATTAACATCTTTTGTTCCCAAGGCGGAAGTAATCACTATAATTGCCCAGGAATTTCTTGGCATATGCATCTGATTTGCAGTGAGGACTTGTCATGTGCTGACAGAATATTATGATGCTGATCTCTGAACCATGAAGTAATGTGTTATCAGATTCATGTTTTGTGGTACCTTTCAAAAAAATCCAACTTCCTTGGGGGGTTAACCTTAAAGTATATTTTTGTTGCCTTTTTCTGGTGACTGCATTTTTGTACATCGTTTGACCCAAAGCAAAATAAACAAGAGAGGGAAAAGGCCAATAGTTAAAAGGCTTGTTTACTGTTTCTGTAAGTTTTCAGGAGATTTCAGCTGAGTGTACCTTTAGAAGCTCTTGGTGCTCTCAGTAAAAGCGGGAAGCTACTATAGAAGAATCAGTGACCACGATCTGTGTTTTCAGAGGGATCCTTCATGTTCCTTTTGGAGCCCTGCAGATTGCATGACATTTACTATCCTCCCACACTTCACTTCAAGCCTGGAACAAGTGCAAAGTGTCTTTCTGGTCAGACAGGTCTTTTAAAGACTTGTTAAATGGCATTGAGCGTTGTTAGTGAGCTCACTGTCTCTGATCTGTGCAGAGATAGACTCTGCAGCTCCTTCCAGCCCCCACTTCCGCAGGATGTGCTGTCGCCTTTTCTGTCAGACCCATGGGCTTTGTGGCTGCTCTCCTTCCCCTTCTCTGCCACCGGCTGAACGGATGCACCTCCTCTCTTGTTTTACCTGAAACCTCACGTTCCCATGCCTTCCCCCACGGTAGCAATCAATGTTCTGTGTTGGCTTAGCTTCATGCAGGGAGCCACAAGCAAACTTACATGAGGAACTGAGTTAAAAGACAGAACTCTGCAGAAAAGTTCATTTGTGCTTTCAGTGCATTACAGGTGGCCACTAGTTCCAGAGAAGTATTTGGCAACTTATGTGTACTTTAGGGCATGAAAAATTTTAAACATTATCCAAATTTTTTGTGGGGTGTCTACACCGCCATGCAGGGAAGGAGTTTAACTGCCTCCTTGGCACCCTGCCTCACAATCAAATCAGTGGAAGTCCTAATGATGGCCATTTTCAGAATAGATGAGACTAAACACCTAATTTGTGTATACTGTACATGCAGTTGTAGGGTATGCCTTTTTTTTTTTTTTTTTTTTGGTGTACAGATCTCGCCCCTTCTTGCTTTTAAGAAATAGACCCTCAAAACCAGTTTTTCAAAATAAAATTCACTTATATGACCATCATGTATGTTTCTGCAGCCACAGATTAGAAGTTCCACAAACTTAAATTTGGTAGTCTTTCCATTCTTCCTATATTTTTCTTCCTTGTTACTTCCCCAGGGAAAAATTGCACTAAGGAATTTCCAAATATTTTCCTTCTTCCTTTTGGTGTAGTCAACATGGGCAATGCAGAATCCAGCCTATTTTTGCTTCATTCCTGAGTTGTTGTTTTCCTGATAATATTAAAACCAGAACAGAATATTTATTGTATGAACTATTATAAAGGTAAGACATAAAGTGTACTTGAAAAACAAAAAGTAAAGTCTTTCTAGTCGCTTGTGTTGTTCTTAAAATCCATCTTTTGCGTTGACCTTGATTTGCTCTTTAAAGATTTACTTTTGAAAGATGATACTGTTGGAAGTGAGCAACCAAAAAGTCTTGGATGCAGAGCAGATTTGAAGATACGCAGCTTTTACTCTTTATGAAGGTGACTAAACCAAACACATGCCATGCATATCTCTTGCTATGAAGGAGTCTTTCCAGGAGCAGATGGGCCATCCATCAGTTGGTGTCACACAGCTCATTCTGTGCCTGTTGCTCCCTGCAGGTACTCAGCGTGCCAACGCCCGAGCTCCAGCTCCGTACAAACGAGACTTTGAAGCCAAGCTGAGGAACTTCTACAGGAAGTTGGAGACTAAAGGATATGGACAAGGCCCAGGGAAATTGAAGTAGGTTGAAGCATCTCATGAAACTGGATTTCTTTTCAGGCAGCTTGCCTTGCCTCGCGGATCTGCAAGCTTCTTCCCATTAGAAGGAATGCAGATGTTACGGTTACCCAGGCATTTCTGGGAATAGAAAACCTGTAATAAAAGACTTAATGCCAGCATGTGATTCATAGCAGAGTTTACAGCAAGTTCTGAGCACCTCTGTGCTTCCTCCAACTATGTTTTTGTACAGACAGTATTACCAATACAGTGCCAAAAGGAGCTTTGGGAAGAGGCCTGCAGAACAGGAGGCATCTGAATTCTTCCATTATGATATAAACAGTTATATTTTCTCATATCTTTTTCCACTAAAAAAAAATTAGATAGACATATCTTTTGAACATCATTGCCTGTTCTTATACAACATTCTGATACTAGTCCTCTTTAGTAAAGAGGATTCATACATTAAATGTTACTAAACTCTAAGGATTGCGTTAAAAAACTGCGAATATTTTTATTTTAGAACTCTGAATGGTAGAGTACTTGGAGTGAGGTCTTCCCTCCTTCATTTATTAGCTAATCATGTGATTATGTGCTGTTATATATAAGAATTGTCCTCACAAGATACTTTCAAAATTTTGTAAATTACCAAGTCATGTGCCAGTTATCAAACTCATAGCCATGAGGCACTAGAACATGATTTAATCATTTCCTCTATTATAAAAAAGGGGTTTTCTATTTTTTTTAATTTCTTTCAGCCAGTCACTTCTCTTATTTTGCAGAAATCTGTGCAAAGCTCAGACTTCATTCATGTGAGCTTGTTACAAGTTCTGCAAAACTGAAATGGGATTAAAATGCTGTTGTTTTTACAAGTCTTAAGAGGCAAAGGTTGAGCAATGTCTGCCTCGAATATAATGAAGTCATAAACATTTAAAGCCTTACCTATGAAAGCTTTGTCCTGAATGCCTGGGCAAATAACTGGTGGGGAGTATTTGCTCCTTGTAATAATCTGTTCTATTTCTTACACCCTTTTTTCCCTGTCCTTTCTTCCCTGACCTATTTGCCATCACACTGTGGATTTTTAGGCTGTAGTTTGACAGGTGAATGGAAGTTTTTTCTGGGTTGCTTTCCCAGGCACAGCACTGACCTGTTCAAAGCAGGGCCCAGCACAGCTCTGCTGCTGCCTGGGTCCCCTCTTTGCCCAGGTGCCTGCTCAGATCCAGGCTCTCTCTCCTTGCATGTCCTTGGCAGGATGGCTCAGTGCAGTCACTGAACTCTGCAGGGCCACAGGGGCTTTGCAGGAGCTGGGGTGGGTTCAGCTGCCTTCTTGCAGCTGCTGGCTGATGGGCACACACAGAAGGCAGTATTTGAATATAGAGCAAGTGAAGTTTCCTGAAACTAATTAAACACAGTTTTTTGGCAGAGGATAAAATGTTTAACTAAGGAGGATTCTTTCACCTCTTATTTTAGATCTTTATGACACTTCCTCATTTTCACAATTTTTCTTTCAGAAGGTACATTGCATTTTCACATGTGATGTTTCAGTGGGGTTTTGTACAAATAATTGCCATTCCTTCTGGACTTTTTGTACCATCACACTCAAGGATAATGTAGGGATGTGTGTTTCTGGGTTTATCATACTGTGATTTCCATGGTTTTATCTTTTTCTGTGTTAAGAGATTGATTTTTATGGAAAAGATGAGACTCTTGCTCACAGTGAAACTCACTTAGGGGCTCAGCTTTACAAAAGGATTTCATACTTAATGAAAATGCCAGCTTTAGGACCTTTCTGCTTAAAACTTTAAGGAAGAACCAAGGTAGACAAAACAAAACTACTCCTCTTTGTACAAGGGACATTTTATTGAAACATAAGGGAGAGCATTGGAGGAGAACAGAAGCTTCCTGATCTGAATAAAATTATCCAGCAGAAACAGGTATCTCTGAAATCACCCTGGTTACTATCCTGCTGTGTTAATAGATGTTTCCAGATGTGGTTCGTGTTCACAAATTGCTGTTTCAAAATACTTTTGCCCTTCAGATTAATCATCAGGAGAGATCACTTGTTAGAAGATGCCTTTAACCAGATCATGGGCTACTCAAGAAAAGACCTGCAGAGAAACAAACTCTATGTCACGTTTGTTGGGGAAGAAGGGTGAGTAGAACAGGGAAGTATTTGTGGTCTGAGAACACAGTGTCTTGCAGCTCCTCTCTCACCAGATTGTTATCTAGAGAGAAAAGAGGAAGAACTGTGGTCAGGAAATGCCATATACACAAGCCTAGAACATACAGCTGTTCAAGATGGCTTCTTAAGCATTTTGCAATGTAACATATCCTGCCTTTGCAGAAGTAATGTGAATGCTTATGTGAATTTTCCCAATAGTTGGTGTATGTTTCAGAATGTTGCTGGGAAAGCAAATTAAAAACCATACAGCTTTCTTGTGTTATTCATCTTTCTTTTCTCTCAGTGCTGTTGTGTCTCCAGGGCTTACCAAAAGACAGCTGCCATTTGTTGGAGGGAGTGTGCTTTCAGAGAAGGCTATGGGCTCAGTCCCTAATTTAGCTCTGTCTGAGGCACTGGGAGCACAAAGCCCTCAGTACCACAGAAGGTACTCACTGCCTCTTCAGGCCAGGGCCTACATCACAAATAAAAGCAACTGGACGGTTGCCAGTTGTTAAAAAACCCCCAATATTCCCCACGCTTCAAAGTCACATTCAGAGAATGCTCAGTCTGTGTCTAATGAAAGCTTAATGTGTTACAGGTTGTAAGATGTGCTTTGCAAAGCAAGATGTGGTTAGATTTCCTTTGCAAGTGAAACTGAAACAATGTACTATTTGCTGCTTTTGTCTCTTGATTTCTGCCCCCTTTGGCAGGCCTTAAAGCCCACTTGTCTGTTGTTGAAACGGTTCATGAATATGTTTATAAATATTCAAACTTTTATTCAATGATATTCAGAAAACTGCAGCACAGCTCTTGGAATGCTGTAGTGTGGGCTATTGCCATTCAATGTGTGAGTCTTTAAAATGCAAAGTTGTAATAGAAACATCTCCTACAAGATGAGATAAAATTAATATGTCTTTGAAAACCTCTAAATCCTACTGTTTGTTTAAAGTTCACCCTGAAGCACTTAGTGTTAATATAGATCCAGTGAAGTCTTAAAATAAAGAATGTTTACAGCTGAGAGCCAAGTGTGGACTTGTTCATATAAATAATATCACTATGCTGTCTGAGGAAAAACTCAGAACTGGAATGGCAAGGCTGGTGCACAGTGAGATTATGCTGTATTGACAAAGGAGGGTGGGGATGCAGGAGCAAGGCCTGCTTTACACAGCCCCTACCAGCCTTTACTTTCACAGCTACAGCCTCAAATCAGATTTAAAAATGAAAGGGAAATCCTTTAAATCATACATGAGATAGAGGTTGATCCAGATACACCATTTCCTTTCATCAGTTGTCAGACTTTTGCATTTCACCACTCAGCAACATGAAGAGTGACCTGGAAATGGGAGTGACGCCTCCTGTCCCCATTATATCCAGCTTTACATGAGACTTTAGCCTTAATGGAGAAGAATCAGTTCATTAGGAGCAAAGACAAATTAAAATGACGTCAGTCCTTTATTTACACATCTGTATTTTTAATGAAGAAAGGATGTGTGCAAACAGTATTGTTTCATCAGAGATGGTGCAAGGATATGTATCACATCCAACTCCTCATTTGGCCAGGTGAAGAAAGACAGGTCAGGGTGGAGGAGAGGAGGAATACTGAAAGTTAATTGTTTCCTATTTGCTCCTCCTTTTTTAAGAGTGTAAGTAGGAGTTTACTTTTGCGTTTCTTTTGCTCTTGGTAAAGAGACATAAGTCATAAAGTAATGGGTAAGGAAATAATTACATAATACAACGTTTTAGTAACTCTTAATTTATTAATACATAAAATAGTAAGTGGGACAACTCAGACATGGTTATTGCTGTTCAAGTGATTTCTGTCATAAGTCTCATAATGTGTATCTTTCTCAAATCTTCAGTTTCTATACTTATCAATTGTGATGCTCATTTAATGGTTTTTATACGCTCATTCATTTTGGTAATAAATTACAAAAAATTATATAGGAAAAATATGGTTCCTTGTTTTTCCTGAGTTCTTTGAACTAGTAGGAGAAGCTGCTTTGCATTTAAGAGTGGTAAATCTGAAATATTAATGGTGCTTCCTAGGAGACATGAGTCATGTTGCCAACAACATACTACTCCCCTGAATATCCAAATGCCCCACAGTTGCAGCTGTTGTGTGGTTGCATACCTCTCGTATGAAGTTTTCTCACCCTTGTGCCAAGCCTTTAATTGTAGGATAAATCTGACTGGCAGTGCAGGACTCTCATGATTGATTTATTTAACATGACTCACAGTAACTGCATACAGAGGGAGCTGTATGAAGTGCCTGATAGTCAAGCAGAGTTTCCTTTCTATCTCAGGATTTCTTAGTGTGTCTGATTATCCCAGAAGTTTGCAAGAGTCTTGCAGACAACCCTTTACTTGATCCTGGTATTTGTGCCAAGATTAAGATCCAACAGTTGTCCATGGTATCGAACCATTTTTGATTTTTTCCTCTCTAATTTATTGATGGAATCTACCCATTCTTGCCAGGGTAAGGATCTGTTTCAGTACTTCACTGCTGAAGCTTAACAGAAGTGAAATGCTTCCAAGTGACTGAAGGGAAAGTGTTTTTATTCAGCTGAGGAAAGAGGGTTTGTCTTCAGCTTGATAACAGCACCTAGCCTTTACTTTGCTGACAACTTCATCCTCAAAAACAACTCTCATTTGTGGTTGTCTTCTGTAAAAGTTTATGAGCCAAGACATTTGTAGCAGGAGTTCTTTGTGAAAGCTGACCTTCTCTGTGCTACTTCTGTCTGTGCATTGTCTTAGTACTTGAGTAAAATATTAAGTCTTTTATCTATAAAAGATGTATCTTTCTTTTTGTTAGGATTATAATATTCTCTGCTCCCCACTGGAAAACTCCTAGTTTTCTGTTTTCCAACTCTAATAGAGCATTAATATCATACCTAAGTCATTTCACTGGTGACCTGCAGAGTAATGTCACAATTCAGTCTCAGTGCATTGTCAGCAATGCGTTTGTTTATTATTCAGGAAGAAGGGGTTATTTAGATTCATTAGTTCTGGAATCTTGAAATGGGGAAAAAAGTAGAAAACAACAAATAAAAAAGCCCAACCAAGGAAGTGCACTCTCCAAAAGACATTTAAATACACTCAAGTTTGGAAGACAGACAAGAAAATTTAGACCAAGAAACATAAATCACTGAAGTAATCTCAGATTATATTGCTAGGGAAAACACAAATATTATCCCTCCAATTGTCCTATGGCTGCAGTCTGCAAAGACAAAATACGACCATTGTTTATTTTCATTGTTAATTTGTCAGATGAAGATAAGTCTGATTTTGGCTCTTTTCATGATTTTCCTTCTCCCCACCCTGGCCACCCCCAATTATTTGGTTATATTCCTGTGGCAGAGGCCACTGCAGCTGGAGCCAAAGTTTTTTTTCTGAATGCAGCCCACATGGAGAACTTCATTCCAGTCCTCCAAGCCATTCCATTTTAGAATAGTCCCTTGAGAGTTCCACATACTTTAGCATTAGGCAATCTGCACGGATAAGGGTTTTGGTTAAAATCTTACGAAATTTTAATAAAAATATAGTGTAAGGAATGTAGATTCAAAAAAAAAAAAGGTTCTTACTTCATAGTAATGTCAGGTTTTTCTTTAAAGGTTGGACTACAGTGGACCATCAAGAGAATTTTTTTTCCTGGTGTCCAGGGAGCTCTTCAATCCATATTATGGTTTGTTTGAATATTCAGCCAACGATACCTACACAGTACAAATAAGTCCCATGTCTGCTTTTGTAGACAATCACCATGAGTGGTAAGAATTGTTTTCTTTTGTTTTTCATTTACATTTTCTGTTGTTCCCACTTGTAGAACAACTGCTCAAATCTGCTCAGACATGTAACACAGAATCTCATCTTTGTAACCAGCAGCAAAATAATTGCATTTCTTTAGACTTCCCTGATTTTGGTTTCTCTTGTGGTTTTTAATGATCTTATTTCTCACAAGGTCAGCAAAATTATGATTTGGAACATGTATCATGGGATTGTCTCCCAACACAACTCCCTGCATTTCTTGTACATTAGTAGTCATTTCATGAAAGCAATATTAACCTCTTGTGTATTAGAAAAAAACCAAGAAAAAATAACAACACATTGACTTTCTGTCAGCTAAGGAGGTTTCATATTACTGTATGTAATTTGTTTGAGTCTTCCTAAACAGTACAGAGATCTCCTCAGTGGAAAAACGCCAACATACCTTTTGGAAGGAAGTCTGTGGTAATATCTTAATTGGGGGTAGGGGGGAGACTGCTGATCACACAGCTTTGAAACAGTCTGTACATTCACCCCTGCTTCTGAAATAGTTATCAAGGATTTTTGCATAATCCTATTTTTACATTTATAAGCCAGTTTAAATCACCCTCAGTTGATTTAAGCCATGGCATCACCATAAATCTGTAAAGCTGTGCTGTGACTATTAACAGAGAGTTCTGCTGTGTAAGTGGTTGGATTACATTATTAGTGGAATGACAACTGCTCATTTCTGTAGGACAGATATGCACTGAGTTCTTATTTTTTGAAGGCCAGTTATGAAGAATGAGTATCAGAGGGGAATCTCATTACTAATTTTACAAATAAAAAGAAAATTAACTGGTTGGTAGTTCAGTTAGTGGAAGCAACCTGCCTGTTGAACTCCAGTACTTCAAGTCTCTGTTGGAAAGGCAGAACAGCCTGGCATAGAGTGAGAGAAAACTCTTATGTGCTGTGCAGCTTCTGCCAACGTTTTCTATTCATCCCTGGCTTCTGCAGTGCTGGACCAGAGACCTGGGGAATGAAGGAGGCATGGCCCCTATCTCTTTCAGAGAGTGCTGGTTTTGTACAGCCCCAGGGGGAATTCAGAAAATACAGCTGTGACAAGCAGTTTATGCATGGGAAGGGGAAGGCTCTGCATGTCACATCCTCATCTTGCAAACATTGTACAAGCAGGTATCATAAAGCTCTAATTTTTTCCAAGAGAAATGTTGTTAAGGATACATAAAGTTCAAGAAACATTTACTTTGAAAACAAACACTAGACTTTAATCTAGCTCTAGAATTGTGGATGAGCTTTCACAATGAATCTTGATTCTCATGGGAATATTTGCAAAGACCCTCCTATTTCAAGGTTGCTGTCATTTGTTCTCAACCCTGGCAAACTTCCTCCTTACACATCCAACAAAATGAAGATAATAAGGGAAGAAAGAGTTGAGAGGAGATTTAGATCCTGTTGACATAGGGCTGAAGAGCACTGCAATACATAAAAAACTTTCTGGCACTGTTTGTGAAAATACACAGAGGACTCCTTAACCACAGTCAGAAGAGGGAGCAAGGAGCTCCTGTAAGTAGGAAAGACAGGCAGCATGAGCTGTCAGCCAGGGAAAGAGTAGCAAAACCTTTGGCCTCTCTATAACATGAAAACAAGGTAATTCTGTAGGGGTGTGAAATAAAAAGAGACAGTGGCTATCATTTTGAGAGATAATGCATTTATAAAGTGGCTGCTCTGGCAGGGGCTGATTGGGTTAAATATGGATTTGACATTTTTGAGCAGTTGTAACTTAGGTATCTGAGGGATTTTCCACACCCTGCAGTCTTGCTTTTTTATTATTTTTTTTCCCTGTGCCTTACTGAGAATGTTAAAGAAACCCAAGAAATAAACAAAAATACCACAATTTAGACATAGCTGTCTGATTTAATAATGCTGTTTGGAAAAACATGCAAGTTTTGATGACAGAGCAGTGTACAACCACAAAGTTTCAGTATCATGACTGTAACTCTTTCTCTTCCAGGTTCAGGTTTAGTGGTCGAATTCTTGGTCTTGCTCTGATACATCAATATTTGCTGGATGCCTTTTTTACAAGACCCTTTTATAAAGCCCTCCTCCGAATGTGAGTAGAATAGTTTTGTCTCCTCTTTTGTTTGGTTCCTTCCCCATCAAAGATGCCATTTTGTGTATGGATTATTTATGATGCTGTATAGACAAAGAAGACAGGCCATTATTTATAATTTACTAAACTGATTTAGATCCATGAGTTTTTTGAAAAATTTCCTTGTTTCCGCTACCTCAGAATGTTGTTTGTGATTTGTGAGAACACGATGAGAACCTTGTGTTTTGTTTTAGCCCTGTTACCAGCTTTCTTCTGCAAAATCTTGGACTTGAAGAGGTACAGTGCAGTACTGTGGGCTTATTCCAGATATTAATAGAGTTCTTATTCTTTTGTCATGCAATGACTCACGGGATAGGATATGAATCACTTCATAACCTAGACTGCACCATGCATTCTCAGATTAGACTGATTGTTGGCAATCTCCATTTTGAGGAGCTGTACTTTTGATAGACTTCAGACTTAGTTTCCAGAACTGCTGCTTCTGTTCTGGCTGAAGCAATGAGAGCTGTGCTTGCTCAGCATATCTGGAACATAAGGCCTAATGAGCTTAAGGTGCTTTACTTTTTATTTGAAAGCTGGTTTTGAGAAGTCTGGAAACAATTATTTTTTTTTTCCTATAAAACATTGCATGTTCTAGTAGTGAGTAATTAATCCATTCCTACTGCACATACATTTTTAAAACACCTAAATGCTAGCAGCATCATCTTAGTGAGAAGGATGAGGTGAGGGAAAGTATGGTAAGTATGTGGTAAGCTGGAAATCTAAGCTGTTCAACAAATGATGGAGATGAGGCAGTGTAGCTACATAAACAAAAAGGACACTGCTTGCTTGTTTAAAAAAAATCTTAAAATTTCTTTTATTATTTGAATTCTTTGTCTCTTCAATCTGTGTATTTTCATAATTCCTAAATGTGCTTCTCAGGAAACATGGGGCAGACTCACCATTAAGAAGAAATGTGCCTTCAAATTAAATTCTAGAGTTTTGTATATTTACAGAGTTATTTTGTGTTCTACAGTAACTGCTGTTACCAGGCAAATAAACAGAGATTTGAAGTTGTCCTCTTTATTAATGTTTCTCTTGGCTCCCATTCACAGTCTGTTTTGTCTGAGTTTAGTTACTGAGCACAGGCTGCTGCCATCATCTGTATTTGTGTGTTTTCTTCTTTCTTCTGTCAGACTCTGTGACCTGAGTGACCTGGAATATCTGGATGAAGAGTTTCACCAGAGTTTGCAATGGATGAAAGACAATGACATACACGATATCCTAGATCTCACATTTACTGTAAATGAAGAAGTTTTTGGGCAGGTGTGCAAGTTTCTTCATTTCCTTGGTGCATTCTCCTGCTAGATAAACATTTATTTGGACAGAAGAACAGGTGTCTCTCCATGCTGCCTTGAACTTGTATTAAAAAAATTCCTGCTGGTGAAACCAATGTTGAAATCTGGGGAGGAATTAATATTTGTAACAGGTCAAACACGTTCTTCTGGTTAGGAAGATTTTCTGGAGAGTATCTGAAATATCAGACTTTAGGGTTGCTTTGGTAGATGTAGTTTACCTGAATTTAATTGCAGCAAAGTTGCCATTCAAAGGTATTACAACACCTTTGTTAAAGTATTATTCAGAAAACTTCAAAAGTCGATGTAAAGATGGTTTCTTCTTCTCAGCTTATTCTTAAATCTAATTATGAAGGTTCCTCAGACTAAATGGAATTTAAAATATTTTTAAAAAGATTTTTTGTATGTTCTCTTACTTCATATATTCCAGTTTGCTAGTAAGGCTTGGTTAGTGATTTTAAGGAATTACTTCAGCTTAAAAATTTAAATTATTACAATTCCTTCTTTTGTCTTTATAATAACTATGTTGTCACATGGTCATTTTTTGTCCTAAGATCACAGAACGGGAACTAAAACCAGGAGGTGCCAATATCCCAGTCACTGAAAAGAACAAGAAAGAATACATAGAGAGAATGGTGAAATGGAGAATTGAGAGAGGAGTTGTACAACAAACAGAAAGCCTAGTTCGTGGCTTCTATGAGGTAAAAAGCTCCAAAATTAAATTTACTTTCTTTCTCCATCCAAAATATTTTTCTCCTTGTATACATTTCCAAAATACGGGGTCCCAGATATAATCAGAAGTGCTCTTGTAGATACTGGAAGGGGAAGGGAGTGTAAAAAAATTTCTTTTAGTAATTTATATAAAGACTATTGTTCTGTATCTACTTTGCACTGGACAATACTCTCAATCACTGTATGATTAGCATTGAATCCTTGCTCTGTTTCTGCATTGGGTCTCTGAGACTTGTTTGTTTAAAAAGACAAAACCTGAATTCTGAATTACCTGAAATGATACCTGGTAAATACCTTAGTAGCAGATTTTGTGGGGAGGCACAAATCAGTACATGAAGAAATGCATTTTATTTCCTTTCACAGGTGGTTGATGCAAGACTGGTGTCTGTATTTGATGCCAGAGAACTGGAACTGGTTATAGCTGGAACAGCAGAAATTGACTTGAGTGATTGGAGAAATAATACAGAGTACAGAGGAGGTAACTTGAATTTTGAATTGTTCAGTGAGAGTGTCAAGGGCTCTGGGTCTACCTAGTTTTCAAGACAGTAAAGAACCTTCCCATGAGATACATTAATAGTAACTTTTGAGCTTCTCTGGTTAAGTTAGTGTTAGGGGAAGGTAATTTTTCCATTTTAGTTTGCTTTGTTGGATCTCCTTGCAGCTCTTTGTTGGCTGTTCTTGCTGAGACAGCACAACAGGACACTCTTCTCCACAGAAAGTGCCATGTTCAGCTGCACACTGGGAGGCACCTCCCAGACCTAGGGGAGAAATGGAAATGGTAGCCATTCTTAGTTGGATATTGCTTTTTTTTTTTACACACTCAAAGTTGACAGGAAATTAGAAGCAATCACAGTGGCTGCAGGCTGGTAGTTGAAATAATTTGAGAACAACAGAAGATTAGGAGCTGTGAGATACTGTGAGAGAGATGGTTGCAGCATCATTTGTGGTTTTGGATAGATAAATAGCACAGTACTGGAATATTTCAAGAACTGGCATTCCTGTTAGTGACTGATTAATGGAAGAAAGGATTGCACAAGGAATATCAATTCTTTTTGTCATAGTACATTCATTCTCTGCCTTTAGGATTTCTAAGCATTTTAGGAGTATTTCCCTCTCACCTTCTGCCTTTTGATGCAATTGGATAAAGAATATGGCATTATTGTGACTAGGGCCAAACCAGGAAAAGCTTACTAGCTATTCCCTCAACCACTTTCATAGCACCTAAAAGTATAAAGGCTCTTGTTGTTTTAACAGGTTATCATGACAATCACATTGTAATTCGGTGGTTCTGGGCTGCTGTGGAAAGGTTCAACAATGAGCAACGTCTAAGACTTTTACAGGTAAGAAATCAGCTGATCTGTGTAAAAATAATTAAAATTTGATGCTAAAATAGCCCCATCCTGGTTTGGATACCCAGAAATTATGGTGATTACTAGGGGGCATACCTTGAGTCAGAGTTTAAATGTAATAATTTCAAGTGACAGAAGCTCACAGCTATTTTTATAGATTTCTAAGTTTAGAATTACATTTAAGATACAATGGCTGATGTCAATAATCCTTTACTATTGTTTGATTAAAAGTACATTAAGACTCCTAAAGATAGAAAAGGAAAACTGTGTAATTGGTTATGTCACTAGGTAGAAATGTTAATAGTATTTATACAGCTTAGGAAGGAGAAAGCTTAGATGGAAGTTCAAGGCTTCAAATTAGAAAATAATGATGGAAACCTTAAAGTCAGTCCAATTTAATTTTCACTAAACCTGCAGGTTCCAGTCACCCTGCTGCTGAAGGACAAAAATCTCAACAGAAGAATATTTATACATGTGGGTTTACTACTGAGCTAAATTTTCTATTGAGTTAAATTTTTAAAGTTCAGGTTAAATCCATCCTGTCTCTAAAGAAACAGACAAACCTCCACTGCAAACCATACCACATTATTGATCTGATATGAAATCTGCTGGTTTTAAAAATTCAGTATTTTTATCTGATCACTGAATTATGAATTATTTGAGTCTGTTTAAGTATTTTTTTAAAGTGTTTAAAAAGGCAGTGTGGAACATCCCATTTGATGGAAAAACAGGAATGTCTCCTTGTATGTTCCTGTCACATCTGTTACTCAGAAGTTTTTGTAATATCCAGGTCATTACAAATTAAATAGTCTCTGATCTGTCAAAAGCTACATTTGATCTGTTCATGACAGGTTGCAAATAAAACTGCTCACCAGTCAGTATTTCAGCAAATGTCAGTGGGCATATCTAACCTTCAGAATTTTGTCCTTTTCTTACAGTAGTTAATTGTGGTTTATAAAGCAAAGGAAATCCATGTAGCTAGAAAGGCATAGTAGAAAGCCACCAGATATTACTATGTTTTGTATTAGTTCCTTTTAATGCAGGAAACAGCAGCAAAAAAACTCACTCAGGCTTAAGTCTGAGTAACTGGATACTGATAGCTTGTTATTCTACAATATTTATGTAGCAGAAAACCTTTGGAGGAAATCAATCTGCTAAGTTGCCTCTTCTAGAGCCCAGCCAGGAAACAGTCTGTTTGCCCTGAGCTCCATGTAAAGTAGCATTTATTGCTTGTACCTCACGAATTTCCTCGCTTTGCAAATGCTTTTCCAAACGTGTCTGGGCTGTGGTGGGTGTGCTGCTGTGTCCCCCCAGCCCCTGTGTGCAGCCTGTCCTGATGGGTGTTTGTGCTGCCAGTTTGTCACAGGCACGTCCAGCATTCCCTACGAAGGCTTTGCCTCTCTCCGGGGCAGCAACGGGCCCAGGCGCTTCTGCGTGGAGAAGTGGGGGAAGATCACTGCTCTTCCAAGGTACAGCTCTGGGGGCTTCACAGGGCCACTCTCTGGGGTAACAGATCACCTGTTGGACAAACATTAACAAGCTTTCACTGAGTATGCAAATATAGCTTCCCTCACATGCAAATTTCCTTCCCTGTTGTTGCAGTGTCTGATGCATCCGTTTTGGTTTGAACTCAGTTTTGGTCTCTTAAGCTGGACAAGGCAGTGTAACTGTGGCTGACATCCATATTGTGGTGTTTTTCTCATGGAAAATTATCTTAGAATGATAGCTACTTCTGACATACTTTATTTTATTAAATGTGCAAGTATTTACTTACTGAACATGCAGTTCACAAGTTAGGACCAAAAATGAATATGAATTAAAATGAAATAGCTGTTGTGACTATGTCTGACTGAAAGCTACTATCATATTTTTTGCATCAGACACAGGCTTTATAGTATAGTTCAGTGATACAATTTTTATGCTTGGTCTGATGTCAAGGGTTAACTGAAGAGGCAAGTTGTGAGTGCAGAATAGGTGAGAGGGAGTAATTTCACTTGAGAAGCAGCAAGAGAGACAAAAAAGGTGAGGATTTCAAAGAGAACAAGTAAGATCAATTGAAATAGGTGAAGAGGGTAAAGGAACAGTACCAGAGTCCAAGATATAAAAGCAGGACTTGAGATGTACAAGCCTTGCAATTTATATTGGGTAGGACAGGTTTAGAGGAGAAGGATGAAAAGATTAAAAAAAAAAAACTTTCCAATTTTTGGAGCAGAAAAAAGAGTTATCTTCAGATGTCCATGGTAACAATGCCAGGACTAGACTAATAATGTGAATGATGAAAAAACCACCTTCAGCTTGGTTTCTTCATTGACAGAAAATTACAGGTTCTTGTCTTTATTGTGTTGAGACTGATAGCTGGGAGATTTTCTTTGACCCAGTTCTGTGATTCTGCAGCCTCTAGAATGAGTTAGGAGTGGTTAGACACAGATTAGTGCATGGAGTGTGGGCAGCCTAACTCTGTTTAATCAGACCTCAGCTTTAGTATGCTGTGTACAGCCTCTGGAGGTGGCTTTGGGCTGGGCTGATCCATGGAGGCAGCTCAACCCTAATCTTAAACCCACTCCTCATAAACAAGATGCCTCAGGAATAACTTGCATTCAGAGTCTCATCTTAGACACAGGGTGGCTGTCAGAGACACTCAGAGTCTCTCTGACCAGCAACATGTAGGTTTTTCCTCCAGCACAAGGTCAGAGGCAAAAATGTCTCTTGGGTTGGCTGCTGCCATCAGAACTGCATGGAGAAGGTCATGGACACAGAAGTGGTGCTGTGAAATCCAGAAGCACAGCAGGTGGCCTTTAAAAAGAGCCATCTTTCCTGTTTACAGCACAAATGAGAGCCAGGCAACTGAGGATTAAAGGAATCCAAATCTTGAAAATTGCTATTTCATATCAAATGTCATCTGGGGACCTAGTAATATCTTGTAGTCCAATAAGTTCCTTTATAGTTTGATTATGATTGGCTTATGGACTAGCTTTGATTCTGTTTTAAGAAGTAAAAGCTGTGACTTTTTAAAAAATAATTTCTGACTTCAAAATCAAGATTTTTTTTTGTGAGTTTAAGTAAGAAAAGAGATTGCATGATTTTTTCCATATATTCTCTGAAGCTGAAATTCCTGGTGCTTGCAAGCAGAGTTGGAAAAGGTCAGGACCTGCCAGAACAGGATGTTCAGAATTTCCTTTGGAAAGGTTATGCAGAACCCTGGTTGAGATAAATTGCAGAATAAAACTGCTTCCAAAAGTGCAATATGGAGAATTGTCATAGGCTGTTCAACAAATGTAGGGGAAATGCCAGCTCCTCACATTTAAGAGGTTGTATCATTCATTGAAATTTCACTTACCCCACTTTCCCTTGGTTAGCAAACATTTGAATCTTGTCTCTCTGGATCGTTTGTACCATACAAATGTGAGAATTAAAATAAAAACAACTGTGTGTGACAAAGACCTGCAGTCATCATGAGCAAGCAGTTCCTGGTATTCACACATGGTAAACCTTGATCTCATAAAAAATGAAACCTCTTCCATTCTAGTGCTGAAATGGGTTAAGCCCCAAGCCAAAAGTGCTGTTTGCATTTTTACATGTGTAGTTCTTGGATGCAGTGCAGCTTCAGCCTGGGTCTCAGCAGCCTCTGAGACTCCCTGTGCAAACACCAGGTACTGACTTGGAGGTAACACATCAGTAACTACAACCCCGAGTAGCCGCTTTCAAGAGGTTTCCAAACAAGCCCAGCATGTGTAAACACATCGCTGGATCTGCTGGGAACGCTGCCCTAGGACTCTGTGACTCTTACTGATTCTCTGATAACTAAAGCTTTTATGTTAAGGCACCATCACTCACTCCTAGCAGCGTTGTACTTTGCAAATTGCCCTCTTAGCAGGAGTGCCTGTGAAATTTGATAGTGCTCGGTGCTCGGGTGGCAAAAGTGAGGATTTAACAGGTCAGTGGACTTAGTTTCTTCCTCTGTTTCTAAAAACATTACTGCAGTGCTGAAAACATGTAAGAATACCCATCCCCATCTCTTCTTCCTGGTCTGAGACACAAAGGGCAGCTAGGATAGTCACTTAGGTATGTGACTGTGGCCTGAGCAGCTGTGAATGTAAACACAAAAGTTTTCACTAGATGTTTGCCTAGTTCCCACTGTTCTGACTGCTGTGTAATCAGCTCTGCTGAATCCAAACAGTGAGATTTCTGTGAGGAACATGTCAGGTTGCCCAGCTTGCATTGCTGTCTTTGACACTAACTAGGGAGCATGTAAAATGCCCTGGAAAGGTTGATTATTATGGGTCTAGCATAACTATTGCTACCCCAGTGCCACTTCTACTTCCTTCTTTTACACTGTGTTGCAGATTAGACTAAACTAGGGGAAGGGACCATTACTCTTTCAATTCACTCCCATGCTGAGAAATTGGTTCCAGGTTCATTGCTGTACATTATTTATTCATTCATGTGATGATTGACTTGGAAATTATATTTATGTCTGACTGCTGCATTTTAATCCTAAATCACTCTCTTTTACTATGGTAATCAAAGTGAAAGGGAATTTAATTGGGAATCTGGGAACTTAGACTTTAGGAACCAAGATGGGTTTTTATGTTGTCATAAGATGTGAGCCCAGGAAGATGAACAGTCAGTGCCCATGTGGTTTGAAATGTTGGAATGGGAAGATACTACCCAGAAGGAAAAAACCATGTTTGTCTCAAGGACTTAGGAAGTTGTGTGCTGGGGTTGGAAAAGCTTGCATCGCCTCAGAAGACAAAGGTCTTGTTTTTGTCTTTTTTAATTACTTGGTTTTCCACAGTAAGTGATTCCATTTTCAAAACTGCCCTCAAAATAAGATAAAACTCAGTTCTCTTAATAAATGTAAACAACATGCCAGCTTACTATTAAACCAGTTCGTAATGAATCCCTTGCTAATTATATACTGTGTCTTTTATAATTTGTGGTTTTACAGCCCACACAGCATGATCCATAGTTCTAATGAGTGGCTGTCAGCCCCATGGAGCAGAAGCATGTGGTTAGGCTCTTAATTGCCTAAGACTCTTCAGCACTCTACATTGAATTCAAGGGATCACTGAGTTCCAGTTGCTGCTGGTCTTAATTCTTTTTCTTTCTTCATAAGAGACTATTTTCAGGTTTTTTTAAGTACTCTGCAAGACATGGAACAATAAAATCTGTATCACAGATATTATTTTATAAGATTTTTGGAAAGGCAAAGGAGGAGTAAAAAGAAAGCTTTCCTCCAGGAGCCTTAGAGAGATGCCCGGGTACAAAAAATTTACCAGACCCCTGGAATATGGAGTGGGGAAATGCCATCTCTGCTACACAGCATGTATCAGCAGTGTTCTTCTAAGGGTACTGGATTTGGGGAGGGTGCTAAAGGCAATGTTTTCCAAAGGGATTGCATATTTGGTATTTGGACTGTGTTTATAATAATGGTGTGACCTTGTGTGCTGTGTATACATATCTTCAGCCTGATATTTCTATGACACGAAAGGCTGTAACTGAGTGGGTGTTTCAGCTTCAGTGAGTTCCAGTTTGTAATGGACTCTGAGGTTTTTAACAAGTGAGATTAACCCACTTCACTCCATGTTCCATTCCCATAGATGGGAGCTGAGAGGCACTTAAAGTGGCAATTAATGAATTTGCTCACATGGAAGGCAGTACTTTCTGGCTCAGAGGAAGTCTGTGCAGGTCTGTGGTAGACAGCTGGATTTCTGGGACTGGGTAGGTTAAATGAGGAGTTGCGTTTGCTGTGAGGAGGGAGCTTGTTCAGTCCTTCCATTTTTAACATCTTACATATTTATGCAAAATACAGATCACACTGATGAAGGGCAGGGCACTGCAGGAAGAGTTTGGTTTTCAGCTGGATTGAATTTAAATAAATAATTCTATGATGTATTTTATTGCAAAAGATTGAAGTATTTGTAAACAGAGACCTGCCAAAATTCGAAAATCAATTGAAAGTGAGGCTTTGTTACAAAGCTTTAGAGCAGAAGAGATGCCTCTTCCAGTTTCTCTTTGCATCATTTCATCCTCAGGATCCCATCACATTAATACATTGTCTATTTCATTAGAGCAGGCTCATCCACCTCAGTGTTTTAGAAAGTACCATCCTTAGCATGCCCTGAGGTGAGGCAATGATACCCATGGTTCCATTATGAAGAGAAACCTTTGTTATCTCCCTTTTCATTCCCTGGAAGAGGATTTGAGAGACAGTTCCAAGTGTGTCAACAAACTTCAGGTAGATGGACTTCAAAAACTGAGAAATAAAATGCGTGGTCACACGCTTCAGAAAGCAGGGCAACCTCTAGCAACCAGGTTTGTGCATGGTTTTTTGTAATTCCAAAGGCTGCTGGCCTCTAGGGCAGATATGTCCATTAGGAATATCAGCACAAGCAGTATGCCTCAACAACACCATCTATATGCCAAGGAACTGTAGAAGGAAGAGCATCTAATTTATCTGGTTTTTACCACTGTAGAATTGTTTCCTGTAGATCTGGAGATGTGTGGAAATATCTTATCATTACAAATACAGTATTCAAGTATCATCCATACAGAAAAGAAAGGCTGCATCTCAGAAGACACATTTAAAGCCAAGATTTCAGACCAGACTGTTTGACTTGTACCATGCTAAATCATTCTTTTTTTTTCTCATGCACATTTGATGGATAAAATTTATCCCATGCCTTTTGGACTGTCAGTATGTTTCTAAAGAGCTTCATAAATGCTTCTTACTGGCTTATTTTAATGAGAAGAAAGTAGATTAAACATCACTACCTGTTCAGTTGGAAAACATCATTTGACAGAACAAAGTCTTCCAAAAGAATACTATCTGCCCATCTCTATTCAAGCACATACCAATCTGTGTGTTCTCTTTTGAACTTTTCAAATAATGCACTTCTTCACCTCCTCTCTCTTTTTCCCCTCAGGGCTCACACTTGTTTCAATCGTCTGGACCTTCCCCCTTACCCATCATTCTCTATGTTATATGAAAAACTGTTGACAGCAGTAGAAGAGACAAGTACTTTTGGACTTGAGTGATACACAAACCACAGTGCCCAGCTCATTGGACTTTTGTGGATCTGTCTTCTCAAGGAATGAATGAACTTTTATATTGGATTCCCTAGAGGAAAATTGTTTCATGGTGCAATTCAAATAATGAGGTTCCACGAAGGAGCTTGTGAAGCAATTAAAAAGCATTGTGGTAGTGGCAGAATTCTCAACAGTGAAACTAGAGGGTGCCTGGTGTGCAGGGAAAGCCAAGTCTTGCAATCCATGGGTTTTTGGGATAGCTACACTTCTTAAGTTTATGTTCTGAGCAAACCAGAAACGTGATGCCATGTTGTGATCCATCTGGCTACTGCAAAACTGACATGTACCCACGGACTGGATTTCATCAAAGTTGTTCAATAGAAAATTCAAGTCAAAATGTGAAATCATTCAGTCCCTTACCTACCCAGTAAATTATCAAAAAAAGCATACAACTGAACTTTTATAAATTCTTTTTTTTTTTTTTTTTTTTTAATTCATGAAGGTACATTACTTTATGCCATATGTTATAACAGCATAGTCTTGCTTTACCTAAGACTACGAGTGCCTGCATGGGGAACACCATAGAGCTCGAGTTCCTGGGGCAGAAGTGAGTTGGAAGGAAAATCAGCAACAAAGGATGTAACAACAGCTTGTGCATTGAGGAGGTTTGTGGAAATGCATTTGCCAGTGTATGACAAAATATGAGCTGTTACAATGAACTTATAAACTTAATAAGACTGATTTTATGCTTTATACTGCATGGAAACTATTTTAAGAAGAAACTAGGAATTTATCACAGCATATCAGGAAAAAAACCCTAACACAGTGACTTCTGTTTATTTTTATAGGTTCGTTATATTATGTTTCTTAGAGTGTAAACAGGAAACAAGCAAACAAAAGTGTTATTTCTGTTTTGTCACTTTCCATGCTTGAACAGACATTCTGCTAGTGTTTATTCTTTAAGCACTCTCCAGGGGAAAAAATGCCTTTTATTTTTATAAGAGTAAAAAAACTCCCAGAAATATTTTGCACTGAATGTACCAAAGTTGAAGGGACATTATGATCTGACTGATAGCAAATTGCATCACTATCAAATATCTATAAAAATGCTTAGGAACCAGGCTTTCTTCACAGTGCCATGTCTATAGATATCAGGACTGTGCACATAAGTAATAATTTTATAATACTATATGTGATATTGTAATATGCATTTATTTTAAATGCATCTGGGTCATTTTTCATGCATTGGATAACTTAATGCAGTGGAATTTAATACAAATATTTCATATGCTCCCCACAACTTTTTATTTGTACAGCACTGTAAAACACTAGCTCATTTGGAAAACCATGAATAACTTCTTTAAGGTGAGCCACTGGTCATAATGCCACTGTCCTGTATCAGTGAACACCTACAAGATGTAAACTGTTCGTAGTGTCCAAGCTTGCATTTTCACTGATAAATAGTTTTCTTATCCAATGTTATTTGAAGCAGTTTCTATGGCATATCAAACACTGCATGGACACCGATTTCTTTATGCTTAATTTTGCTGAAATACACGAGGCTTGCTCGCTTCTATTTTTGGTACTTTTCCTCCAGATGGTCTTGTGGAACACTCGTGCAGCTGTGCCCCATTTCTTGCACAGCTGCCGTCACGCGCTGCTTCCACCACATTTTCAAATGGCAGGAGTTGCACTTGGACACTGGATGACAAGAACACGAATCCAGCTCTGTGCTAGAGCCCTTTGGTAGTGCTGCAGCACAGCAAGCTCTGTTCTGCAGGGAAAGTAGCTTTTGAAGTAACCTTCTTGCTTTGGAGGCTCCTGAAGGGGCGTCTGAGGGAGGTGTCCTGCTTGTTCTGGTGGGAGGTTTGTTCCAGCAGAGGCGAGCGTCCCTGGAGATGTCGTCAGCAGAGACTGCCAGTCCCCCTCCGAGGCACAGGCAGCTGCAGCTGTGGTGGTGACTGAGAAAACCCTTCAGACTTACTGAGGAAATGGCACATGTGCAAAGGAAAAGCAAAATCAGGGCGAAAGCATTCTTTTATTTCAAGGATAATTGAGCTTCTGCATGACATCTGGGACTCTCTTAAGTAACTTAGGTTTTCTTAGGCTACTTCTGGCTGGTATGAAGTAGCAAAGAAAAATCCAAACACATCGCCCTGTTTCTACACGTATATTTATCAGTCTTTGCTAAGATTGCATGTCACGGGTCCTAATGCACATCTCTTTTCAGAACATGAATGAGCAGTAGGGAAACTGACTTTTCAGCAGGTCACTCCAGCATGGCTCATGTTTCATGGGATCCATTCACTGAGTAGCTACAATTCTGGCACTCAGAGCAGAATGCAACTTCTGATTGGTTGAGGGACTACAGAATTTTCATTTTTCAATACTGTGTTATCTGTGGTCTTAAAAAAGAGATTTCCCAGGTGGAAACTGTATCTACAAGTTTTGAACCAGATACTCTTTGGAATGAAAAGTTTAAATATTTGGCACAAAGTAAGTTTATACTAGTTTGCCTTTTAAGTTATGCTTTTGTACAAAACTAAAACAATAAATGCATCTTGTCAATTTTTATTTAAATATATCTACTGCACCCATTTGTTCTGTATTTATGCATGTAAAAATAATTGAAATCAGCCATGATAATCCAATATTCTGTGAAGATGTGACAGGGTCACAAGTGGGGCAGCTGTCAGTTAGAAAATAGATAAATTTAAAAAAAATCCAGAGTCTTTGTAGCACTAAAGCCAAGAGAGACTAAGGAGAAGTTGCTGCTTCCTCCTGTGCTGCCAACATCCCCTGGGGGACTCCAAAACAACGCTGTGTGAAGGCTGAGGTGTCAGCTGGGTACAGCTCCCTGTGCTGCCTCGAGCACTTGGCTTTTTGTGATGTGTAAGGGATGCTGCTGCTCTAAGGGATTAGCAAGGAGGGAGCAGAGGAGAGGAAGCCTGAGCTTAGTCAGATACCCACATCTCCTGGCAACTGCTTGGAATGTTCTCCCTTTGGTTTTGAAGCCATTCCCATTAAATGTGTCCCAAGGGAAAGCCAGCTTTCATGTCCTGCAGCTTGGCTGCAGCAGGCAACCACAATGCTATTGCTTATGACACAGTGTAGCAGGGATGAGGGTCCACACAGAGCAAGGCTGGGGAGCATTTCCAAGCTCTGTACCTCCTAAGAGCTTTTCCAGATGGTGCTACGGAGCTTTGCATTTAGGAAGGAAAAAAGTGGACAGAAGAATCCCTTCAGCCAATGACAACTCATACTAACTCAACCCGCAGCATCTCCATCACACAGAGGCTGGCAGGGGATGTCCCTGCAGGAATTGTTTCCTGCAGCCCATGTTTCCTGCTCTGCTGGGAAGTGGAGCCACACATCACCAGCCAGAAAGCAGCTCCCAGGTCACTGCAGGCTGGGCAGGCTGGCAGCAGAGTGGCCTCTGTGCCCCACATGCCAGGGCAGGGCCTCTCTCCCCGGGTCCCAGTGTGCCAGCCCAGCAGAGGTGTGCTTTGCTCACCTGGCACTGCTGGCAGTCAGGTTACAGCCAGAACACTCCTAAATACACCACAAAAGCTTGGAATCAATGAAGCTGTGCACTGGGGCACCTGCTGTAGCAGTCACCCATTGAGAGTCTGTAGGCCAGCAGCAGTGAGGGCAGTGGTGCCTTTGCCCACAGCAGCAGGGCACAGCCATCTGCCACCTCTGTCACACTGCCAGCAGCACCTGGCAGGACAGGAAAGCCTTTCAATCCAGACCTTCTTCCCCACCCACTCCCTGCCTGCTGTTTTTCCTCGGTATTCATCAAATATTTCCCTCCTTTTGCTTTCAAACATCATTTTCATTATCCTGTACTGACCTTACCATAAAAAATGCTACCATGCCTTAGAGAGTAAGTGGGGTGAGCTCTTGTGCGTTCCCAGGCAAGGCTGCTCAGGGGCACCACATGAGCTGCACATGGCAGCAGGCGGCCCCGGGGCACGGGGGCGGGGAATAGCTGTAATCTTCGGGGAGCCGAAAATCTGGGCAGCAGTGCCCTGGCAGGACATCACACAGAGCTTCTGGTAGGAGCTGGACTGGCAGAGCACCCGGCTGGTAGTTTGCTCAGTTTAAAATTATAGGAAACAGGAGAGGTTTGTGGTTTCTTATGTATTTTTAATCCTTTAAAAAAAGTTTTAAAAAAAAAATTCCTTCTGAAGCATTTGCAGTGGTATCATCTGGTTGTTAAATGTAATCTCAGCAGTATTAATTGCAGATGTTTACTGAGTTTCTGCAGTGGTAGCTGCAGAGTTTTAGGGAACTGCTTGAAGCAGGCTGCCTCTGGACTGAGGGAATCCCTGTTCACATCAGGGAAACTTCAGCAGCTGTGTTTGAATGGCCAGTGTAAGTTCACTTCCCATAGCATAAAGCAAATTACTTGTTTTCAGTGAATGAAACTTATCTGCATTGCATTATACTAATAGTGTTGTTTTTCCTGCCACTTTTTTTTATGTGGAAGGTTAATATATTCCTGTTAGCACTTAGGGAATTGAGCAGAAGGTTGATCTCCAGTCATAAGATCGCAGATGTAGCTTTCATCTATTGTTGTTTCCCCTTCTCACCGTTTTCTCTCTGGGCTAGCAATTGAACTCCAAGCAAAATTTCAGAAGAATTACTCAAAGCTGGCTTCTTAAACTGTTTGTGTTTTGGCTCAGTTATGTGCTATAAAGCAGAACTGCAGAAATGCTATGGGTTGACTGGCTCATCAGTTTAAGTAGAAAATTCTTTACGATTTTGTTAGTGCAACCACAGTGGCTGCTCTTGGACTAGTTTAGCCTTTTGCCTAAATATTTTACAATAAAAAATTTTTGGAGGTTGAATTTGAAATTACTTGTTTGCTGGAAAACTAAATATATGTTAGGTAAATAGTAGAGGAAAAGAATAACTTTACTGTAAAGGCAGTATAACCCACTTCAGTTAGCAGTATGCAGAATTACAATGCTGACCCTCCAAACACAGAATTTTCACAGAAAGATGGTTTATATTTTGCATGTCTTCCAAATAAACCATGAACTTCATAGTGCTTCTGTTCAGCTTTAGACTGACTAATGTTGGCATTAGGCTACTACTATTTGGGATGTTCATTGCTGTGAAATATTTTTTACTTAAACATTTGTAGTATTTTTACTAAATATTTTCCTTTAGGACTTTACTTCATAGGTTTTGCTCAGAGCCATATTACGCTGTAGGTATTTTAAGGTGAAATCATGATTACTTGATAATTCTGTTTTATATGACTGACCTTCTGGCCACTGTTTAGAAAGGTTCCTCCTGATTTTTGGTAAAAGGATGACAGTCAAGGGCTCCTGGAATGGTTACAATCCATTGAAGTGTCTGTATGTATTCTAAATGCATTTAA
This sequence comes from Agelaius phoeniceus, assembly GCF_051311805.1. Taxonomy (NCBI): domain Eukaryota; kingdom Metazoa; phylum Chordata; class Aves; order Passeriformes; family Icteridae; genus Agelaius; species Agelaius phoeniceus. The sequence goes on along the minus strand of NC_135271.1, from coordinate 22,493,295 downwards.
AAATACCTCCTGAGGACTATGTGAAATAGTAGCTACACTCATTGATTAGCCCCTTTCTAAGTCAATATTTCAAAATTTGAACTTGTTTCCTTTCAGATTACATTGCAGAATAATGATACTAAAATTTTAACTAGAGATGTATTCTGACAAATTTCTCAAAGCTATGATGGATGTGAAAGGGAGCCGAGCTATGCTGCTCTCAATTCTTTCACCCGTTAAAAAACTTCTGAATAATGCAACTTTATCTCTTGGGTTTCAGTTGTTTCTTGTTTTCAGAACTTTGAGAAGCTTCTCATTCAGCCCGTGTTAGAAAAAGCCTTGCCTACTTGGAGGCTTTTGTTAAGCACTCAGGAGGTATATTGTTCAACTAATTTAACATCCTTTTGTGCTGGCATCAATTAGCTTTTAAATGTATAGACCTACAGAACTCCACAGGACTCTGGTCTCCCTTATTCTGGGCTGCCTTCCAAAGCCATCCATCCTGTCCCTTTTGATTGCACATAATCCTGCAATCACCCAGAGACAATTGCTGACCACCTACGCTGACTGGAGCTGTAATATCACAGTAAGACTCTGGGTATGGGTTTGCTTTCAAAAGCAGCTCCCTCAGTCCAGAGTCGACAGGATGACTGTTACTCTGACATCAAGACTGAGCTGTTCAATAAAAATAGTCATAAAAGTGGTTTTAAAAATAGTTGATTAGATATCCAAGGGTAAAATATCTTTTGGTTTTGGTTTTGCAAAATTAATGAGGCAGGGGATTTTGCTTGCAATGTTTTACATTGCCGGAACTTGTGGGCCCCATGGGCTGCCCCAGGCTGTTGGCCAGGTGGGTGCAGAGCCTTTGCAGTGAGGCAGGTGATGCTGATCCAGAAATCACAGCAGCAGGAGATCTGTTCCCATAGTGAGGACTGTGCCTTCCACAGCTGGAGGCTTTCTCATGCAGCCCTTGAGCTGGATTTTTCCCAAAAGCTCATTGTTTCTCTGATGCCTGCTACTTGCAATACAAGCAGCTCATGAAACACTCCACTGACTATTCAACGTCTTCCATTTTAAACGAGGATTACATTTTTCATAGTTAGAAATGCCCATCCAGCAGTATAAGGTCAATAAAAGAGGATTTTGCTGAGACATCATATTTAATTGCCACGCTGACTGCAGTCAGACGTTGGAGCTCACTAATTTTAAAATCGATTACTGTATGAATAAGAAAATAAATCTGGGACGCCTCATAAATAATTCCAAGCAGGAATGTAATTGTAGGTGCTGTAATGATAAGACAGGGCAGTTCCACGCAGCACACGAGATACAGCCGTGGAGGAGGGCTGGAGTGAGCACAAGGCTGAGAGTAGGCACAGAGAAAGGACTGCACTTCAAGGGTAGGGAGCAGGACAGTGAGCTGTGATGAGCCCTGGGATATAAAACAGGACACTTCCTACTTGAAAATTAGGCTATGATAATGCACCTAGGAAAAAATGAGTGTTCATCCTGAAATACATTGGTGTTACTGCAACTGCAGGACATGCTTTAACTGATTATTAGCTTTGAAAATAAGTACACAATCAGAAAATTCTATGTGGTTTGGCTTTCTTGTTTCGTTTTATTGGGACTGGGTTGGTTTTTTGTTTGGGCTGTTTTCAGGAAAACTAAGGCTTCTAAATAAAATAAGGGTGGTGACTGGAAATGGTCTTATGTTTGTACAAGTAATGACTGTTTATTATTATCTGCATTGGCAAGGGATACCACTTCTGATAAAAGATTAAATCACCACAACCAATGGTGACTTTCCCTTTTCAATGTGATGGCCAAATCCCTAATGTTCAGATGTGTCAAAATGCAGATTTTGGTATTTTTTTTTAATATACTTGATATTTGCATTATGGTTGTATAAGGACCATGCATTTCAACAAAGACAAGGATTGATGTGGCATTTCCAAAGCTCACTTAGGGTAATTAGAATTTTCTCAATGACCTTGGTAGTTTTAGCCAAGCAAATGCAAGTCTTGATTCCATTCACACTCTAATGACATTATCAAAAAAATACTGTGTAAGAGGGTGGGAGGGTTTCATGATGGGTTTCTGTACCTAAAAGCTGACCTGTTTTTTTTACCTGAACGATAAGACTATTGAATGATTGAATATGAGAGTCAGGAGAGGAATTCCTTGTGAGTTTTCTTGTGCAACATGGTCACTGAGACGGTAGGAGTTTTATATAAACTTGAAGTCCTAAATGAGAAGACAACTCCCATGTTGAACCATACTGGTTCAATAGTTCCATTCAGCAGGACATTTTTCTGCAATGAGTCTGCAACACTCAGGAGACTGCTGTTTATTATCAGCATTGCAGGGAGGAGGAGAATTATGATAATATTAACTACATAAATCACACGTGGAGGATGCTTTTTCTTTGCACGCTGTTTTTCCTGGGAATGATGTAGCCTTGAGGGCATCCATGAATCCTGATCAGCAAGGCTGCTTTTTGAATAATTGACTGAACATTTCTACTTGTAAGGGCTGGTACAGTATGGAAAGGGAGTTCTTTAGAGGAGAAGGTGGTAATGAGGGATGTGGTGTGGAATACTGCTACCCCCAAGTCAGTTGATGTTCCTGCCCTTGCTAGGTTACAGTTTGGATTATTCAGCATGTTTGAAAGTGTGTAGAGTTTTACAAGTTTTTGTAGTGGGGATGCAGGCATCCAGAATCTAACAGGATTATAGGTGCATCTTCCTCATTTTTGACAATTACTTGATATAATTTTATACCAAGTTCTTTGTTTTTAAAGAATTTCAGGCACTGAGAATATGGAGTGCATATTTATTTCTAAGCTTTAAGTAGAACACGGTGTATTTTTTAATCCTTTCCATACTTTTCAGTTAAAGTGTTCACAAGACTGTATATCAAGTACAATTCCAAGTTTTTCTATCTTTCTACAAGCCAGATTAAGTTTCATCTGAATTTGGTACATGACTTTCACAAAACACTCAATGGGGAATACCTGCTTCAAGCATTAAGATGGTTTCCCTCCTTTTCCCTATTTACATTGCATTACATTTCAGGATTTTTTTCTTCGAGGCAGAGAGAAGAGATAGAAAATGTGTTGAGTGTGTTACAGGGGCACACAATGTGTGTCATTGTGCCTGGCTTCAAGGAATGTACTATAATGTTTGACTGCTCACAGATTTACATAATTTGAATACAGGACTGTTGTGTTGTATTCCCTGTTACTCAAAAACATTTGGGGAAAAGAATTTTCTGTGTATAATTTTATTTTCATACTGATCTCTATTTTGTTTAAGACCATGTTTCATCATGAAATCACTTAATTAAAATAAATCTTCTTACAAAATCTGCTTTGTAAAACATCTCTTTTATTGTGCCTCTGAATATGCTGTAACATCCTTTTTGAAGTAAGTACCTTTAGAGCATTCTGTCTTTTTGAAGCATTTAAAAACCTTTAGAGAAACCACAAGATACTCTTTCTGACATCTCCTTTGCTAAGTGATTTCTGGTGGCCTGTGGAGTCTGGCATATTACAAATCATGATTCTGGAAGTGGGGAAATTAAGGATTCTGCAGCCATATGCAACATAATTTGAATAAGAGCTACGTATGAAAAAAAACAAAACCCTTATGACAAACAAAGCACCAGAGCTGGCAGCAAAATACTTCCCAGAAGTGGCCGTAACTCAGGAAAGCTCTCTTTTTCACAGGGAAATGCCATCTGTTGTCTTTTATTAAAGTCAGTGGCCCCTACCAAATATTTCCTTCTTCTTTTCTAAGAGATGGTAGTGGTTAGAGTGGGAGAAACTGGTCTTTCATCAGCTCTTAGGCAAGGGTTCTCCCCACCACGACACAGCCCAAGGAGAATGGTTAAATGGCACCTTGACACTTCTCCTGTGTGTTACACAAACTGTTTGGAGAACCTGATGGTGAAGTGACATTTCCATTTTTAAAAAACTTTTTCTAGAAGGTGATTTTGCATTCTCTTGCTGCTACTCAAGATGAGGTGCAAGCTAACCTGAGTCATTGAAAGAGAGCTGCTGTGGGAAGAAGTGAGGCTTTGGGACTGGAGCCCTTTCAGAATCTGTTCTCTGTCATTCTTGATGTCAGACTCGTGAGGTATTTTCATCCAGGTCGCTGATAACTGATGCCACAGAGTGCACAACCACTCACTCACTTTCCCTCGGTGTAAACACTGCAGTTGGCCTGGAGCTCGCGCTGGGTGACACTGAGGCAGCTGGGGGGAATCCAGAGATTTCCCACTGCACTGAGCATTGCCTGCCTTGTGTGAGAAGGTGGTGCAGAGATTTTAGCACGGGGGGGATCAGATTTTTTAAAATGACCTATATTAAATAAAAGCGAGTTGGAGAAGGCTCAGACACACTGAGCTTCCAGCTGTGCAGCTCTTAATGTCGTGTGCTTGTCCCCACTGTACAGTTCCCTGCTGAGAAGGGTAGGTGCCATCTCTTCAAACATCATGACCTGAGCTGAAACCAGCATTCCTTGAGGGAGCAGAGCTTTTTCCACAAGGCTGGCTGCCTGGAACACCTGTGCCTCTGATCACCGGGGGCTGTGCATGGCAGCTGTGCTAAATGGCTGCTCATCAAGTGGGGGAATCGTTCTCTCCGTGAAAGCCTCTGCAAGCTGAAAAGAGCCAGCTTTATAATGAACCGATAATCAAGGTAAGCCAGAGAAGAAGTAACTAAGAATGGGAGTTATGAAGCTAACACCTTTAATTGCTATTTTTTAATGATCCCACAGACCAGGTGTATACATTAGGAATAATAATAGTTCGTGATCCTGTGCTGTTGTGACCTTCAGCCTACCCATTCCCCCTCCTCCACCTCTGTTTGTCCTTCTCAGTTGTGGTGTAGCTAAGTAAAATTCCAAAGTCCTCAGGGTGGAGTCCTGTCAATTATACCCTTCTCTAAGTGCCATTCATGTTTCCATGGCATTATAGAAACAGATAACCAAGAGTACAATAACATGCATGTCATGAAGCATTTTTGGTATTTACTTGGTTTTCAAAACTTAAAGGGAGAGTAGAGCAGATCCTGAAAAGCATCAGTAAAGACAAAAAAGCAGCTAAGGAGACAAACATAAGCACCGTCATTTACTTCTTGGCACCATGTGCTATAATAACCTAAAACATCTTAATTGTGGCCATCATTTAAATTTACTCTGTGGCTCATTTGGTATGTTTGGAATGCTGCCTGCTTTTCATACTGCACAAAGAGCACTTCTCAACAAAACCCATCCTGTCCATATGTTGTATTTTTATTTGACAGATGTATTTGAAATCATGTTATAATCAAGAAAGGGTATGATCTGGAACCTTGTGGAGATGGTCAAACTCTGTGGGAGAGAGTAAAAGATTTTGGACTGCTTTTGTCAAAAATATCCACAGCTCAAAGTGCTAAAAAGCCAGATGGAAGTTCAAGCAGGAGTTACATTTTTCAGTAGGTACCTCAGTCTGCCAGCTACATGGTGTGACGTATTCTAGACTCTTCAAGAATGCTTTCTTATCTTCATTTATGTTACTCTCATCTTAATGCAAGCCTTGCTGTGACTGCATGACTTAGGCACTGTAATAAACACAGCAATTACCCATTTCACTGGCAGTGCCATGGCACAAACAGAATTACCCCAGTAACTCTAATGGTGCACTGCTGAAATTAAATACACAGCTCTTAAACTCTTATGCTACATTACTATTACTGCCTTCATGACAAATGTATTATAAAACGGATGTTTGCAAATTTCTTGCTGGTTGGATTGCTTCAGAGGAAATGAATTTGACAAACAAATTGCAACTATTTTAGAACTCTTTCTGACTTCAACTAATTTCTGAACCATGCTTTAGGCTATTTTGAGTCTTTGAAACCACAGGTTGGAGTCTTTTAACTTTTTTTTTTTTTTCCTGTGGCCTTCTCAGGAGGCTCTGAAGACCCTGTTTCTACTTGCATGCATGACTAAGAGATTGTCAAACATGCTCCGTGCGAGCCGTGTACTTTTAGAGGAGGACTGAAAGCGCTCTGTTCCCGGCAGCTCTCGGTGAGAACTGTGACAACTGGTTTATGGCTCGCTTTCTAACTGGACTGGGCCAGTGCTGCGGTCTCGGAGCTTTCGCGGCTGCGTCACTCGCACAGCAGCGGCGGCGGGGCCCGCACGGGGCCTCTGTCCCCGCGGCTCCGGCTCTGTCCCCGCCACATCCCGCACCAGGACGGAGCGGAACCGCTGCGGGCGCGGTCATGTCCCCGGCTCCCCACCGCGAGGGATGCACGGGACGCCGTCCTGCACCGGGACCTGCCCGCGTGCCCCGCTGCTCCAGCGCTCAGGGATGCAGCGGACACACCGAGAACCTTTCGCTGCGGGGTTTCGCTGCCACAGCAGCGGGACCGGGACGCGCCATCGGTGCCTTGTGGCAGAAGCGGCGGCTCCGCGCACCCCGCGAGGTGCGGACACGAGCGGCCGCCCCGCAGCGCCCCGGCGCCCCCAGCTCCCTCACGGCCGGGCGGCACCTGCTGCTGGGGGCCGGGCAGCCGGCAGGGGGCGCTGCCCGCCAATCGCCGCGCCTCTGGACGCCGCGGCTGGGCGCGGATTGGCTGTTCTGCGGGGTGGGCGTAGCCTGGCACACGCGCTGCTGGGACAGCCGCTCCCCGCGCCTTGCGCCTTTCAAACGCTGAGAGGCGGCGAGAGAGCGGCAGCGGGGCCGTGAGGGACGGCGGGCGGCGGCCAGCGGTGAGTGTGCCCGACCGGGGGGACTGGGGACTGTGCCCGGCCAGGGGGCGAGTGTGCCCGGCCGGGGGGCTGCTGTGCAGTGCTGTGCTGCTGGCTGGGCGCGGTGGAAGTGGCCGGTGCCGGGTTGCACCGGCGGCAGCGCGGGGGTGCCTGTGAGGGCAGTCGGGGACAGGGCTGGGTCCCGCCCGGTCGCTGCCGCCCTCCGTGGTCCTTCGCTGCCAGACATCGGCCCGGCCCGGACCAGGGACTCGACGTCTTTAGAAAAGTTTAAAGGAGCTGGCTTTTTTCCCTGTAAACTTCCCTAGTTTAGTGGGAAGCCTTTTTTTCCTCATAGCTAGTTGAATCTCATTCTCCTGGGTAGATTACGTATTTCTTTGTGGGTTTCTGCCTGCTGTGGGTATGTGTTCTTCTCTGTTCTTGATGATACTGAGCTAAAAAAAAGGAGATGTGGTGTCTTACCGGAGAAACAACGTCAAGGCAACGTGAGGCAGGAGTTCTCCTTAATAATTGCTCTGTACGAATGATCATGCACAATGAAAGCTTATGTAATAAGCTCTATAATGGTAATAAATTTGATAATGGTAATCTCTCAGTCAGTGAGGCCAGTTATTGAACACAAATGGTTTTCTGCTGAAGTACAGCAGGAAGAAGATACAGTTTAGGAGTTAAAGTCACCGAGTGAGCACAGCCCTAAGGAGAGTCATGTAAAATTTCAGACATGAAAATCATCCTCTTAAATGGTAAACTGTCATATAATGGGGGCAGAAGGAATGCTTGCTTGTTACAGAGTGAGTCAAAGACTTGTGTATTAGATTGTATTGTGACCTTTTCATAATTTCTTAAAGAAGCTATTTCCTGCATATCAGATGATACTTTGAAGATATTTTTAAACGGTGTACTTTGTGTCTTTTTCCTGCTAAATTATGTACAGTGATTTGAATCCAAAATAGTTCTAATATGAATATCCATGTTCCATCCCACACGGGAATGTGAACAATGCTGGATGGGTAATGGGTTGCATTTGGATCATAACTAGTTCGAGTGCTCCCCCAGAAGTGTCTGACAGTGCATTTCTCTCATTTAAACTGCAAGTGTATTTTTGTGAGCTTGCTAACTGTCTCTGAATTGTAATTTGCCTTATTTTTTTTTTTATTAATAAAGGTAAATATGCTTTTTAACTTGAAGAAGCCATCAATTACTACTTCTGGTATCCTTCAGTAACCTTTTTCTGCATTGCTTTTGCATTTCACCTGAAGAGATGCTTCAGGCCTATAAACGTGAACACCAAACCCCAGTATTTTTATTGGGTTTGGTTTTGTTGTTTTTTTTTTTTTTCACTGTAGTAGAAATGCAGTGGGTGGGTGTATCTTCATAATGTGCTGTTCTACTGGTTTATTAAGGTAATTTAATCAGGATTACTACATCATTTGATTCTAAATGATCTGAACTTGCAAAGAGGCCTTTGCCCATTCATGCTTCTCTCTGACAATTAACTCGGCCTTAAAAAGGAAACTTGGAGGAGCTATGAGTGAGCCTAATAGCAAATATGAATATTCCCACTGGGAAAAGAACCACACTTTGTCCTCTTGTTACCTATTCCTGCTGTGTTGCAGTAAACAAAGAGGAAGGAGTTTTGGTAAATTCCCCCAGGAACAAATATCTGTTAAAAGTGTAAACATAAAGGAAGTGTGGAACATACTCAGAATCCAGAGAAGAGTTTCAAAAAGATTAAGAAAAGGTACATCTCATTAATAGTAAAGTAGCTCTTAGCATTTTTATTAGAACTAAAGCTTATCCCTAGTATCTTACAGATATGCTCCAGGGAGGAAAATAATCCCCAACTTATCTGGAGTGTTTACATTATTCAATTAGCATGTCTTGATTAGTATTCCTTTCAGGTTTTATTTTTACAGTGATTAAATGTGTTGTTTTCAGGCTGCTACTGAACAGAGTTCTGGCTATTCTAATTTTATAGCTCTAAACTCACAATATTTGTATACTTTCCTGTGCTGTAGCTATGGAATTTCCAAAACTCTTAATTGTTTTGCTTCAGCAGGTGGCTGGTATATAAGAGAGACACCTGCTGCTCTGACCATGTCGAGGAGAAAGCTGGAGAATAAAAGCCTTTCTGGCTTGTTGGCCACATCTCTGCACACACCAATCAAGACAGAGAACTTCTACAATTTTTATATGCTTGAATCTAAAGAGCTGGGAAGGTAAGATTATTCCTTATTTTATTTGAGCAGAGGAATTTCTCCTGCAAGGAAATTCTCTGTACAATGAAGCAAACCTTTGTGGTAGTAGATGGAGAATGAAGTATGCCCTCCTCCTTCCCTGTTCCCTTCTTTGCATCACAGTGGGTTCTTTAGGGACCAGGAAAAGGGACAGTGAGGCATAAGCTGCCAGCCTATTCCATGTCAGAGATCCAGAGGGTTTTCATAGGTATGTAGGTTTGGGATTATCTTCCATTCCCTGCCACATAGATTCCTGGGGCATGGCCTAAACAAGAGATGACATAGGGAGATACTGCAAGGAAAAGAATGAGGATTTTGACTTGGTTGTTCCAGGTGTTTGGGTGAGTGTTCTGAAACCCAGAAAACAAAGACCTTTTCTCTCCCCTTCCCAGCCTCCAGCAGTTAGACCGAGCTTCAAACAAGCTGCTGTTTCAGAGCAGTTTTGCAGCCTGCTTCCCTTGCTCTTGTTTGCAACAGTAAAATAGGAACTAAAACAACGAAGCAGCCAAACCCTCGGTGTTTGTGACACTGTTTCAGCCATACAAGTGAACGTGTGTTTTGAAATCACCGGGTTAATTCATACCTTGAGAATACTCAGTGCACTGCGTGTCAAGCCACGCAAGCACGATGCTGTGCTCATGTTTCCAAGCTCCCTGAGCACAAGTGTGCCAGGTCAGTCTCACAGCTGTGCCTTGCTGTGCTCCACAGGATCCTTTGCAGCTCCTTCTGTCAGCAGAGATGCTCTTCTGCATGTGGTGTGTGAGCTCCTCAGCCTTCATTGTTCTCTTGGGTTTTTTCCTATTTTTCTAGCATGTGCTTTTTATCTGGTACACTTTTATAGAAGTGCACATTGCAGCCCATAACTTTCTTCTTTTCTTAACTTTTGTCAGCTCTGCTTTTGAATTCTAAGCTCTACAGAAGCAGTTTATATGCAGCACCCTCTAAACTCAGGTATTGTTCCAACGCTGGATTTTCAGACTCTGCATACTTGTGAGATGATATCTAAAGCAAACAAAAGTGTAGATTTTGTGTGAATTCCAGAACAGTTTTTAATTTTTTCTATGCATGCAAAACCAAGCATAACAAAGCAAGTGCCAAAATGCAAAGAAAACTGAAGCAGGACTCTGTTTTACAAACATATTTGTGATTTCTCCTGGCCTAACTACATGTGTATTTTTTAATGTTTTTAAGTGTATAAATGCTTTTTAAGTGATGTAAAATCCATCTTTTCTTTGTAACCTCTCTAAATGATTAATATGCTTTAATTTTCACTTGCAGTTTTCTTTTTCCTGTTGAGATTATGTGGTAAATAGTTCTCTTGTTCTCTGCTTAAGCTTCCCAAGCCCCAATTCTTCCTCCCACACCCTTATCTGTTGGGTCCTTTGGTATTTAAGACACTGACTCACAAAGCTGGCAGGTTAGGTTCTGTTTAGTGGGTTAAGTAGTTCTGTCCCTGGTGTGTCCGTGGCTTGGCTTCTTTTGAAGTAGTTCAATTTCTGTGGTTTCTGAGCTGAGATATGAAAACATCCTGAAATCAGTTTTTCTGGTAGAGCTGGGCTCTGAGGGGGGATAGTTACCCAGGCACGGAGTGGGAACTGCTTCGCTTGCGTCAGTGCAGCACTTCCGAGCTGACGTTTTTGTGTTTCTGGAGCAATTTCCACAGCTCTAGAAGACTTTTTTTTATCTTATTTTTTTGCCTTAATTGGCACTCTGCTAATAAACAAACGGAAATTCTTACATCTCAAATCTGGAGGTATCACTGATCCTTCAGAGTTGTTAAACCCACAGGAACCAGAAGGAAGATTTGCCAAAATTGCTGGGGAGGATTGTGCTGTTCTCATGAAACTGAACTGGTTCCCCTTTGTTAATTTTAGAGACACTTTGGTGGCTGGCAGGGCTGATGTGATGCTAAAAGGAGAATGTGAGCTGGAAGGGGGAGGGTTTCCAACTTTGTGTGTATTATGAAGTTGAGCTCAGTAACTTCAAATGCTCTGCAACAATAAGCTGGGTTAACAGCTGGGAAAGAACGTGGCCATTTCAGGCTTACAAATAGTAGCTAAGGTGAAGAGTGTGCCTGTGTCAGCCTAAATAACTTTCACCTCTAAAGTCTAGTGCTTTCAAAAAAGGGGAGAGAAAATCTACAACTAATTGATGTTGAAATAAATGATGACAGAAGGCCTGTTTTGTTGAATTTTTTTTTCAAGGTACAGCAGAATGATTCAGAGTAATCTTTAAATATTTAATAATTTAGGCACGTTTGTGCAGTTATTTGCAAATGAAAATTGATTTTTTGCATGTGATGCTCATCCCTGTTTTGATTAAATACTGAAGTCTAGATTTTTTTTAAAAAATACTTTTTTTTAAAGAAATGTTCCTTTTAAGCACTGGGATTTTTGCACCAGAAAAAAGGCAAAGCCTGTAAGGCAGTGTGGTATTTTCTACTAAAGAAGCTAATTTAGTTTAAAGAACACAGTTTAGATAGCTCATTCTGAGCTGTTTCATTATGTTTGTCCTTAGTATGCTGTGGTAACAAAAACTACAGGTGGACAGGCTCATTTTGAAGAGATAAATATAGGCTGTGCACTTTGTACATAGCTTGATACTGTTTTTAGAACTTTACTCACAGTTTATTGCAGCCCTTCAAGTTGTTTTTTGTAAATAAGGTTTCTTTAAATAAATAGATTTTTTTGTATATAAGGTTTCTCTTTACAATTTGAAAATGCTTGTATGGAACCAGGCATTTCTGGGTGTGCCAGAAACATTAGTAACTATCAATTATTTTTTTCAGGAATTTATAACTTGGCTTAAAAAATGGCAATTTTTTCCTCCTAACTTTTTCAAAGATCAGCTTGGGGTTTTAACTACAGTATGTGGTTTTCTTCTAAAAACATTTCTTTGCCAAAATGTTTTTGTTTCCCTACCTAAACAGTTGGCTAGGAAATAAAGCAACACACTTTGTCTAACTGTAATTGAGGAAGAGAATGCTAAATGGTGGGTGCTTTTCTATTAAGATGTTTTGAAACATTTTGCAGATACCTGGGATTTTTGTAGCAGTACTACATGGTTTGTGGAAGGAAATTCTCTTTATGACTAAATTTTTTTTTCACTGAAAACCTCCTGCCCCGCCCATGCATTTAAATGTGCTTTATTTTTCCTTTTCATTCTCTGCATTTCATAGGGGTTTGCTTTGTTTGTTATTGTCCTGTAGGTGTTTTAGTGAGGTTGAGGGTTTTTTAATATCTTGCCAACCTGAACAGAGCTCTGGGCAGTCTGGTAAGACCTCATGGCCAGCCTTGCTTTAAGCAGGAGGTTTTAAGGGACTTCCAGAAGTCCTTTCCAACCAAATTATTCCGTGACCTGACCATGAGAATGTCCCTGTAACCTGATACTCTGATTTAATGTTTAGCTAGGCTGTATAAAGGGAATTTTCCTGGGTCTCACCAGAGCTTCATCTAGCTTAGTGTCCTTCTACAGTGCCTGCAAGTCAATGTTCAGGAAACAGTGTAAGAGTAGGCCAAACACGGCATTTCCCAATACATTTTTTTGTTTGTTTGCAATTGTTTGCTGTGTCTTCTTATTTCTGATGTTAATTTATGCACTTTTGATTTCCTGCATCTCAATGTTTTCCCTTTTATTTCGTAGAGGAAGGTGTGCTGTGGTTAGAAAATGTGTAGCTAAATCCACAGGCCAAGAGTATGCAGCTAAATTTTTAAAGAAAAGAAGGAGGGGTCAAGACTGCAAAGCAGAGATTGTGCATGAAATTGCTGTCCTTGAATTAATGAAGTCCAATCCTCGAATAGTTAATCTGCATGAAGTCTATGAAACAGCAAATGAAATCATCTTAGTGTTGGAATAGTAAGTATGCCTTCATCACATGTTCCATGTTTGTAGGAAAACATCTGTCAATATATTAATTTTTGCATGAGTTGCCTGAATGCCCAGAAGAATTGCAACAGTACCCTGTATACATGATGCTAATCTTAATCTTGTAATATACTTTATATTTTTTCCTTTAATGATGTTTCAGGCAGGCTGACTGGAAATAATGTTCTTGGAATACTGTAGAAGGTCCTGAGTGCTTTGATGCAACTTAAAGCACAAAAAACCAAGTCACTGATTCCAAGTATGTAGAGCACATGGTTGAGCACATCCATGCTTGTGAACTTCAAGTTAGCACCTGACATTTTTTTGGTGACTGGAGACTTACAGTTACTTTGTTTGTTTTGAGCTCCTAGATTTAGTGGTTTTGCTGTTTTAAGGTTGACTTTTGGAACAGTTTCCTAAAAAATTCCTGTATTTTTTACAGATGTTCCAGAAGTTTCTTATTAGCTCTGAAAATAAGTTTAATTTGGGAATTGAATTTGCATTAACTATCATATTTGTTGTATGTGTAAATTTTTGTGTGGAATGCAAGGAACAAAAATACAGCCTGTGAAATTAATTCTTTCTAAGCTTTGAGTTTCTTGTACAAAATATTTGAAGTGCTGTTGATGGTGGTCTCTGTAGACCATGGTATATTCTTTGGAAAATTTGTAGGAATTTTTCTAGATTCTATCTGTAAAAGCTTTTTTTTCCCCCTGGAACTAGATGACCCCTAACATATCATTTGTTCTAAGGCTTTTTTTTGCAAATCCTTTCCTACAGAGCTTTCAGCTCCTTAGCCATGTGGGTGCCCACCCATCCAGACCATAATATAGCTTGAGTACAGGAATACTGTGGGAGCCAGTGCTGGAAACCTTGTGAGAGCTGCAATCCATGGCATCCTCTGCCCTTCCCCTCATGTCCATGTTGCCTTAAGGTCACCTGGGGGGAGGCATTTCTGGCACCTCCCATAACCTCAAACAGTTTGTGGCTGTGTTCATGCATTTTGTCCATTATCTGACTCTTTACTAGGCTCTCATTTTAGAGAGTTTGGTAAATTTAGCAATGAAGTTTAGGCTCAGTGATCTGGAGTTTTGGGGAAGCCCTTCATCCATGAGAGAGAGACTTGAGGCACTCAGAGCAGGCTGAGTAATGATCTCAAACCCAGCCTGAAAGGAGGCAGCTGACACTGCAGCCAAGTGTAGGAATAACTCACAAACCACAGGGGCACAGATATTTCCATGCTGCTTTACACTGCTCTGAATTATTTATGAGCTGGTCTCATGGAAGACATTTTAGATTGGACTTGAAAAGAAAGGCTTCTTTGATTAGGAACTGATGATAGAACTCAGCTTCTGGAAGGCATCTTCCCGCTTGCTTGAGGGGACCAGAGCATTATGAGGTTTCCAGTCAAAGTGCTTTTTGCTGTCTCAACTGCTGGTTCAGGCTATAAGGAAAGAAAAAGCATCATCACATTTTTTTCCCCTTTTCTAAGTGTTTATATTAAATGTTTCAGTGTAAATATGTAAAAAGAAAAATATTCCCAGCCTCTCTGATATTACAGATACATGTTAGATAAATATGTGCTATTAAAAACATTTTTTCTTGCTAAAGATGCAAAATTTAAACTTAATACATAGATCTTCTTCAATGTGTTTCAGTGCTGCTGGAGGAGAAATATTTGACTTGTGTGTCCCAGATCTGGATGACAGAATTGGTGAAAGGGATATTGTAAGGCTTATAAGGCAAATACTTGAAGGACTTTGCTGCTTGCATGAAAACAATATTGTTCATCTTGATTTAAAGGTGAGGCTGCAGCAGACTTTGTTTTAGCACTTTATCTTCAATTTATTTTGTTCATCAAAGTAATTTGTTAAATACATAAAAATGATTAGGAGAAGGAGATTAAATTATATTAAAATGAGATTAAAAGGATAGAGATGAAATATTTTTAAATAACATTTAGCAATAAGTATTTAATAATAGAAGCTGAAGTGTCATTTAGAACATTGGACTTTTTTTTTCAGATTGAATTTATTAATTAGGAATGTAATGTTTTCTATTCTAGCCTCAAAATATTTTGCTGAGCAGCATCAATCCTCTTGGTGATGTAAAAATTGTAGATTTTGGGATGTCCCGGAAGCTTGAGAATTCCAATGAACTGCGGCAGATCATGGGAACCACAGAGTACCTCGGTATGGAAGGGCTGCTCACAGCCTCTCATGTGGGCTTTCCAGAAAACAGGAACAGTTCATGGAGGACACTGGGCAACTTACAGGCTGATAAAGAGCATCACAGGACAAGGCAACATGTTTGAGCTGCTTTTTTTAAAGAGTAGTCAACAAATATTTGCACCAAAAAGTCCTGAATTATATCAATAAGTGCAGCTCTCAATTTTATACTGTAGTATTTGTTAAATTGTTTTAATTAGAATTGAAATACAACATCAGCATGCACAAAGAAATGTTCTTTGAATTAATGTAACATCTTTAATGTTATTCAGTATGATGATTCAATGAGATTAAAATATTTGTTGGAAAGGGAAAGATTGCAGTTAACACTTGGCCCTCTCTGAGGGACAAGTTTCCTTCATGGATTGCCAACACTCAATGTTAAGAGCACTTCATTCTGCAGTGAATAACTTGCTACCTAGCCTGTGCTAACAGCCACTGATCCTAAAATTGGCTTGGTCATCTTGTGTTGCAGCTTTGACATGCTGAAGGCTCTGTGCATTCCCATTAAAAAGCTGTATAATTCAAAACCTCTTAGGAGAAAAATGTATGTGCATGCATCTGATTAGAACAAGTCTTGAAACTTGGATAAACTTGAGGCCATGTAGTGCCACTTCGGTGTGAACCAAGTAAACATCCATGTCTAGGCAAATAGAAATAGCTTTTTGCCACCTTGTGGCTTGGAAATAATAAATCTAATTACTGAAACTACATGTTGAGTCTCATAATAATGGCTGGCAAAAGAATGCCAGAAATGTAGTGTATGATTCAAGGCCATTTGAATAAGATATTTATTAAAGTATTTTTCTTCTCCACATCTCTTTAGCTCCAGAAATCTTGAACTATGATCCTATTACCACAGCTACAGACATGTGGTAGGTTTGATCTTCATTTTACTGAGGTTTGGTGGGACCCCTTAACAATCTAAGGGCCTGATGCAGTTTCATCTGGCTTCCAAGAATCCCCTCCTGTTGGTGGGCTGGCTGGAAGAGGGAGGGGAGGGGATGAAGCCCTGAGGATATAACTCAGGACTTACAGGAGTTTATGGGTCTGTTGCACAGGTAGTGGGAAATGCAGGTGGCTCCTGAGCCTGTGGAGGATAGGTGTTTGTTCTGGGGGAATAATAACAGTGGCTGGATAACATACTTTATGTATTACTTAATCCTGGGTGACATGCTTCAGGTATTAGCTACTCTAGGACACTTCCCTTCCCACTTGTAGGTTGTTAAATAATTTTTTATACAAAGTGTAAGAAGGATGTAAACTTCCTACTTCTTATCTTTAGGGAAATACCTGCAGAGTGAATCATAAAAAATGACAAATGCCTTGAACTGACCCACAACTTTTTGTAGTGTTTTAATTTTATGTGCTATGTTAAAGACTAGCTTTGAAATGTTTCCTTTGAAACATAAAATCTTCAGCATCTTAATTAATAATCACTGTTAAAAGTTGCTGGTTGCTCCTTTGAAATCCTCAATTCATAGTAGTAACTAAATCTGCTCATGAATGGTTTTTAATCACATATTATTTGCCTGCTTTTGTGGGAAGACATAAGAAAACCCCTATTGATGCTGTGCTCACCATGACAAACCCAGCAGCTGCATGTTTCCACATTGTAATGGGTTCTAGATTCTGATCTATCAGATCACAAAAATGTTTTTATTATGCATCAAGAAACCACCTTAAGATTTATCATAGCTGGCAGGATCTGTGGTACTCATGTTGATGTTCTTGGGAGAAACATCTCAGCTAGAAGGGATTGTAACACAACTCAGATGTCAAACGTACAGAGAAGTTGATTAAGTCTTTGCTCTGTTATCCAGAATTGCAGTGAAAGATGGGTTTTATTTGCATGCAAAATAGAAAGTCTGTCTTTCTTTGCAGCTCTATTATCCAGAATTGCCACATGTCCCAAGAGTGGGCTGTGTAAAAGTGGTATTTCCTTTTCCTAACAATCTCAGTAGGAAGAAAAGGGTCTATTGAAATCAAAGAGTTTTCAAAAATCCCTTCATTGAGATATATATACACATATCTTTCCTTGTGTGTGTATGTGCAGTCATGTTTGAATTACATAAAATTGAGGTGTAACATGTTGGCTGTGATTCTCAGAGTGGGATATGCCAGAAGTTTGATCTGCAGCCCAGGAAATATGCAGGGTGTATTGTTCAGATTCTCCAGTAGGTTTATATATTTTTGTTCTCTAGTAGGTTTATACATTGTGTTCTTATCTCAGGAACATTGGTGTCATCTCCTACATGCTGCTGACACAAGAATCTCCATTTGTGGGAGCTGATGTTCAAGAAACTTACCTTAATATATCTCAAGTTAACGTGGATTATTCAGAAGATACATTCTCATCAGTTTCACAGCCCGCAAAGGACTTCATTCAAAAACTTCTCATAAAAAATCCTGAGTAAGTAGCAAACTCCTCCAAGCAAGAATCCTAAACTTGTGGAGCACCTAGAAAAAGTGAATGTTAATTTATGTCCTTAATGTCACTGATAAGGTCAGTTGGATATTTCACAATGCATTGGTATTTTTGACTGGATATTTTCAAGTGCAGCTTTATGCTTTTCCCTAATGTGTGAGAGGAATTTTGGATTCAGTGTCTGGCTAAAATTATCAGATATTATTATTTTTACAGATAATGTTGTTATTATTAGGGAGGCTTGTTCTTTGAGTTTTTTTGTTTGAGTTTCTTTAGATTTTCATTCAGATGACAGATTTTTATCAGATTTTATTAAAGTATGCTCTAGAAAGGTCACATTCTTTTCTATAATTATTGTAGTTTGGAAAGGCAATGCAACCTCATTGCAGTGCTTTCTTGTTTCCTGACTCACCTTTATCTTTTTATTTAAATAGCTCTCTTACTATATTTTTATACTTGGCAGTGTTTTGCCTTGTTCAATGTTCTAAAAATTATCTCAATCCAAAGCAAAAACTTGTTTGTTTGTAAGGTACACCCCTTAACTCTGCATTCTTGGGGAGTTCAGACTCCAATCAAGACCTTGCAAAGAAGCTGAACTTTGAGAGTGAGCTGGTCAGGTATTACTGACTGCAGTGCTAGATATGGTCACCTGTGGTGAGGCAGTAATCCTTGTCATCCTCAGAGAGCCTCCAGCAGCAGGAGTGAGCCTGCCTGCCTGACTGAGAGAGGCTCTTGGGCAGGAGGAAAGGATGGCAGGTGATTCCTGGGAAGTGCCTGCTCTGAGGCAATGAGGACTCCATATAAAGTCTCAAGAGTCCTTCCTATCTTAACATCTCACATACACGGTTTGTCAGGATCTGAAAGGATTCACAAAACCCCAGTATCATGAGGGAATCTTGTCTTTCATGTTTGTGGAGCACCTAGAAAAAAGGAATCAGTGATGAAGAACCTGCTTTGATAACCCTTAGTGTGGACCTGTGGGATATTTAACATTCTGTCACAATTACTTCTCATTTTCTCCTGGGCATCTCAAGAGTGTGCATTATATACTCAATAAGGTGCCTTTTTTTTATTCCCATTCCAGCTCTTGATGACTATACCTCCTTGAATTTTAAGAGGAAAGGTCTGTTCTCAGAGAGTCAACTCTGTTAAGTTACACTTTTCTGACTGAAAAATATTCCTGTGTTCTGGTGGAGTTAGGGACAAGTAGTGGGCTCTGCTGTCTTGGAGCCAGTTTTCTGGCAAGTTTTGTGGAAGTTAACAATGCAGAACACAATTAAAACTTGCAGTAGCACTGTACTGGGTTATCCAGAGGAGCAATTTTCTAAGTCTGGTTTGTTTGGTAAGATCTATATTTTGAAAGAGTTTATGCCAGATGAATTGCAAAAGTAAAGCACTAGAAAATGTCAGAGTTGATGACATCCTGTTAACTTGGCCATCCTTGAAAGCATAATGACTGAATAATCATGAGCCTCACTGTTTATGGTCTGTATAAAACATATTACTTTAAAAGTAAAAGCCAGTGCCCATTTATGTGTACCATGTTGAAAACATTCCCAGGGACCATGTTGAAAACATTCCCAGAGACTATATTCCTTGTATATACCAGCTTTAGGGTAAACCATCAATTAAATTTAGATGCATGTAGCCAATACTAACTGTGTTTTGTAGCAGCTGAGGTGGGGATGAAAACACACCAATATTGACTCTTCAGTGTCAGTTTTGCTCAGGATTTTTAGCATCAGAGCTATTTTAGTTTTTTAGTGTTGGTGGAATTAACTCAAGCACCTTTCCCTTTCTCCCCTGCAAGGGACAGGCCCACTGCAGCAGACTGTCTGTCCCACTCATGGTTGCAGCAAGGGGAGCTCACGCTCCTGTGCAGCCCTGAAGAGATCTGCTGCTCCTCTCAGCTGCCAGGACACACAGCCAAGTGCTCAGAAGAGTGGAGTGTAAAATGCAGCTGCAATGGGAGCTGCAGTGACAAGGAGGACAAGGAGAACATCCCAGAGGACAGCAGCACGCTCTCCAAACGCTTCCGCTTCGACGACTCGTTGCAGTATCCCCAGGACTTGGTGACAGACTTCGTGTGCTAATGTAGAACATGGACTTCTCATGGAATGAGTTCAGCATAATCTGTTCCAGTGGTGAAAAAAAGGTTCTGGCTTGCCAATTCGTGCAGCATTGGCATGCTGGAAAAGCACTTTGATTCTTTTATGCTGGTGCCTCCTTTTCTATCCATTGCTGGCAGTGGATTTAACTCCCGAGGAATTGGAGTTGTTGCGCCAATAAAGTTAATTATTTTTTTTAAGAAGATATAATTATAATATTTTTGCACTTTTCAAGTTCTAGTCAAAAGATGGTACTAGAGTGAACAAACTGAAACCTGAAATGAGTTTAAGCACAGCCTTTGCCAAACAGTGGTTGAACACATGCATGCTTTTAGGACTACCTTTTCTTTTAGTAAGAAATTGGGAAGGGAAGCAGAGAAGCTGAATCTTGCTGGTTTACTGGAGTTGCTGGCTACCATTCTCACCACTTTGGATAGAGGCTAAATTTGGTATGTTTTGGGACTGTGGTGCATCTCTTGGGGCCATTTGGAAACCTGTTTTACCTCTAGGATCACTTGTAGTTCTGCCTTATGGATCTGGTCTACTTGGGCATTATCATGCATATTCTGTGTGGTTATGCTGTGTTGGATCTCTGCAACACTTGGCATAGAAAACAGGTAGATTGTCAGTCCTTGTGCTTATGGTCCTTGGCTTCTTAGCATAAATTACATTTGAAGATGAGATTCCTATGCTGATGTGAACATTTGAACTTGGTGGTTTGCTTTGATCAAACCTCTGAAATAGTATAATCTACCTGTATTTATTTTTCCTTATCTTAAAAAAAACTCCACAACAATCCCCCCCAAAAAACTGCACACAAACAAGCCCCAAAACACAAAGCCTCTAGTTAAAAGAGTAAACTGAAAATAACCATTTTTGCCAGTGAAACAGCAATTAACAGTTTTTCTCTGTGTCCCTCTAATGTAGAAGTGTATCTTGCTGTCAATTAGTGTTGCCCATAATTATTCAGCTTCATGCCTGCTCTGAGAAATGGACTGCAGTGTGTTAGTATTTCAAAACAAACTACTAAAAATTGTTTTAAGCCGTTAAAATTGGTTTAGTTAGTGGTATTTTTTAAAGTTCTGTGCCTTGCACTTTCACTTGTTTCTGGCTCTGAGGTAATAATGCCTGTGTCAAGTTTTGTCTTAAAGCAAATGCCAGCTATGCCTTAACAACCTGAAAGTAATACTCATAAAATAAGCCCCTTAATCATAACAGAGCCTGTGAGCTTTTTTGGGCAGTAAATTTATTATAACTCTTACAGATATTTTAAAAGTAAATGCCACTTCAAAATTTTTCAAGATTTTCCACTCCTCAAAGGTTAAATTTAATTGTCTTTAAATTGGATTTGTTTTCTGCAATAAAATACCACAATCTGATAATCTTTTTGAAGTGTGCCTGTGGATTTGTCAGTAGTTGGGCAGATTGGTATTTTGGGATATGACTGAGAGGTGAACCTGATGAGTGGTAAAAGGTTGTGTTTTATCTTTCTTCACACAAGGAAAGAGCAGGTTTTTCCCAAACAGATTTCAGTGTGAGGTGTCACCAAAATGCATGGGGGGATTCAGGACTTTTGTCTTGGTTTGGGGAGATGCTCATGTTGACAAGTGGAAAGCAGACTGAGGTGTAAGGCATGTAAAACTTTTCAGCTTGTGTTTGTCAGAAGAAGTTCTCCAAGATTTAATTTCATGTGAAATAAAGTAACAGGTTTGTTCAGCAGAGACAGAGCTCTGGTAGCTGGGTGTGAGTGAGCCACACCAGGTCTCCTCTGTGGATTAATTCTCAAGGAGCTTTTCTCAGTGGAACTGATTGTATATACAATTAAAGGGTTACTTTGCAGAGGCAGCTGTTGGATTCTGCTCTGGTACTTTACACCCTTACTTTTCAAAGTCCTTGGCTTTTCCCAGTTGTAGTCTTACCTGACCTTTGGATTTTTTTTTCTACCATCATGGACTCCAGTTTGAACTGGGTAAGTTAAAAGCACAAATTATTCAATACATATGTAGAAGTTAAAGTTCACTTAAGATAAAGAAGAAAATGCCAAAAAGTAGTGTAAATAAAGGTAAAAAAAATTTTTAAAACGTTGTTGTAATTTAAAATTCTGCCGAAGTAGTCCTGAATTGAAATTACAACTATATTTTAGCATCTGGAAAATAAAACTGATAGCATATGCCAGCACTTTATGATAAATCTGTTATTCCTTAATATTTTTATCACAGTATCTGATGTTTACATTTTTTACTACTTTAGAGCTAACTTACCTTTGAATAATTGAAATTTGGTTTTATCCAAAGAATTTAAGTTTTGAAGATTTTATTTGTGTTTTATATATACTTAAAATATACCTTGAATCAGACTTTGTTTGGATAAGTGCATTTGATTTATTTTAAAATATTATTGTGCAAATTAACTCCAGCTGAATGTAAATAGATGCACTGTAAGCAACTGTTTGTTTTGCTTCTTCTCATATTACTGAGACTTTCCAAGTGTGAATGAATGCTGAGTAACATTTTGAGATGACTGAAGTAATACTTCTATGCAATTAATGACCTTTTTCTTTTAAAAAAAATAAACTTTGCCATTTTTTCAAAACTTCCATTTTTTTTTATTCACAGAATCAGAGGCTGGTTGAGGTTGGGAGGGACTTCTGCAAGTCCATGCTCCCTGCTCCAGCCATCCCATCTAGGCCTTGCTGGCCAGAATGATGTCCAGATGGCTTTGGGTCTCCAAGCAAGGGCACTCAGTCTCCCTGGCCAGCTTGCAGTTCTCAGCCAGCCTCACAGTAGCTGAATGTTCTTGTGCTCTGATGGAAGCTCACGTGTTCCAGAGTGTGCCACTTCCTCTTGTCCTGTCACTGGGCATCCCTGATGAGAGCCTGGCTCCATCTTTGCACCCCCACTTCAGGTGATGGTATGTGTTGATAAGAGTCTCCCTGAGCTTTCTTCTGGCTAAACAATCCCTGCTGCCTCATCCTTTCCTTGTAAGAGAGGTGCTGCAGTCCCTGAATCCCTCTGTGGCCTTTAGCTGTGTCTGTGTGTCTCACACTGGCACTGCTCTTGTGTGAGGAAAGGGAACCTTTCAATGTCACCTCTGTCACCCTGCTGGTGCAGCCCATGCCATCAGCCTGGTCTGGGCACACTGCTGCCTCCTCTCCAACTCCAGGAGCCCAGGGCCTTCTCTGCAAAGGGGTTTTAACAGCTGGATGGCTCCAGGATGTATCAGCGTGCAGGGCTCTTCCTCCACGTCCCATTTCTCCAGCCTGCAGAGGGTGCCTATGGATGGCAGCAGGAGCTGCAGGTGTATCAGCCACTCCCAGTTTGTGTCACCTGCAGCCTTGCTGAGGGCATGCTCTGCCCATCATCATTAGCCAGGATCTTCTGGGAGAGTGTCAGAGGTCTGGGCAGGCAGTGCTGCTCTCCCTTCAGCTCCTGGCAGTCCCTTCACTGCAGAGGGTTGCTCAAGTCTGACTTCCCCTTGCTGAACCCATGCTGACTACTACCAGTGAATCATGAACTTAGCAGCTCACTTCCTGGAACTGTTCTCCACATGTCTGGGGTTTATGTAAAAAATGTTGCTGTTCCTATTTGTCATGATCTAGTTATATCTTGCTGTACTTAATGAGGTGATACTTTTTATATTAAATTCTACTGCCCTTTCTGAATGGCTGTGTGTAAGACAACTTAAATGCAATCTTTGTTATACATATTAACTTCCTAGGGCATTAATGGTACATTTGTTTCATTTTCGAGTAGATGGCTGAAATAAAAAAACAACAAACCCCAAAACAAGTGTGCTTTAGAAAGGGAATTGCACTCAAAAGAGGGGGTTAACTCCTGGTGGCCTGGGTAGCGTGTTTCTTCCAAAAGGCACATTTCATTGACAGAGCTTTTCCATTGTTTGACGTGCACAAATGGCCTTTCTTTTTAGTGAAAGAAACAGTGTGTCCATCCACTGCCACTGTCCAGCCAGTGTGGCTGCTTTGGTGTTGCAGCATTAAATTCAGAAATGATCTGAATATTTACATTTCTTGCAGTGAGGGTTCTTACCAGGAATGATGCCTATTTTTTTAACACATCAAGAAAACAAGCTATTCTGTTTAATGGCAGTTTGAGACAACTGGAAATTTCTGCTTTTTCAAAAATCCTAAAGGAGGAGATATCTTTGAGAAATGCATCACAGTGGCTTTAAACTGAGAGTAGAGTTAGTTTAGATAATGAGAAGAAATTCTTGATAGTAAGGGCTGCGAGGCACTGGAACAGGTTGCTCAGAGAAGCTGTGGATGCCCCATCCCTAGAAGCGTTCAAGGCCAGGTTGGACAGGGCTCTGAGCAACCTGATCTAGTGGAAGGTCTCCCTACCCATGGCAGAGGATTGGAACTTCCTGATCAGCAAGGTCCCTCCCAACCCAAGCCATTATATGGTAATAACTGACCCTCCTCTTACCAAGACAGCTGTGCTTGTGCTCCTGCCTGTGAGGCAAGTTGAGTTTGAAAAAATACTTGGTAAAATTGGGGCAGAACACGAGTGTGCTATTACTGTGTTTGTTTCAGAAACTGCTCATCTTGGGCATTGAGAACCTGGCAGCTGACAGGCTTGAAAATACTGCTTGGTCCACTCAGCATTGCAGAAATGAGCAAGATACAGAATGAATCAGAGTGTAGGAAGTCTACTGAATTTAATGGTACTATTACAAGGCTGAATTGCCAAGTCATCTATCAGTGAGTAATGTGCTATGAGAGTAAAAGGAAACTTTTTAATAATTAAAATCAGGTGCAGGAATGATCCCATAAAAGTTCTTATCTGGTTTCCCATGTAGTGAATAAACAGCAAGGTAGGTATTATTATTGTTCTTCTGATAATGAAAAATACTACATGTATAAGCATTTTCTTTATAATGTTTCTCATATTAGCAATCTGTTTCTTTCTTCCTCTGAAGAGTACAAGCAGGTATGCTGTTTCCAGTTTCCTAATCAGACAATAAATCCCAAAAGGTCACATGCCAGCAAAAGGACTCCCATGCCCAGCAGTGGAAGCAGTGTGTGCTGAATGTGCCACTGCTTGCTGTAGGTATAGTTCTCATAGTTGAAATAGCAGGGAGCTCCCTTTGCCTGCTTTCCAGCTGGACTGGTCCATATCATAGCCAGTACAGACCAGAGCTTGTGTGAATCTCTCTATGCTCATTGAGTATGAGGGTATTTCTCATGTCAAAATCAAAACCAGGCTTTGGTGCTGGCTTGGATTTAGAAAATGTGCTGGGAATTCCAGGTGATGGTGAGCCTTTGCAGCTGGACAAAGCAGAAATACCCTAGTGGTTCTTTGCCTGTGGTATTTGAATAAAGGGGTTTTTTTGGTAAAACTTGCTATCTAGACTCATAATGCTCTGTGTGTAGTTCACAAGATTGGTTACAGGCCTGAATTGGAGCTCATTTATAGGCATTTTTCAGCAGGTTAATGCTGTAAAATGTAGTGCTACCTTTTATATATTGCTGTGAAAACATCCAGAAACCTCATTTAAAATTCACAAACTATTCAACATGGCCAAAATGGTTTCAGATGCCCTAGAAATTCAAACCTGGCCACAGCCAAGTGTTAGAAGTCATACCAACTGTGCCAGTAGTTGATTTAGATTGGACGAAGCATTGGATTCAGTGGAGGAAACACCTACTGACTACCAATGAAACTAAATGAGATTTTTTTATTTATATTTTCTTGCATTCTATAATTTTCCAGGGGTGTGAGGGCAGGTCGTTTAAATCCCAAGTCACTGTGCACAAGATGGGCTGATGCATGAGGAGGCACCTGGAAAAGCTTGGGTTGCTGCTGTGGGTTATGCACCCAAGCTCATTCTATCTTGGTAGGAATCATTTTGCAAACACAGCTGAGTTCCTTTGCATGTTTAGCTGACGCACCTGCCCCTCACTTTGCCTGGAGACGAGCACCTGCACTCACTTATGGGTTATTGACTCAGCCGTGGGTTATTTACAAAGGTGAGGAGGACACTGCCTCGGCAGCAGCGAATGGCACACGCTGCTCGGAGCCGTGCTCGCCATCCTTATTGAAGCTGGCAGGCACGGCAGGGCTGAGGCTTTTTGTGCGGGCAGACAATCGCGGTGCAGCACCGGCACAGCTGCAGACACTTTGTGGCAGTTTAATTGCCCTCAGTTGCGCTGAATTCCGTGCCCTCACGTGTGAGGCGTTCTCGGCCGAGGCGCGTCCAGCGCGGGCTCAGCGTCCCGGCCACGGTAACGCAGCCGCTGCCGGACTCCCGGTGCTGGGCCAGGCACGGCGGCCGGGATTGGGCTCCCGCCGGTTTCCAGCGGCCGGGATGGGGCGGTGGAGCCCGGGAAGCAGCGGTGCTGAGCTGTGCCGTGTTCCGCTGCGGAGCGCCGGAGCGGCCGAGCGCGGGGCCTCGGGGCGGCGGCTGAGGCGGTCCCAGCGCCCGGGGGCACCGGGCTGCCGGAGCGGGCTTTCTGAGCTGAAAGGTGCGGTTTTCAAAATGTATTATTATTATTATTATATACTTTTTAATTTTTTTAACCGAACTCCCTTTTATGAGTTAACTTTTTACCGCTGCCAGCGCCGCCTTCGCTCCGTGTGAGCAGGGCCTGGCGCGGCGAAGAGGCCGCAGCGCCCGCTCCCCCTGAAGCGCAGGGCATTGGCACCCAACAATCAAACCGCGCTGTCTGTGCTGCGAACTCTGCAAAACAGGGTTATCCCAGCAACACAGTCCTCCTTAAAGCTGCCCAGATCGCCTTTAATTGGCTTAGCAGAGCAAATTTAAACAGATGCTTTTGGTTTGGGCTGCTGCTCCTGTAGTGTTTCCAGAGAGAGTGACTCTCTCCTACAGGCACCCCTTTAGAAACCACAGAAATTAATTTGTGTACCAAGGCTCCAGCTTGGTGCAAAGTACAAACTATTATGTCATTGTCTTAGTTTCTGCTGAACTAGAGTTCATTTTCCTCTCAGCAGCTGGCACAGTGCTGTGTTTTGGACTCAGTATGACAATACATTGATAACACACTGATGTTTTTGGTTGTTGCTAGGTAGTGCTTACCCAAGTCAAGGCCTCTCGAGCTTTATATTTCAGTTTCATTATGTATGACAGGGATTACAAAGAGCACGTTCGAAGTTCAGAGTCACCTGATGGATTCGGGTGATTTTACCCAGGTCAGCTGTAAAAAGCTGCTGCTGAACCCGAGTTTATCAGATCACCACGGGCGGGTTATGGGGCTGGGGCATTTGGGGTGTGAGGGGTTCCTGAGGGAACGGTGTGTGTTGGGAGAAAATAATGAGGGATATAGTTATAGCCTGCAGAGCAAATGGTGCCGGGTTCCTCTCGGAGCTTTGCTGCAGCAGCCGGAGCGGCAGCTCCCTCAGTTGGCAGCGAGGGGAATTCCCACCAGGCATAGGGATGATGTTCTTTGCAGCGAATGATAAAACAGGGAAGAAGTTTGCCTGCAGAGGCACTGGCCTTGGAGAGCTTCAAATCTCTGCTGGACAAGGCTCGGTGCAATCTCTTTCAAAAATTTTTAATGTGATTTTAAAAATTCAAAAATGCAAAACCTTCCAGTCAGTTTGCAAGAACAGTAAAGTGACATCAGGGAAGGTAAAAATAAACTATACAAATTTAAACAAAAATAATTCCATAACTGTTGGATGGGATCGTGATTTATTAAGCCGAGCCAATGATGCAATTCTTCCATTTGAACCTGTCATCGGACTTTAAGCTATGACAGCCATTAGAGCAAGGTGTTGAAATAAACTTAGACCTTTGAATCTCAAAATATTGAACCAAGACTAATAAAACATATTCAATCACACAATTGTTCTCACTTAAAATAGTAGTAATAATAGTAAAATTAGTAAAGGAAAAAAAGATTTATATAAAAGTTAATACAAATTAATTATAATATTGTTGATTTTATCTTAATTTATTCTGGTTTTAATGTCTAACTTTTGTGTATATTTTATTGTGTATATAATATGTTAGTACAGTAGCTTGTGTGTACAACCTGTAAATAAATATACATATATTGGGGGGATGTGCTCAAAAATTTCTTGCTTAATCTTGTATGATCAAGAAAATTTGGAGGTCACAGATGTAGAGGAGTAGCAAGCAGTGTGGCTGGTTAGTAATGTAGGTATTTAGAGAGTAATACAGGTATTTAGTTAGTGATATGGGCATTACCTGGACATTTAAAAGCTGTTTTTCAGAAAGCACTGTGTTTGTATGTGATGGCTTGGGGTTTCTATCGATGCAGATAACAGGTAATTTCTGTACTGTGGGCAGCATGCCAGGAGAGTTAAATTGCATGTTGTGCAGGCTTCTGAGCAGGCAGGGCAGTCAAACAGTGAATATCTCTTGGTTTACCTGAATTAAATTCAAGCAATTGAATTAGCTGTGGAAGACTTGCTATCCATTCCCAATACACTAAACTAATCAAAGACCTGAAACCTGAGGGGTAGAGAACTTGAATATGCATTTACTTCTGCACAAGAAAACTTTAAAAAGCACTCATTGGCAAATTGTGTGAAGTAATTTTGCCTTTACAGCCTTTGTTGAATGATCATTTAAAATTAAGCAGATGTAGAGGTTGCAGTTTGGGAACTGTAAAATCCCATCCCCTCACTTCACAAATATCACTTCAGTAATCAACCCCTGCTGTTTCTTTGATGTATTTATGTTTCAGTTCAGCAAAGCACTTACATTCACCCTTGAAATGTAACTTGTCTTTAGTCACTTGCTGCTCAGCAAAGTTCTGGTGCGTGTGCTTGGTATTAAATGTTTGGAATACAGGTGGGTGCCTCTGCTGAATTTGGGTCTGAGTGATTTGAACTTTTGCTACAACGAGGTTTAATATCAGGCATAACTGCAGCAATTTTTTTCAAGGAAAAAGTGAAATGTTTGCTCTCTGAGAATGTGGTGCCTTTAAGATGAACATGTGTTATGCTATAATTTTGTGTTGGAGAATAAACAAATTGCATTTCATCATGGGCAATGTGTAATATTATACTGGCATGAAACCCCTTCTGAGATTTAAACTGCAGGTTTACTGAGCACGGTAATTTGTTCCTATGTGATCCTGAGTTGATGTGTCATCTCAGGGATGTGACTGGAATACAACAGAGAACAGACTGGACAGAGAAGTGAACACAGATGAAGCTGAATGGTGCAGGAAACTTCTGGCATGGGCTGTGTAAGCTTGTCAAAGCCTCCCACATTTCTCCACCTGCATTAGCAGTAACAAGATGCCACGTTTCTCTAATCCAGGTGATTCACAATCCTGGTTTGCAAGAAAGACACTGGGAAAGATGTCCAAAGTTGTGGGTTTACCGCTGTCTTCTTCTGAAGATGTCAATGTTTTTGTCATGCATTAACTTGCATTTTGAACCATTCCTAGAAAAGTTTGAGCCTGTTAGCGAAACAGCCCGCCAAGAACATTTATTTGAGAAGGCTTTAATGGAAAGGAATTCCAAAGGGATTAAATGGAGTTCTTGACTCTACAGAAACAGGAACCCATATTTTGTCATCTGTAGATGATAGTCAGACCACATTGTCAAAATTCAGACTATGAGAGGATCTTCTTTCATTAAACATTATGAAAAGAGAAAAAGGTAGTTTTCTCTAATAGTACTTCACCAACTATTGTAACCAAACAAGAAATCTCTTCTGCTGAATAAAAAAAGCATAGAGACTTCAAATGCTTTTGTTTATCCTCCTTAAGCAGCAAATTAATCTTGTTTTAAAGGGATAAAGCTTTTGTCCCTTGTCAGCCACACACTATTTAATCCCTTCAAGCTGATTTTTACTCTTAATTAATGATGTGGGAGTGTTAATGCATTGGAGATGTTCTTACATATTTTTAACACACTCTGGTACTTAAGACAGCAGATGTTTTATATCAATACCTCTCTTTTATCAGCTAAATCAATACCTTTGTTTTACCAGCTAAAATATATCTGAAGTAGAGATTGAAAGGTTGAAGACTTAGAGAATTTTGTCTAAACTTTCTACTTAAAATATAAAGCTACTGAATTGTTTAGCTCTTCAACAGTTAAAAATGTTAGGGCTTGTGTAAAGGAGATGAAGAAACTGAAGAAAGACAAATTTCAGGGATGTGATGAAAGATTTATATATTTTTCCCAAAGCAGAAAATAAAATTCTAACATTAAGCATTGTGTTCAAAATTCTGTACTACCATTTTTGAGCATAGATTTTAATCTGGTTTTGTCTCTTTTCTCAGTGAAGTGCTAACTTCTCAAATCCCCCAAACATAGCCATATTGTGAAAACCCAGAAGCCTTTCCTAGAAAGCTTGGTTATAGATATCTGGCTATCTCCCACTGACCTGCAGAAATGCTCTTTCAGACTTCATTACATAACCAGTAAATATGAATACCTATCCCTGCTTGTGCATTCCAATAAGTATTTATTCTCTAATTGCTACACTGCCATAGTATAGGAGCTCCTTCCTTGTTAATGTCTCGTGGCTGGGTTTGCCTGTTTAAAAAGAGGAGGCTTGCCATGGCAATTCCACCATTTCAGTTTTCAGGGTGTTTTGATGACTGCCAGTGCTCATGCAAGGTATTACTTCAATAGCACAGGGCTGTTACTTCAGGCAGTTACACAATGGTTGCTCTCCTAGTAACCTAACAAAGCATGGAGAGTTCTGGGCTGCTGCCAAAGAGAATCCTAAATTCCTTGTCTTCATTTTGGTGTAAGCAAATTAACTGACCTTCCTAAACTTCCTCTTGGAAACAGCATTTTCTCTGGCTCTTGGTAGAAGCAAGGTCACCAGAGATGAGGTACCAGAGCTAAAGGATGAAAGAGGGGCTTTGTTTAGATGAAATGGTACATGTTGAGTACAATGGTCTGTTGTTTAGAACCTGTGGCAGTGAATGCAGGAAGAAGTGAGATAAGTTTTCACATATTTAATTTAACAGCCCATGTATGGGTGTGCTGTTGAGAAAATTACTGCTATGGTTCCTTGAATGAATTGTATATTTGTATAACAAATGAGTTATTGAACCAATATACAATATCTATTTTAACAGCATGCCCCTGTGGCAATAATTCCATCTCTATTGCCCAGTAGTATGAAAGTAGTAAAAAATGTTTCCTGTTTCTGTATGGGAAAGAAGAATATAGGGATTTGTTATAGGGTTATAAATAGCATTTTATTTTTATAATTTTTTTGCAAATTGCTTATGTCAATGAATTGGGAATAGAGAGAACTGCTGTCATCGCATCTGTGTGATACTGGTGAGATAGTAAGAAGTGTCAAATGGTGGTGATAAATAATTTTTAAATGATGCAAAAAATTTGAGAATGCTTAGAACAAATGATAGACTAAAGGACCTTGAATTTTTTGCTTTCAAAGGAAAGCTTGAATTACATTAATATGTACCCATAGTGGGTGCAGTAATACTGAAGTCCTTAATCCATCAACCAAATCTGTTCCACATCCACACTTGGAATTTGAAGTCAGATATAAAATATGACTTAAGTATTGGGCTATTTACTACTTGAAATCTTTTTGTTAAAACCATATCTTTTTGTTGCCCTGCATGCAGGACAAAGCCTGCTTAGTTTTGGTTCAGTAGTTTAGGTGGCTTTCCTGTCTTTCTTCTGCAGTCCCAACCTCTCCTAGTAAACACAAATAGTGGTCTGGGCTTGGGTGTTTGTCAGAAGCCAGATTCTGTAAGAGGGAATTAGTCCAGAAGTACTGTTACATGAATTAGTCTACAAGTACTGTTACATGCACAACATGTCCTGCATTATTCACTGGTACTGTTTGTCTGTTCATTGGATTCACCTCATTCAGGAGCTCCTGTCACCAGCCTTACAAATGGTCCAGTTGCAGAAAATAATGTGGCATTTATTAATGTTATTGCAGGAAATAATATGAGGTGAAATCTGCTGAAATCTTAAAGCTTCCACCTGTTGCACCTGCTGCTGAATATGCAAATTTCCCTAGAGGTCTCAGCAGTCTGCTGAAAATGCTTTGCTGGAAGCCCCAGTTAATGCATCTGAGCTGATGTTCCTCTGCAGGGAATGCAAAGGAAACTGTTGTTCATACAGGAGGTTCTGGGTGAAAGGCTGAACGTTCAGGCTGCTTGGCTTTATTTGGAGCCAGTTTTCAGTTCTGACATCATGGCTCAGATGCCTGAAGGAAAGTGTATAATTAATTCAATGCTTGACTAAAAGAGTTGATCAAATCACTTTTTCAGGTACATACTGCTGTCTTAAGAGTATAGAGTTAAATTGTAGTATGCATCAAAAAATTGCTTCTGATAAAACAGTAATCCATTTTTTGTTTCATCTTAGCTGCCTTACTTAGGGTCTTTAAAAAAATCATTGATTCAGACAGAATCAGAGAAGCATTGGTTGGGAGGGGCCTCTGGAGTTCAGTTAATCTGACTCCTTTCAAAAAGCAGAAACTTTAGGCACCACTCCATCCGGTCAGGTGCAGCTTTGTGTATCCAAATTTCAGAAATCTCCATGAACACAGATTTCTTGCAGATTACCTCCAGAGGCTTCAGAGCTCCTAGGGAATAATTTTTTCCTGCTGTCCAAGCTGAATCTCCCAAGCAAAGATTTGTACCTGTTACTGGCTACAGTTAAACTCTGCCTTAATTTCCACTTCACCCAACTGAGCAAGTCCAGCTCTCCCAGACTCCTCTCATGCATGCTCTGCAGATTCTGATCCTCAGGGAATACCAGCTACCTTGTGATTCTGGTAATCCTGTTATATAATTCTAATAATGATTCCAAAAAATTGCCTTCATTCTGAAGATACTTGCTACTATCAAGGGATTTCTAGTAGGATATTGCTTTTTTAATGTATTTGTAAGTGGGCTTATTGAACTGTTCAAAAAAAGGCAAGAAATTGAGAACTTTGCTGGTTATTTCTGAACATTGTGTGCTGAATGATCCATTTTGATAATCTAATTCATATATTCAGTGCTACTCAATTACAAAGTTGTGTTGTTTTTTTTTAATCTGCTACGTGCTATCACTGACAGGGGAAAAAAAGAAAGTTTGTGCAGGAGAATTTAAATGTGAGAATAGAAGTTCAGCAGTGTCAGGCTGATTTTGGCTAAATGAGCAGGCACCAGTTTCCAGAAGGTGGCACTGTCCTTCCACAAATGCAGGTTCATGGCTTAAAAGGATGCTCTTCTCCAGACTCTATGAATGGTCTGTCTGCTTCTTAAAGCATAAAGCTAATTTCACTCTGTTCAGGCCGATTTTTTTTGCATTTATATGACATTGGGTAATAAAATGGCTTTATTGGCTTAGTTTTTCATTGCAAATTTGAATAATCATACATTATTCCTTCATTATAAATATCTAATTCAAGCAAAGTGTGTTGATGAGGTTTAAATTACTTATTGGTTTAATTTCCACTTCTCATAAATTTTAAGAAAATCTTGGGTACAGAAGTTTTTCTGTCTTCCCAGGGCAGAAAGCAGAAGGGAAAAAAAAGGCAAAGAAAAAAAAGCAAACGTAAAAAAAAATTCCCAGGCTGCAATCTGTGATATATTAAAAGTTATATTTAGCAACTTGATTATTGATGGTCTTTTAACAGGGTGCTCAGGCTAGTTCTATACACTTGATTTATGTGCTTTTCTTGATACTTGTTCCCCCCCAATTGACACTGGCAGTGTCACTGACAAAATAAGTTACACTGATGTTTTGAATCACTGGGAATGATGCCATTCCCTTTTTATTTCATGCCTTAGTTGTAAATAGGAAACTATGTTGAAGCATAAATTATTATTTCCTTAGCTTTTTCTCATGTGAAAGAAAAAGGACAAGCAGGAAGAATCCCATTTATAAAACTGGAAAAGGCAACACAGCTTTGATTTGCTTTACCAGTTGCAATTATTCCATTTGCTCTTGATAAATATACTAAGAAAGGGAACAAACCTCACTTTTCTCTTGACAACGTGTAGTTATACAATTGTGCATTAAAAACTGTTTTATAAACCAAACTATGAACTGTTCTGGCATGCTGAGGCCTTGATTGTCTGTGTATAGCTGAAGTTTCTGCAGCTTGGTGTGATGTGAGAGGCAGGAGGCACAGGGTGAATGTGTTTCCTGCACAAAGGAAGGCTGTGATTATTGCAGCAGGGAGCTGCACCCCATCTCAGTCCCTTAGATCAGCACACAGCTCTGGTGGTGTCACCAGATGGGAAGGGTTTGTGTGACACCAGCAGGGCATTAAACCAAAGCTGAGTGCATTTTGCAAACATTCAGAGCTTCTGGGCTCAAACTGATGTTGGAATTTACTGTTAGATACTCTGAACTGAAGCTGAGAAGGAGCTGTGGGTCCAGTCTTCCTGTCCTCCTGTGAGCAGTTTGTTTCTGGGACACCTTTGGCAGCCCTGGCACTGCCCAGCAGTGCAGCCTCTGTCCTTAGGTGTCCCTGTGCCATCAGTGACCCCAGCTGCTGCTCCCTAAGGTTGTTCTGCCTGCTCTCAGTGCCTGCCCTGACAGGGTGGGTCTCCTTTTGGGATGGGCTCTGGACACTGCTCCTGCTGGGAATCCTTTGGGCACATCTTCGTGCTCTGATGTCCATAATTGTTGTTACTGTCAGCAGTTGTTGTGAGCCCTCAGTAGATTGATTAGGCTGAAATTGTCTCTGGCTGTGTCCCTTCAGGGGCAGGCACCAGGCACAGCAGAGGGACCTCAGGGTTGGCTGCCATTTCTGTCACCTGTTTCCATCTCACCTCTGGCCATCCCAGCACCACTCGGGGTCTGGGGAATGCACACTGCTTTAGGTGGGAGAGGAGATGCCTTGGCAAAACTTGTGTTTCCAGGCTTTGGGAATGGAGCAGGGCATTGGTATTAATCAGCCCCCATTTCCTTGCAGGACTTTGCCCTGATAGAACATTTTCAAGGGAAATATAGGCTGGATATAAGGAAAAAGATTTTTACAGAAAGGGTGATAAAGTTCTGGAATGGTCTGCCTGGGGGGAGGTGGTGGAGTCACCATCCCTGGATGCCTTTAAGAAAAGCCTGGATGTGGCACTCAGTGCATGGTTTAGTGGAGGTGTTGGAACATGGGTTGGACTTGGTGATCTTGAAGGTCTCTTCCAACCTGGTCATTCTGTGAATTCTGTGAATTTTGTATTTGGATCAGTTCACGATGTCCTAGCATGGAACTGAGCTAGAATAAATTCAGTCATGGTTTAAATTCAAGCCTGTACTGGAACTGAGTAGAAGCATTTGTTTGGTTTGATTTCTTCATTGTAAATGTGCATCAGTTCCTACATTTCAGTTTGTCTTTGCTCCCCAACTCCTTACTTGGTGAGCAAGATTAAAAACTGTAGTGATGATTAGGCTATAAATGGGTCATAAGGCAAATTAAGTGCCAGAACCTGATGTTCACACAACTGTATTTCTTTAAAGGTCTTTTCAAAACCTTTTTGGCATTTGTATTAACTTTCATCTTATACAGTAGATTTCCTAATAATTCACATTAATTTAATTTGAGAAATTAATTTGGACAGCACTAGAAAGAATTTGGAAAGCACTCCATATCTTAATGTATATTTTGTCATCTGTACAGTGTACAAATACAAGAAACCCAAATACAAAAAAACATTGTTTATTTAACAATGTGTCTTGACAGGTCTTATTCAGGTGCTGTTGTGAAAAGAAAAAAAAATCCAATTTCTTGTCTTCTTAAAACAAGTAGAACTTTGTTTTGAGAACAAAATTCTTTAAAATGTGTATTTAGTTAGGAAATGTCTCAGGATCAGGGGATACCTTTCTAAGATTTGCCTAGTGTTAGTACTGAAGTCAGTGTTGCCTGTGTACAACTGCTGTATCAATACTCCTATCTTGTGTATATATTTATATATTTTATATGGAAGGAAGGATTATTCTTTGCATTGAATTCTGATACTTGATTACTGGTTAAAATGTGTCACTTCCTTGTTGTAATAAAAGTACACTAAAAAATCCATCAAAATGTATGAATTGTTCATGTTGCTTAATTGCACAATGCAGTTAATAGCCAGTGTAAATTGATGTTGCTCCAACAGAATGATGGGAGTTGTGCTCTTTGATCAATTGATCCTGTTTTGAAATTATTTTCAGAAATAATAATTCATGTTTTGAATAATTTCATACAAGCTGCCTAACTACTTTTCTGGTGAACTCTGGTGACGAGCAAGGACAGTAAATTGTAAACCTGACAATGGTTGAGTAAAGCAGAATGTGAAATAGAGATTCAATTTGATTAAGACTTCCTGCAGTGCTGTGTGGTGATTCACTTGAAAAGACAATAATATTTTTTGTCTGGAATAATTTCTTTTCCAGAACAGACATCTGCTGACAGCAGTAACAGCAGACAAGATACTGGAAAAACTGAGGAAGTGCAATGAATTTCTGGAAATAATTCTCAAGGGACTTAATAAATACTTAGACAAAAAGCATCTGGTTTTCACCAGATTCTTCTTTTTTTAAATTGAAGTAGGAACTTGAGGTTTTTTCAAAGGCCAAAGAACTTAATTGGTATGGAAGTATTTAACAGGGATCTTGTTGAGTAATACAACCTTTGCTGTAAGGAGAGGAGCTGGGTTTGGGTCCCTATTGACAGTGTGCAGTGACTGCAGTGCAAAGTCATCCAAGAACAGAAATGGAAACCAAAATGCTAGTTCAGTGCCAGAGAAACATCCCTACAGTGCAAAGAACAGGACAAGAAATCTTGTGAGGAAAAAAAACCTTAAAGGTGTTGGTTTTTTTTGTTTTTTTTTTTTATAATGGAAAACTATTGTGTTACGGTTGTGCCTGGTTGCTCTACTGAATTTCCTTAATGTTTGCTATTGCTAGGAAGGTATAAATAATAACTTTTTATGTACTGGAGGTGGGTTAGCTGTTGAAGAGAGAATTCTTGTTTGTCCTCATTAGTTTATATGTTACAGAGACTGTAAGTAAAGTTTTACATCTTTAAACTTCAGTAAATACAGTGGGAAGCATCTTGCAGTGGGTAGTGCACAAGAATTATTGCTGAGGATAAACCTTTTGTAATCCAACTTTAAATGGTCTTTTAGGTAAATTGTTCAGATGTTTTTCTTAATTATATATTCTTAGGTAATATTGGAAAGAATAAAATGGAAACAGTAAAAGGACGTGGGTATTTCCTGTGTTGCAGGAATTAAGTTGTGTATGCTGTTTTGTTTGCAGATATGTACCATTGATATTTTACATTTGGGTTCAATAATTTTTTTTTCAAAGAAAACTTCAAAACGTTTTTTTACATTTGGGTTCACAAATTTTTATCTGTAAGAACTTTTGGGTGTCAAGATTACCTTGACTTTGAGTGTTTTTGAACACCAAAGTGAAAAAAAAAGGCATCTCAAGCCCCTGTTGGGCTACTGGTGAATGAATGACATCGTACTGGTATCATAGTGAAAAAGAACTATTTAATGCAGAGAAATAAAAGTAGTACAGCAAAAAATAAGAAATATAAGAAAACATAATCATGCCTAAGACCAGACATTCCACTTCTTAACTTTTACAATTTTTTGCAGGCAGCAGAGGATTTTCTAGGACAGGATAATAGACAGACTGAGGACACTGTCACCTTGGTGTGAGGAGAGCTGGCTAAGCAGAATCGAGTGACTCTGGGAGCACTTGTTGAGCTTGATGCTCCTGCTGAGGATGTTCTTGCATCTCTGGTAAGCAAAAAAGGCAAAGATGAGAGTGACTTTGAATGGTTAAGTGAGCTTAGGTGCTGCTGGGAGGTGAGTGATACCTCTCAATCCTATTAGAAGGTAATTTCTGTTCACAGTTTTTCAATTTCTGCTTGCTTGCTCACACAGGGAATGGCTACACTACAGTGAGAATTTCTGCTGATAAGAGAATACCTGGAACAATCATTTTATGGATTGCTAACTAGGATGGCCAGTAGCCAGACGTAAACAGTTTTTAATTAAAATTACTTGCTTCATCTCTGCTGAGTCTCAGTGCATTTGCTGAATTTGCAGGGAATGTTACAGACAGAATTTGTTGACTCAAAGACTGTATTTTGGTTTTGTGATGCTGCAGGATAAAGAGTGCTATAGGGATGACAATTTCAGTTGAAGATTTTAATGTACTTATAATGCACAAATAAAATAATATTGACAGTACTTACTGGAAAATATGAGTGCTTTCACTGGATAATGGTAGGATACAATATTTTACATAAATCAGGACAAGGTCTCTTGTAATACAAAAGACATTTTATGTGAAATATAAAATAATAAAATAAAAAAGTAGGGGTCATGTATTAACCATAACTACAATTATTAGTCATGATTGCTTCTGTTTACCTTTTAGAAAGTCCATTAACTTCCTCAATAACTAGACAAGACAGTTTTACTCTGCAATCCCGTGAGGAGGATCTTATTTTAGGTAATGTCTAGTTTAAAAACCAATGGTTTTGTTTCATACTTTATTATCTATTGATTGATAATTTTTTCTTTATTTGACTTGCATTGAAAGGAGTGTCTCAGCAGTCCTGCAGTTGTTTCCAACAACATTGTGCCAAAAAAAAGTGAGTTTTTTTGTTTTTCTTTAAATGGGTCATAACCATGGAGTTTTATGATATATAAGTATGTATTAAAAAATAGTTAAATTTCATTAAAAGGATTGGTCTATCAGTTCAATTTAACAGCAAAAGAGAGGTGAAATTACTGATGCAAAAAACCAATAGTACAGATCAATTCATGTAAGATACCTGGTAAGGTGTAGAGCCTGATTTTCAGCTGTGAATTTTTCTAGGAAGGCATGGAAGCAACATTCTCTTCAGATAGCAACAAAGTTAACATCTTCTTAGAGTGCTGCACAAAATTGTGGCATTCTTGAGATGTCCTTGGAGGTTTCTGATAGTCCCATCCAGCCCACAGGATATTTTTTGGTATGCATACCTTTGATGCACTGAAGAAGTGTGGGTTTTTTGATGCTGTTTCTGATTTGGAACATCTGGAGCTGAGAGTTGAGCAGTAAATCTGCTCTGAGCACCAAGGTCAATGTGGCCCTTGAAAGCTGAGTCATGGCAGGCTTTTATTTGGCATACCATTATCTGAGAAGGTCTTTGTTACTCAGCTAAAAGATTGGTAACTGCATGCTTGGGGGACTTCTCAGTTTGGGAACAGCTACCAATATTGTAATACCTGCTGTTAGAAAATGATTTTAAAAGGTGGACTTTAAAGAGCTGCAACTTACACCCATATGAGAGGGGATTAATTAACTGAGGCTAGTACTTTGTAAAGTTCTGCTTCAGCTGGTCCTAGGGACATTGTAGCTTACTTTGATGCTTGGTTTTGGAATGATGAAGAACATTTTCAGTACACGTTACATCCAATATTCCCCTCAGAAAAATATCTATATAAAAGAGTGAAATCCTCAAAACTGGAAAACAGATCCTGGGTTGTGAAAAGCTGTTAATATTTTCTTTTATTTTGTGTACATACATTTTATGAGAATGTCTACTTATTTTGAAAAGCAGGTCCAAGTTAATGAACACTGCTAAAAATTAAGAGACAAGAATATCAGTCTGTCATTTGAGGATAGATTTTGGATATTATCCTGATTTCCCCTTTTCCTTCAATGCACTTTGGCACTAGAAATACTACAGATATCGAGCATTGACTGTACTTCTGGAAGCAAAACTACTTGTTGAAATTAGAGGATGTATGCTGGCATTCTGATTGTATATGTAATTTTTTCAAGTAATTACTGTATTAATAATTCAATCACTCGGGCTAAACGGTTGACAAATGTTAATGAATTCAAGACTTGTACTGTTCATCCTCCATTTCACTTTTACACAGCTTTGATCAAAATTCTTTTTGAACTAATGGAAAGATGATTAGCATTTTAAAACTAAATAATGATAGCTTTTAATTTTGAAGGATGAGATAGAATCTACCTCAAATTGATGGTACATATTACGCCTGTAGTTGTGAGTTTATGGCTGGATACTAGGACTACAGGAACAGTATAAAATGCAACTGAAGCTTTTTGTAACAACAAATTTTTTCAAAAGCAGAATTAGTGAGCAACCCAAGGATAATTTGCAAACATACCCAGTGACTGCTTATGTATTCCTGTCAATGAAGAAGGATTTTATAGATGATGAAAGCTGTGTGTGTTGGGCTGATATTAGAGAACTATTCTTTAATTATTCAAATACTAAAACTGAAGTGAGATATGCTGAAAATAATATGTGACTGAAACTTTGAAGTAGGGAAAGAAATAATGCAGGTTTTAGCTGAGTTTTACCCAAATGCTAAATTCCTGTTTCTAGACTGTGCTTATCATGCAGGTTTCCTGTGTTCAGTTTACAGTCTGCAATTGCTGCTAGCAGCTTATGTTGAAAATGTAACCTGGCTGCATCTCCCTTGGGTCTCTCTTTGGGCACTGACAAGTGACTGAGCCATGTAGAAATCTGGGAGCTCAGCAGTTCTTCCAGTACATTTCTGACCCACTGCTGAACACTGTTATGTGCTGTTATGTGAGAGTCTCTTTCTAGCCCTGCTGATGCTACTGCCTCATCTGACAGATATTCAGGTTTCCAATCCCTATTGCTTCTCCAGACCTATGGTGTTAATCAATTTTCCTTTATCTGTGTTTATCAAATCACTCAAAATCCTTGTAACTTTACAAAGTTCACGCTTTATAGATGTCATGCTGTGCTGTGGGTTATAAATGTATTTCCTGAATCTCTCAAAGCATTTTATCTGTGAAAGCTTTCTTCTCTTGTGGGCAGGCTGCACAGTGTCCCTTTCAGATGTTTTCCTGAATCTTTCTGAAAGGGGGAAGGAAGGCATCCTCCTCCAGCTGGTGATGGGTCATTCCCAAGTACAGTGATCCATAACAGAGGAGGTTACTGCCATTCATGGTATATTTCTCCACCAAAACTTCCTCACCTAAATTTAGGCTTTCTTCCACAATATCCATTTTCATTAGTGAAAAATTCCCTTTGTTTTTACTTGAAAATATTCACTTATGCATGCAACTGTATTAAAGCTGTTCAAAATCTCAGAGGGATATTATTACTTTGAATTAAATATAAAACTAAATGTGAATAAACTTTTTAGCAGGTAAGAGCTCTTATTCTAAATACATTCTTTCAAAGAGGAAAATTGTTTTTTATAAACAAAGAAAATACTTTAGTATTCACCTCTCTTCTCTTAAATTGCACTGACTGTGTGCCTGCTATGATTTCATACTGATGGGCTTTTGCTGTAATGACAGAAGAGAATAAATTCCCTTAAAAAGCACTTTGAGGTAAACATTTGAGGAGCTGATATTTCAGTTTTGAAAGTTTGTATTTTTCCCTTTGGTAATGCAAGAAGATGGCCTCTGCTGATGGCTCCTTAGGGAGCTATCAAACAAACAAATGAATAAAGAACATGGAAAAAGCCAATAGTTTGCATATAATCAAACTCGGAGACCCTCAGTTTATTACAACACTGGAAAAGTGCATTCAGTTTGGCAGTGCTGGAAGGTTGATGACTAAAGAAAGTGTAAGTTACAGAAGGACCTGGAGGGGGCACAATTAGCTAAAAAATGAAAGTAGTGTCTATCCAGTGTTCTCGTAGTTGAGGGAAATAGATATGTTTTTTCTCTCCTTGTTTTGAATCAAGTGAGTATTATTGAAGCCCGCACTCCAAGTTATACTTAAAACTATACTAAGGTACTTCTTAGCACAATATCATAATCCTTTAAATGTATATATTTAATTGTTTTATGAGAATTGCTATTTCTTTTTTTTCATATTAGAATAATAGTATTGCTACACATTATCTTGCTGGAAAATCAGTTAAGGTGAGAATTTTGAAAATAAATGTGCAACTCTGTTTTAATTTTAAAGTGATTCCTTGGCTAAAACTTGGGAAGAATTCTTGGCATTTGTTTATTCCTCCTCCCCTGCCAACATTTTTTACACTGCTGGGTGACTGGTACCACAAGTGTTGACATTTCTCATATCTGATACTTCACCTTGCAATTCTGACATTCGTTCATCCTGGCAGGAATTTATTTAATTAATTACTTTTATCACCTTTCCCAGCTTGGATCTCCTGATGCTGGTTGCTCACCTTTTTTATAAAAATATTTACAAGACTTAATACAGTAGTCACTTCACATGCAAAAGCTACACTGGGCTTTTTTTATCTGTAGTTAAGTTTAGCAGAACTATTTAAGATATTGCTAGTAATCATTTTAGGCAAAGCTTGGTATTTTGGGATCATATTTGAATGTACCTTTGAGGTAACCTTTATCACCAAGGCAGTCTGTGTTCTACAAATCTAACTCTTTGACTTTAAATCTTACTCTTTTACATCTCAAGAAATCCCCTGTATCCCTGTGTGCCTGAATTAGAGTATGCCAGAAATAAAATTACCTCACTTTGATTCCGAACCTTTCCTTCAGCAGAAATATGAAGATACAGAGCCTGAATGCCAGCTGCCAGTGTAGATTCCACCACCATCCCAGGGAATGGTTGGTGTGAGCCCTTTTTGTGACTTTACCCAGTGAAGGCAAGAAGCACTCCAGTAGAGAGTGCAGCAGCAACTGAGGAAAGCCACAGGAGCAGCAAAGGCAGAGGTAGGCAGCCCACAGAAAATGCTCTGTGAATGGATAATTCACATAGCCCTGTTTGGCTTCCTTCACTAGTCAGGCTCTTCTTACAACAGGCTCTAGGCTGAGATTCTTTTAACCATTCTCTTCTCATTTAAACAATGTTACTTTTGTGACTTGAAAAAAAATTTACATTTTGTCCCACAGTCATCTTTGTGTCAGTACTTTGTGCATAAATTGTATGTACATCCATTTAACTGATGAGGAGCCATAACTTTGAAAGAACTTAATGGTAATAATAACTCAGTAATTATTACAGTAATAATATTTAAAATTATCCATTTCTTGTTAACTGAATAGAAGAAAACAGAAATAGATTGAAACACAGATCAAACAACATAGCTTGCTCTCATTCTTGATCTGTCAAAAGCATTACACTTTTTAATTATAATAGATTACAATTAGGTAATTACAATTACCTAATTTTTATGATAATAGATTACAATTAAGTCTCAAATGATCACCATGCCTGAAATACAGGAATGATCCTCTGAGTAGCTCTCTGCCAAGGGCTTGGTGACCTAGGTAATTGGGAAAAAGCTACAGAGATTTTCCACATCTTTGTTTCTACCTTGAAAAAAGAGTTTGAAGTAGTTTCTGCAAATTCTTACACTGCATTTCAAACCACCTGAATGGACTTCACCTGATTTTGGCTGAGGTGTTCAAGGTATTCAGACAAATAAAAAATTATCCTTCTATCTTACTCTTCATATCTGACCATAACCACTTTCGTGTCCAGGTAACACTTTTGCCAGTTCACTTTTCTTACTGTTAATTTAAATGATGAAAATCTATCACCAATATTCAGTGAAATGACCCAGGACTTCTTAGACTCTTTAAAAAAATGATTAATTGTGCATTT
This sequence comes from Agelaius phoeniceus, assembly GCF_051311805.1. NCBI lineage: Eukaryota > Metazoa > Chordata > Aves > Passeriformes > Icteridae > Agelaius > Agelaius phoeniceus. The sequence continues at coordinate 22,450,191 of NC_135271.1, read as the reverse complement.
TTTTCATGGTAAATATGAGGGCTTTAGAAATACTTTTTAACTAAAGAAACAGCATAAAGTATGCAGAGAGAAAGAATGGATTTTTGGTTGGAAATGCTCATAAAAGAGTACAATGAGAGACATTAAAGGAACTTAACAGTTCCAGCTTCTTCACTTGACCAGATTGCAGGAGATGGGCAAGTAATGAAAATTAGGCTTTCTTTGGGCACTTACAGAAAAAGTATACAGCAAGTTGAGGACTTTAGTTCTTTGGGAAATAGTCACTTCATGGATTGATGTATCAAGTTAAGGGATAATTTACACTCAAGACAGGGAATTCATAAATGCTTTGAAGAATGTTGAAATACATGTTTTTAGAATCCCCAGCATGAGGATTTTCTTGCAGTGGAAAGACAAGTCAGGGAATTTCAAAAGCTGCTGTTCATTCACTGCCTGAGACCTGACAAGTAGTGTACAAAACTTTCACCTTACTGAGAAAGGTCTGTCTGCATCTTAAAAACTAAAAATATTATATTTGCAAGCATGCATGCACTTACATTCTACAACAGGCTCTCATAAAGAAAAATAGGAATTAATATTTTAAAAGAACTCCAGCAAGTTTGAAATTGTAATGAAAAGCTTTTAAAAACAGAATAGTAGGACTTTAGCCTCTGTTGTTTCAGTTGCACACCAAAATCGCCAGAGCTCTTCCTTGAGACTGTCTTACCTTATTTATTACACCTGCTGTTTTTGCTGGATGTCATTGTCTGGCAGTTTGGTCTGATCTAGAAAGACAGCTTGGGGGTAAGCAGGAGTGCAGACATTGCAGGTGCTTAAGCAATTACTGCAGAGACACAGATCCATTTAGTTCCCTGGAAAGTGTTTTGAAGCAGAACTGCTGTGATTTGAGTCTAGGTATAAGGTTTTAATGCAGATCACAGAAAGCACTCTTGTTTTGAATCTTTATTCAAAAAAACAAGTCAGCTTGCTAAAAACCAGAATAGAAGTATTTGCTTAGACATTTTTCATGCACCGGCAGGGTAGTGGAAGTACTCTTGGCTCCCCACCCAGCAGTAACAAGGAAGCACACGGTGAGAGCCCGGCCATACCTGTCTGTACTCACTCCTGATCCAGGAGCAGTTCTCTACACACACTTCCTCACACCCCTGCTCAGCTTTGGACTCGCATTCAGACAAAGGCCGGGATGTTTGCACCAAAGTAGGAGACCCCTGTAGAGCCAGAGGTCACAGCTCGCTTGTCCTGGGCTCCTTCGGGCCGGCCGCTGAGCCTCTCGGCTGCTGGGCTGGAGGCTCATCCCCGTCAGGCGGCGGGGCCGGGAGCGAGGGTCTGGAGCCAAAGTAATTCACCAGCCTCTGCCTCGTCGCCGCGACTTCTTCTTGGAAGGAGTTTATTGTGCGGCTGCCGACTTTGCACTTGAATCAAAGCGAGAGATGGAGCCGTTCAGCAGAGCAGTTTAACTCCGTAGTTCAGCCACATTCCAGCCCCCTCTCTTCAGGCTGCATTCGGGTATCAGTGCTTCACGATAGCAATCATAGCCTGGTCAGCTCAGTGCACAGCCCTCCCAGCTATCTGTGACATATCCTTGGGGCCGAGTGTCTCCACCTGAAGCTGCTACTTCAAATGTTTTATATACTTAGAAATACGGCCGTATTATGGCCAAGATCCCTCTTGTACCTTGAAACATTGCTCTAAATCATTCACAGTTCAAGTTAGGTGACACCACTCTTAGTCCTCCTTCTAAGATATCACTGTGCCACATTTTTTGCTAGGTTAATCCTAGTTTTTGTACTTTAATCTGTTGCACAGTGACCTTAAATGCTTAACCTTTGACAGTCACCAGGAATATATTTAATACAGAATTAAATAATGAAATTATAATTTAATTATTTAATTATAATTAATTATTTAATATATTTAATTATTAGCAAGGCAGAGGTCTTATTTGTGCAAACCCACCAACAAGTAATATGCAGAACGCCTTTTACTGTTCCTCATCAGGGAATTTGGTTCACTTGATCCTTACTGTCCATAGGATTAGGGCTCATAGATCAGCTGATCTTGATCAACTGAGCTGCTCAGTTGTGTGCTTTTTTACATGTCAACACTGTGGCATGAAACCCCAGAAGTGGGGAGGAGTAAAATACTCGAAATGAGCTTTAAAGTTTAATTAGGCAGATTTATATGTTAAACTGGACATGTGAAGAAATAATCTGGTAAAATTTTGTCTTTTTGTGTATGTTGTTGATCCCTCCTGAGAACGATAGAGCTACTCATTCTTGAGTTTTGTGCATTAACTATTGCACCCTATATATTTTTTCTTTGTTGTGATGAGTTGTTGGAAAAACACTTCTAAAGGAAACAGGTGTGCATTCAAAAGCCAGACAATAAATTACCCTGAGAAGTGCTTAGGTGCAGATGCTTGGAAATCTTAGCAAGAAAAGTTGTTGTTTATATTCTAGCTTTACATTTCAGATGATGTGGTTAACACTTACAATGAAGGTCCTCAGCCGTGTCATCTCCAGCATGTAGTACTCCTCCATTGTCAGCTCATCAAAGTGCTTGGGAAGGGATAAAAAGTCACAGGTGTGACGTTTGGTGTGTTCCTCCCTGCAGTATAAACCCAGAATAAGAACAGATGTTAAACCCATACAAGTTGCATTTCAAGAGAGGAAGAGATTTCTTCAGTACTTGTGCTATCACCAGAAGTAGTATCATACAGAAAAGATGAAAAAGATTTTAGTGGATCTCAGATAAAAGCTAGTTGAAAATTTTCACAGTTACTGGGCAAGATAAGCTTCTAGTTTTGTGCACTGTCATACTGGAAATCGACAGGGACATTAACTCACTGTAAAATTACTAAATTGTTATATCTGTGCTTACCATGGGTCATCATTTGGTTCCCAGCCCACCAGTTCTAACAAGCAAAAGAAACATTTTGCCACATCTGGTTCATTTGCACTTGGACAGTGGATGAAGCCAGCCTTTGCCATCTGCAGGGGACAGTTCAGAAGTTTAGAGCATTATTCCACACACACTACTCAAATTTACTCATATTTCCCGACACTTTGGAATCATATCTAGTCAGAACACCAAAAATTAAGTTTGTTTCAGTAACCAAACACCTTCTCAGGTAACTCTAGCATTATGACTCATCTGTGATTCGGGTTGGCAGTGTCATGTGTGTGCCAAAGTAGAAGTCAGGTGGATTTTTATTTAAATAATTTCCATTTCTGAATTTGAAGTAGTGATCATTCCACTACTTGATCCTTCCTGCTGGATCCATACTTGTTTAATGGAGGCTGCTTTGTCACAAATAAAAATTTTCAGTTAGAAAGACTATTTAATACAAGAAATTAAGTTTTAAATTAGAATGTTTTTATGTTTAATTTTTAATTAGAATGTTCTTTAAAAAGAGCAAAAAAACCAACAAAGGAACAAGAACAGTAGCTATTAAAATCTGTAAGCAGACTGTGGACTGAACACAAAAACTGAAAATCCCACTACAGTATTTCTGAGCAGGGAACAGAAGAAAGCTGAGTATTTAACTTTTCATCTTCAGGCTTAGTGGACTCCTCTTGAATCTGAATATACTTAACAATGACTTCACATTCAGGCATAGTATAGATAAATTAAGGCAGAGGCAAACCAACCATTTTCAGACTTACATTCTCTGGAGTGCACTTGCAGTTTTCCTGGAAGGGCCATGTGGTGAAGGTTTTTAAACGGGCCTCATAGTCATACATCTCCTTAAAGGCAGTTAAGAGCTTGGAAGCTGAGCTGAGCTCCTGCAGCAGTGTCTCCATCTATGAAGCCTGCAGTCAGTGAAGGGCAGAGCCGCCCTCCTGCTCTCACATTTAAGGCCTTTGCTAATTGGTGACACATTGCATCTGGAGAGTAGGGGAAGGCCTAACAGAGCCTTAGTCCCTAACACAGGTGAGTTTATGGCAGGACAATCAAGGGAAATGAAGCTGCTGCAATTTCTTCCCCTTGGGTCACAGTCTGTGTCCTTGGTCACACAGGACAAAGACACTTCTTTAACTGAAAACTTTTTAAACTTTGCTTTTTTAACTGAAAGCGCCTATGGGTTAGATTTTACAGTTGAAATGTCAAAAACTGCAAGTTAAAAACTCTAGTTACAAATGCAGAAACTTTGCATATAAAGTTTTAAAAAACACTATTCTGATTGCAAGCAAAGGGGTTGAATTGACATTGCTATTTGAATCCTTCAGTGTTTCGTGAATTTCACATTCAGAGATTAATTAGTAGGATTGTCTTTGCAAATAGTGTTGCATTTCTTTAAAGAGGAGGTGGTTATTTTATAATATTATAATAATTCTCTTTTCTTTTAAAATGTTATAGAGCATGGCCAGATGCTGGATGATAATATTTTAAAGGTACATATCTGTAAGGGTTTACAGTATCCAAGCATTAAGCTGTCATTTTATAAACTCTCTCTTAGTTTGCTACAGAGTCCAGTTAAATTCAGTAGAAGTTTAAACATCAGTGTCTTCAAGACTGCTGCATGCAGCAGTTTTCTAAGCCAAGATCTTAACACCTCTGAAGGATGTTGCATTGTGAGACTTGAAAATTTAAATCTTCTCTGAAATACAGATGGAGTAAGTGCAGAAAATAATCCAGCTCATTATTCTGTCTAGATGTGGTGACAGAAATGAGATTAAAGAACATTTGTATAGGACTTCCAGTGTCAGCTCTTAGGGCATTGTTTTTGCCTGGATTTATAGATGCTACTTCGATTCCTCTGGGACTGTACTGATGTCTATTGTATATGCAGGAATACTGTCCTTGAAATTTATATTCAGATATTTAGAGTAACATGTGTTACATGAAAATAAGACACTTTAATTCCTTGTTTTTTTCTTATTTTTAAAATTTTTAAATTTTTTTTTCTTTTTCCAGATAATACCAATGGTGCAGGAATTTATCATTCATAACCTAGGGCCCTCCAAGCACTGATATTAATAGTTTCTCCTGGTTATGACTCCAAGACAGCTTTTCTTAAGTTTGCTGATGATCAGTATTTTAATCTCTTTTTTATTGTAGTTGATGTTTGTGTGTGTTTGTGTGTGCTCGTGTGAGTGTATTTGTATGAAGCAAGGAACTTAGTTTAACTAAGTTGAAATGCCAAACCAAACCCAAAACCTATTTTAACTGCCCAAAAACATGGTAAAGTTTTTAAATCTCATGCTTCTCATTAACATAAGGCACTAATTCATGCACATGGATTGTTTTCAGGAATTAATAATTTGTCTATTGTTTAAAAGAAACTGTAGGTTAAATATTTTGGCATATTTTATAATCTTGTGATGTCACGATCTATTTAACTAATTAGTTTGTGTCATTTCAAATAGAAAATGCAAAAATGGAACAGAGCTGTAATATTTTAAATGTTTCTTGTAAGCAGTCTTATCTGAAAATGCTATTTTTTTCAAAAATGCATTATGTGTAATGTATTATTTAATCAAAAACACCACAGTAATATGGGACCTTGGAGTCCTGGGTGATATTTATGCATCAGAATTGAAATATGGATTTTTTTTTGCTTTGATTTTTTTTATGGCATTTAAAACAAACAAAACATTCCCAACAGCCCAAATCAGTTCTTATGTAGAAAAGTACTGCTGGAATACTAGAAAGTAAGATTATACATGTACTTACACATCCTAAGATGTATTTCTTGCATTACCTGCTTATAATTCTGTCAGAATTCTGTGCTGTTGAGAATGACAGGTACATTGCAAGTCTACCTGTAAAGGTGTCCTGCATTTTACAGTAGGTTGTCTACATCCTTCAAGAGAATTCTGTTTGCAGAAGTGTTCTGACACTGTCAGAATTTCCTAGGTCCAGATTAAATGGATGGGTAGTTGGAGCTTTTCACTGGAAGATACATAACAGGTGGCATGGCATGAAAGAAAATATTTAAATTGTATTTTAAACAATGCAGTACATTAAATATCTGATAGCCACTGTCTGATCCTGACTTTTACAGTCAGTGCAGAAAACCTGTGAGTAATGTTGCAACCTTGTAAATCAGTTAAAGCCGACCCTGATGGAAGTGTGTCTGTCATCTGGGAGGAGAGAGGTTCAGAAATGAAATAGTTGTCTTCCAATGTAAGGAAAGTAGTTTCAATTACTGCCAATAGCAGAGAACATTTATTTTTTATTTTCTTGCTTGTCTCACACTTCCTCAATTGAAACTTGTTGCTATGCCATTAATAATACAGTTCTCTAAGTGTTTTTTAAGAAAAAGGGAAGACTGGGAAAACCTATCCACTGTTTTAATAATTGGATGTGTATTTGCAATCACATTTTACATTAATTTGCATTATTTTTCTATAATAAATGTAGATTATCTAAATGAGACTGTGTATTTAGCTAGATGGTCTCAATTGAAAACCAAATCAAACATTTCTACCTGATGTCTTTGGCTAGTAATCAAACTTGGTAAGGATAAAAAAAAAAAGCTAAAATATTACATGAACAATATTTTATAACATGTTGGTGTTAAAAAATGTTTGGATGCATGGTCTCATACATACATTTGTACCTAATTTATATTAATTAAGTCTACACGAATAAATAGCTATAAAAAATAAAATTGCTTAGAGGTCTTAAGAAACTCTGGAAATGATGCTCATGACCATTTAAAGACCTCCTGCTGAAGGCCTTTGGTTGCCAAGAAAAGGTTTCCCCTGACTCACAAAGTGTGTGAGCAGGAAGAAGCTGGGCTCTGAGTGCCTCAGCTCTGCTGTGCAGGACAGGAGAAAAGAAATTAACTGTTCCTGCAAGGTGTAAAACGTCCTACTGCCACCCCTGCTGGCTGGCTGTGATGTATGCTGTGCCAGGGACAAGAGTAGTCCCTGCAGAGTGAAAGCAGCTGGGATGCAGCAGAGGAGCTCTGGCAGAGGGAATTCCCTTCCCTGTCTGCAGAGGTGGGTGTTTGCCAGAGCAGCCTCTCAGGAATTTCCCAGCAATACGTGGCACTTCTTCATGGTCCAGTTTCCTAAGCAGCCCAGCATGGCCAGAGTCTGTTAGAGTCATGGATGGGCAGGAACAGGGGTGTTCCTTTCACTGTCAGCCTGTAGTGATTTTGGTTATTAATGTGCTTAAACAGGCACATGCAGGCAAGAACGTGATTAACAGGCAAGTGGCTCAAGCAACTTCACAGAGGTGTTTCTTTCCTGAAGGAGAGTGGGGGGTAGGGAGGTGTGAGGGGGATGTCCTCCTATTACTTGACCAAAGGTTCTGAACAAATTACAAATATAGTTCCTAGTAGGGAGGGAACCTTTGTTTGCCCTGAAAGATAATGATTTCTATGTAGTAAACATTTATTGATACTTTTTTGGACTGGTTTGCTTTATCCCAGTTCTCAGTGCATCACCCACTCTTGCCTTCCTGCAAGTAATTTTATCACTCATAATTTTTTTTCTTTTTATGCACCTAAGAGGAGTCCAGCTTCTCCCAACCTCAAGAATTTAAGTATGTCTGAATTTCTAAAAAAATAGATAAAATTATGAGCCCAGCTATGGCCTTGTCATAGCATACACTTAATTTAGAAAGATGTTGAACAAATAGAGGTATTTTTAGAAAAGTTTTCCATAAACTTGTATCCAGGGAGTTTCAGCTCCATTACTATGGAAATTTTTAGTGCTGTTTCTCTTCAAAAGCAGCAATGGCTGGGTGACTTGAGGGATGATTATTAAAGAGTATTTGAAGGGCTGGAGATGAAATGGTTCAAGCATGAACTAGCAGAAGTAATTAGCAGCTTTTAAACTTTCCAGTGAGCATTCTGGCTGTCTTCCAAGTGAATTACAGTGATAGTGATAGGGCTGCCCAGGGAACTGCTGGGCTGCTGCTCAGATCACTGTCCTGTTCTCCTGCAGGAGCTGCCAGCTGATGCTCCTCACTGTGACTGGGGAATGCAGTTATGGTGCCAGAGGCACTGACACTGGGATTGGCTCTGGGAGTGTTCTGAAGATGTTGTTTTCCTCGGAATTCATTACAAATGTCAATGATGTACTTGATCCAAGTGGTGTTTATTTTGCCTCTCCTGAAGGAGATGTATGTCAGAACAACAGAATTACCAACAGCTTTTTTTTTTGTTTTGTTTTTTTTTTTTTTTTAATAGATGTATCTTTACTGAAACTGATGTGTCTCAGTGTTTTCTCAGTCACTGTTTGCTTGGTGGCTTAATCTCATCTTCTCTCAGGCCTTGTTTCAGTGACTTCTAAGAAAGGGACATTATGTAAACACCACCCAATTACTGCCATCTAAATTGACTCTGTGTGAGTCAGCACTCAGGGGACAGTGAGAAACACAGCCCGGTGAAGTTAAAAGCATTTTAAAATAGGCATAAGAGAAATCGTTCATTATATTTACTGGAGGCAGAAAGGCCACAATAATCAGCTTAATTCATCAGACAGCAGTTGTGTCAGTCTCAGCAAAACACCTTGGAGAGGGGCTGCAGCCCCTTACACTTGGTATCTCATTTTAACAGAATTTTTGTCAGCTCCCACAATTTTTCAGGAATTATATCTTTGTATAATTTCTATGTTAGTTAACACATTTTATTCATCACTCTAGGAAAGCTGTAGTGGTTTTGAAGTACAGCTTGTGGCCTCTTGTGGGATGGTTGGCTGCTTCTGCATCTTTTTTTCTCTAGAGGTATTTTCTCCCCACCTTTTCTCAGTACTGAAGCTGTACTGAATATACAAAGACACTTGCACAGAATCCTTCCCAGAGATCTTTGGAATGACCACAAATGCTGCTGTTACCAAGGATCAGTCAGGAACACAGCTGCTATTTGATGACATTGTTACACAGGTATGATGCAAAGCCACACACCACCTTACCCTAATTTTCTACTGTATATCCATGTTAGTATGCTCACATTCCCCCCTGAGTTTTCACTGTACTTTATTGTGTTGTATCTCTATTCCAGTGAAATTACTTTTCCACTCAAGAATGTTTTAAGATCTTTTTTTTGGGGGGGGGGGGGGGTTCTATTTTTTCTGTCAGTCTTCCCAAGGAAACATTTTGTGACTGTATAGTCAGTTATAGATCTCCTGCTTGCTCCAGCTTTTAACAGTGTTCAACCCTTGGCCACTTCTAGTCCAGTGTAAGCCAGGTACAGTAGTGCCACCACAGTTCAGGAAAAAAAAAAAAAAAGCATGTCTGTAGGCAACTGGATTTTGTTAGTTCTAAGCTAGTAACTTTTACTGCAGTAATAGAGGGAATTCTGCTGCTTCAGAGGCAGCAATGCCAAGTGAAGGAAACAAGAATAGTGAGGAGGGTTTACAGGTAGTAAACTGCTCTGGGCAGACCATGTTTCTGAAGGATGGCAGTGAGAATTTCCCAGGATGGGCAGCTTTCTCCAGAAGAGGCTATGGACCTTTTCCCTGAGCAGTCCAATGGCAACAGGATCAGCCAGACAATCACAATAACTTTCCATGGAATCCCCCAGTCCACTGTTTCGTTTTCAGTATTGCTCCTACCTGACTGCCCTAGACATAAATGTAGGACAGAGCATTTTTGTTGGTTTTTAATTGTTTAGCAACCCTGTTGAGCCAAGTATTTTGATACCTTTCTTTTCAGAATTTCTTTTAGAGGCTTGTAGTGTTGTCTGCTGAACTGAAAGGAATACTAAAACACAAAAGTAATCAAACCTTAAGAAACTCAACAAAAATATCTGCTCCTTGAATATTTTTTTTTATTTTCTGAAGGCTCCTTATGTATAAGGAACATACATAAAATGAACACAACACTGTTGACAATGAACAAAACAGCATTTGATAATTTCCAGCTTTATAAAATTTTTTAAAAATGATTTAGTTATAACAAAAAAAACCAATAGCTCAGCAAGTTATCTTATTGGACCATTATCACATTTTAAACCATAGACTCAGTTGTTAATGGGGAGAGGAGAGAAAAAAAATAATAAAAAAAAATAATCACACTGCATCTAGCAACTACAACATTTTCTAAGCATAATCACAGCGGATTGAGTGCAATGTGATTTACATCAGAATTCACATGGGATGTCACACAGTGACAGCATTGTAAAATATACAAGTAACATTTATGCCCTCCAACAAATACAAGTTAAATGAGACTCTGGATTCAAGCCAAATGGAATGTTGAAGCCAAGTAGAAATGTAGTGGAATTCAGATTGTCTGTAACATGACTCAAAAGTGTACATTAGCATCATCTGGAATTCAATACTGGTGGAAACATAGAGAAGTCACAGCTGTTACACTGCTCTGTTACACTTGCAATAAATACTAGAAAATAAAAGTAAACAATCTATATTCCATGAAAAATACAGTACCTACCTTCAACGACCATGTTTTTCCCTTGTCTGAAGATGGTCTTGGAAGGAAGTTAACTATTTTCCTACAGAGGCAGTGTATTGAGCTATAACCACATTCCAACTAACACAACAGTAAATATACTACTGGAAATACAGAAATCTTCATTTGAAAAGAATTAAGAGAAATAAATCTTAAAAAAAAATAATTTGATAAAACACCAGCTGCATAATGACCCCCTTATATTTCAGAATTAACAGAAAAGAAAAAACTTAAGTCAGTCAGTTTAATACAAAAGAAACAGAGATTGTTTAAACTCAGATCTTCAGAAGGTATCCAGGAAGTTTTGTCTCATTGACTTAACATGGGCACTATGCAAAAATGTCATCCGGGAGTTTTACACTGCAGAAATTCAGCAATCTGAAGCTAACAACAGTGTGTTTGCTAATTAGGGTTCTACACTAAACATGTTTAAAGAGGAAAAAAGAAAACCTGAGTTCAGAACATCGAATGGCCACGTGCCTGAACTCTGGGCTTTTGGCTTCTTCACTGAAGAAACTGCACCCTTCTTTGAAATGGACCCTTAATACTGTTTCCTGATACTGCATTAGGAAGAAATACTGGCAACCAACTGATACCTTTAAAACACATGAGCTGCTCTCAGTAAAAGCTAAACTGACCGATGAAGCTTGGAAAGGAAAGGGCCACAGGAAACACAGCAAGTTGAAATGGAATGCAGAGACCCACTGGCTCTCATTAAAGGCGTCAGGATTAAGTGTTTTTAGCAGCTACACTGGCACCAAGCAGACCGGAACTTTAAACTTACGGCACACAGTCAAAGTACAGCTTTTACCTGGCATACACAGTAGAGAGACAAACTGGATGTTTGGAAAAAAAGCTACTGCCATGCTTAGGACTGGTACGACAGAATCAACTTGCACTCCCCACAAACTCACCATTTATTTTTTTAAGGAGATGGGTACAAGAAGAACTAACTCATGTCTGGCAATAAATACTTGTCAGCACAATCTGATCTAGGACAGCTGGTCCCAGCAAGTTAAGGCCCAAATTTTCAGTCTATTCTTCTAAATGACACATACCATGGTTCTACCACATCTGCTTTTTAATAATCTAATTTAAATACCAAAATTGTAAAAAAATATCATAGAAATGAACTCCTTTATACTGGAAGTAGAAATCTTCTTACATATTCTTTACTGCCAGAAATGGCTGGTGTCACAATGTCTGATATCAAGGCATTGTAGGAACAGATTTGATGCGCTGTTACAGTATTGTAAATACCCTACCAGTACAACATACACAGAGCATAATTTAACCCTTGTGTCCAGCTTCAGCAACTAGCATCTTGCACCTTGGTTTAACATGAAGAGGAGAAAACAGTCCAAAATAATAATTTTTAAAAATGGAGAAATTCCCACATGGATTCTCTTGTTAAAAGAGTTTGCACAAATTCACAGCCACAATTCTTCAGTAGTTTATGCTGCAAGTGGCACACAATACATGTTTAGCGTCTGTAAGAAAGAACCAGAAACAGCTCAATAACTCCAAGGTCAGGGATTTCCCCAAGCTAACACTAATTCTACTGCATTTTGCATTTTCCTACTAATACAAAGGAACAAACATCCAATAAATCTCAGCTGGGGAAAACATCATCAAACTGACCCTCGATAGAAGTTACACTTTGCAGAGTACACGGCAACAGCCTGCCTTCTTACACAGGAGCTTTGCAATGATGGAGTACAGCTTAACACAGCTTGTAAGAATTTAAACAGTGTTTAGGCTTGGGGCTTCTTTTTAAAAATTTAAGCCAGCACAGTGGTTTCCAGCCATGTCCTGCTGTAAGACAGAATACTTCAAGTCACCACTACGCAGAAAAATCAGCACAGGATTAATACACATATATATACAGAGGTGCACACACACACAAGTATATGTGTGCACATCTGTCTATATCTACACAGATCTATACATACATAGAGCTGTGAGCTACTCAAGACTCATGTGGCACTAAAAGTTTCCTTGGGTTCCTTGCACAGGTGTGAGTTTCAGCTGCAACATCTGGGTCCTGTCCAAGTGCACTAACAGAATGGTATTTTTCAAATGAGATCTTGTCCTGTACTTTTTCTTTGTTAAGCAAGCAGTGCTCCCTCTACAGCACCCTGACCTTGGCCCTTATTTCTCAGATTTAGGGTTTCCTAAACATCACTCACTTGAGTTTAGGAGTTGTGTTGGGTAAGCTCATCTGATGGGATTAGAGAAAAGCAGAAGCTACTCTAGGCAGAAAGGAATCTCCTGTCCTTGTGTAAGCAGTGCAAGCACCACGTGTCCTGTGAGCAGTGTGCATACAGCCACACAGTGCAGACTCAAAGCCAGACAGCAACAGATTGGAACCACAGTGATTACCAGCATCAGGTCAAAACTGGATGTCAAGCACTATTTTGTCTTCATAGAGGGCAATCACCAGCATGATGGCAAATCCAAGAAGCAGGCCTAGATTCTGAAGAATAAACTGCCCCACAGGACAGTAACCATGCTCTTCATTATCTCCATCTCCATGAAGCATTTCTGGAAGCTAAAAGATACAAAGCAATTGAGGAAGTTACTTCATCTCTTTTCCATTTATACATGGACAAGTTTATAAGATGATATTGTCAAGGATAAACACTCCAGGGTTCAGATATAAAACCAATACACTAAGATACAGCTTAAACTCTACAGAACAACTACATTCAATAAAACATGATCATGTAATGTATTTATAAAACAAACTAAAAATGCCTTTCCTTGAACTTTCACTGAAGCATCCATGTAATTGAACATTAAGTTCCTCAAGATAAGGTGCAGCCCAATATTCTTCAAGTTCTGCTCCTTTAATTTTAAAAGAATTCAAGTCATACTCAAATAAACCTATGACTTTGATTAACCTAGCCATTCATTTGTCATCTGAGATGCTTACACATACTCACATACACATCCCTTTTAAATATGGGGTGGTATAAGGAATGGATAAAAAATCCGCACCTCTGTGAACCTCTGCTCATACCCAGGGAGGAATCAGAATCTACTCTTATTGTGTGCCAGGTAAAGAGGTCTTTGAGAAGGAGGCTCATTATGCAAATGCCAAGACAAAACTGGTTGAGTTTCAAGTGTCTCTTGCAGAAGCTTTCCTGCTAATGGGACTTTGACTATTTGGTTACTACTATGATGGCCGAGGGAAAGAAAAAGGAATGAAGGAATGAAAGTACTGCCTTCCTTTCCTTTATCCATGACATCTTCAGTCAAAGGAAAGGAAATAAGTATCAGACACAGAGCTTACAAGGAAGTGATATTTCAGGCATTATAGAACACCTGAAGTTGCAAGAAGGATCACTCTACTCAGACATTCTATTTAACTATTTAGCAGGCCCTGAAAAGGACTTATTCACCTCTTAATAGATTAGAGTGACCTTATAAGAACAGTATATTTACAAATTAAAGTCTCCATAATGAAATGGAGAGCGTGACAAAGTACCCCAAAAATGCAAAATGATCTCATCACCTTTGGGCTGGTAAAGACAAGAAGTGAGAAAATTGCCTTATTTAAATGAAGCTCTGAAGCAGCTTAGAGGAGAGAAATCAGGACTGAATATGGGCTGGTAACATGTACACAGCAGCACTGCTGCCTGAAGGGTCTGATCTATGGGGGTCTACACACTTAGGATAATGCACCTGTGTGTTCTGGAGGCAGCAGCATTTTTCCACCAGGTAAAGTTTTAAAAGCTACTCACCACATCAGCAGCTGCTCATAGTAAAAGTTCAGACTCAGCCTTCCAGAGCCGAATACATGGTGATGAAGTCTCAGAGCAGACTGAGCCTGACCAGCAGACTGAGATGCAGCACCCCAAAGCCCCAGGTTCCCGCCCAGAAGCCCCAGGCCCAGCCCCAGCGCAGGCAGCCGTACCATGTCGACCAGGGCCACGTAGAGGAACATGCCGGCGGTGACGGCGAAGATCCAGAGGGTGATGTTGTTGGCGTACTGGCCCACGGCCGTGCCGATCAGCATGCCGATGTAGGCCATCATGGCCGACAGCAGGTTGTACACGATGGCCTGCTTCACCGTCATGCCCGCCTTCAGCAGCACCGCAAAGTCACCTGCGGGGACAGCAGGGCTGTCAGTGCCGCTGCCGGCAACCCAGACACCAGCAGCAGCTGCTGCTGCAGGGGCTCACAGGCAGCCGGAGCCACAGGAACTGACCCCCCTGGAGAGCTGTACTCAGGCACAGCCATCCCTTGAGTAATAGGATTGAAAGGTGCCTGTTCATCCTGCTGACTGATTGTCACAGAGGTAGCAGTGATTAACTGTGAAGGGTGAATGCAGGAGTCTAGGTCTGCTCTTCCCACAGAGAACACACCCATGTGCACACACTTGGAAGTTCTCCATAGCACATAAAACCAGAGGCTTAGTTAGGATCAATACCTGAAAATTCCTCTTAGCTATACACACCTCATAATGCAAATCCAGGAAGAGGATAATGAGGCATTTGTCCCCACAGAAGACGACAATGAATTTGAATTTGAGCACTAGGAAGAATTAACTGCACAAAGAATGACTTCACATCCACCCTGAATCGGGGTAAAGGCATACCAGGGTAGTGTGTTTTTTTCTGAATTCAGGACAGCTCTGCTAATTTAGGTGCTAAAAGTAGATATTCGATAAAAACCTAGACTTCAGTCTTGTAATCAGCTCTAATAGTTTTACTTCATTCAAATTGAATTCTTGTGACCATGAGAAGTGTAAGATAATGTACAGACATCAGGGAAATTAATGTAATATTCTTATGTAATGTTCTTATACCCATGCCTGAAATTATTTGCCTAATCTAGAATCAAAAATTAGAATCAAGACATACCAAAATTAAAAAAAAAGGTATAAACTACTCACCCCTTATACAAGGTTCATTTCATCATGCTATGCTGTCAAGTTCTAAGCATTGTAATATACAAATACTGATATTGCAATCCTTTATCTATTGCAGCAGCTTCACTTAATGATTGTAGAGCACAGGTCAAACCATGAACACCTGCTCTATTATTTCCCCCCTATGCCCACGATTTACCTGTAGCTCAGGAGCTGCCTATCTAAAATGCTTTCCCTCATCACCTCTGAGGTTTTAGAAGTGCTTGTTTTACCTCACTTTTGATCATTCAGACCCAGCAGCTCTTCAAGTGAGCAAGCTGTGAGTACAGACATAGGTCAGTCTAGCACAACTTCACATCAGTGTGGAAAAACAGAAAATTCCTCCTCTCTCTGGCTGCTCTTTTTAAACTCTCAGGGTGGAGTAAATTTTCATGCAATGTGAAAACAACAGGTTTCACCATGGTTAGCTACCTCCAGAAGAAATGCTTCAATTAGGGGGGGAAGAATCAATGGCACTGGCAACAGTGCCTACAGGCTTTACCCTAAATGGCCACACCTGCTGAACTTGGCCACAACTGGAACAAAGCCTCTTCTGAAGATCCCACATGGAATTTTACTTATGTAAACCTGTGTTTACTTATGTGACTTAACTTTGTGTAAGACAATGCCACACAGAGTAGTGTGAAACTAGAAAATGCAGAGCGCTATGTAAAATGTATGCTCCTAAGAATATTTTTAAAACATGCTCAAAAAGTTTTACAGAAGTGCTGTAACTAGACACTACCAACATAATCCTGTAGCAGTACATACTCTGAAGCAATATTTCTCCCTCACCCTCTGAAGTTCTGGTCACCTCTGCAGCTTCTGCACTGCATTGAGCTTAGCACAGTATTACAACAGCTTTTAGATAAGGATTTTGTATAGATGGAGCACAGTTTCTACACTTAGTTACCTAATTCATGGGGAAGCTCGTGACAAAATACTGCTATAGATGTACTAATTCCCCCTGTCAGTCCAGCACTAAAAGCTGCTCCTAGAAAAAAAAAAAGAAAAAAAATTAAAATTATATTTCACTATTTTCAGGTCAGAAAATCAATCGACTCTGCAGAGCTGACACCTTTCTGTCAGAATGCACACTAGTATTTTTCAGTATGTCTGTGTCCTGTCTGTATACAAATGGGAAATACTGGAAGCACCCTGGATGTGCATTACCACTGCAGGTGTTATTACTCATTTATCTGAAAGACAAACCCTGGAGAGGAGAACACAACTGGCCAAAAATGAGACATAAAGGCAACAAGCTAATAAATAACACCACTTTTAGGAACTCTCCAGTACATGAGGGCAGTTAGGAATGCAAGAGTCTGGCTCTCTCCTTTCCAGCTTGGAAATCCAGACTAATACTTAACCCATAACCTCTCTAGCTCCTTTGTACTTATTTTCAGAGAACATATCAGCAATATTAGTAAGCCAGACCTGGAAAATAATAAGGGTAAGAACATTGCTATAAATATCTTTCAGTATTTTTGCATAAGCTAATTGAATTCAATCGACTTTAACATCATACCTTAAATAATTCTGAGATGAGAAAACTGGTATTAAATTTCTGTACTGTAGCAGAGAAAAGCACAAAAAGAGCCTGCAGTGAGCAGTCTAAACAGGCAGCATAAAGCAGAAAGAGAAGACACAATCTGAAGACAGAGAGGGAATTTAACTTTCCTTGGGATTCTTCATAGCTTGACACATTAAAAAGATGAGCATGCTTTTCTAAAATCTACATTTTACCACAAATTCAGCTGTTTGGGCTAGACCCAGAAATATTCAGAAATGGAGTTTCAATACTGTGAAGTTCTCAACAGAAGGTGTGACAATTGTTTTTGGCCTTAAAAGCCATTGTCTAAATGTCTTACCTGTTTTATGTGAAATTGAAGCAACAAGTTAATTTTTAAGGAGTTTAGTTTCTTTAGAAGTCACCAGAAGGAAGTGGAGAAACTATAGTAGATTCAATTGTTAACTAGAGACCCTGACAAATGCCTTATCCCCCATCTTTCAAAATGGGTGTGTTCCTTCTGCCATTAGTTCAGAACCCTGCATACCCTTACTCTTAAGCAGCTACCTTAGTAAAGAATCAAAAGTGTGCATTTCAGTCCTCTCACCATTATCCTGACTTGTATATCCAAATTAATACACTTTACAATTCAGATCACATTTAGAACATTGTGTGACTCCAAGTTGATTTAATAAATCTAATAAAATCTGTTTGGTACTTCCAATTTCTTCTGCACTTGGCTAGAAATAAATCTATACTAACTGTGAGCCAAAATAATATTTTGCTTAAATAAAAATTAAATTATCCTAAGTAATACTTTAAAAATATTATTTCTGTAACCTGACTCACAGTGTATTTTTATTTGCAAGTACTGTGTAATTCTATGTATTAAGAATAATATAAATAGTAGTATTATTGTTGTTAGTAAATATCATTCTAAATAAGGCTGAAAGGCATTTATTTATAATTCTAAGGCATCTGAGACCCAAACAAGGAAGGTGGGTTACTGTGCTCCATAAATCCCAAGGTTTGCATGCACCAGTCTCTCCTTGGCAGAGACTGTGATTGTCACTGCTACTGATCCACTAATTTATTAACAAAAGGTAAACTATTAAACTATTACAAATGACAGCCTTTTTATTTCTGCTCTGCAGAGACTGAACAATGGCAGTAACCACAGGTGCTAACTGGAAGCCTTACCTGTGATCACTGATAAATCAAATATTAGCAGAGTTACTAAAGGTAAGGAGAAACTGTTGAGAAATACTCAGTGCTTTTGCTTACCGATTGCTAAGCCATCACTAAAGTTGTGAATGCCATCTCCCATAATTACCATCCAAGCAATATTAGCTATCCCAGTATCTTTCAGGTCTTTTCCAGAATGACAGTGGCCATGGGAATGATGGGAATGTTTGTGATGCCAGTGGTGACTGTGTTTTCTAGCTATCATTTTATCTTCTCCATGGCTGTCATACTCGGAATCGTGCAGCTCGTGCTCTTGGGAGCCGTGGGCGACGTCGTTGTGAGAGTGGCGCAGGTTGTTCTCCTCTTCTGCAGACAGGTAGTTCTTGGCAGGGGGCTCCAGCTGCCCGTCCAAGTCAGTCAGTTCAGTTTCGTTCAGTCGGTCTTCAGACAAAACTGAATCATCTGCTCCTGCATCCAGTCAGGTGGGAGAGACACTGAGTTAATTCCTGTTTAAGCAGCAACCACTGCACCCCGACCTAAGGGTTAACTGCTCTGGGAAAGCAAAACAAGTACTTTAACACATCCCGCTCTAGCAACTTTGTTGTCAGCATTCAATCCAAAAACTAAGTCTGTCATTGAGACATTTTTTCACAAATGTGCACGTACAACATATAAAAGTCTCCACTGCAAGGCAGCAGCACTGCTTCCATAGCACTCAAGCCAGTTTTAGCCCAGCCTACGCTGGTACCTGTAATTTTGCTACTGACAAAGTTTATGGTTCAACACTGGCAAAGGAGAGTTGCCAGAATGATGGTAATGTCTTAGAGCTGTAGATGGGATCTGACTGGTTTAGGAAACCCTACCTGGCTCTGTCTGCATGTGCCCATACAGGTCACAGCTCAGCCTCCACTGTCATGCAGACATTTCAAATATATGTTCCAGCCACTGCACTGCTGAAAACTTTCCATGCTCTGTGTCAGTTCCCCAAAGCCCATTTGAGATTGTTTGCGTGGAGAAGGCTGCAGTCCTAACCCTCTCTTCTACAAACCAATCAAATTAAATAAACCTAATTTGAGCAAATAGGTTCTTCATCAACAAATTAATTCTGCAGCTGTGCAGGCAACAGAATCTGAAGGTTATGAAGTAAAGCCTTTGCCCTTCTCTTCCTCTGTGAGAAGGGGGATAGAGCATTTCTTCTGGGTACACACAGAATGAGCATCCACAGGCTGTCATGAAGGAACAGTGTGCAAAAATTGTTTTGGATACTTGAGAAGTATTCAGGATACTCGGTTGTATTTATGGAAAGAAACAGATTTTGTTTATCTGTAACTGGTCAGATGCTGGGATCTTCGAAGTGGAAGATATCCCCATTCATTGTGTGGGTGTTCATTTTTGATCTAATTTTTGCCAGGGCTGAGCTAGTCAGTAACAGCTTAACCAAAACAACATAAACACCCTGAAAACAAACAAACAAACAAGCAAGCAAGCAAACTCCCAAAGATCCACAGCCACCCAAAACATGACTGCTTCAGAAGTCTGAGAACCATCTCTATGGCATATTAGGAAATGTTCAGAGTGCTCTCAGATCTAAAGAAAACAAAATAAAAAAAGATTTAATAGGGAAAAGCCTATTAAGTCTTATTAACAATGATTTGCATAATAGCAGCAAAACTGTACAAGAGGTTACATGCTCCACACCATGCCCCAGTAACCTGCTCCTACTTTGGATCTCCCAGTCAGGGAATTCTGACAATAACTGCCTACCTGCAAGGGGTTTCAGCTGAAGCCAGTCAGCATCTGGCCTGTTATTTAATTTGTGATCAGAAAGTTTCCTTCCAATTGGTGATTCTTCAGGCTGGGGTTTTTTGCACCATTTCTGCTTACTCTGCAACAGAAAGCAGGTAACATCTGGTTTGTGACAGGACATTGATGGAAATAACAGGAAGTGAACTGCTGTCCAAAAATCTCCTAAATAGATCAAGATATTCTCTCTTAACATGTATGACAGAAATATGTTACCTTCAGAATACTGATCTTTATAAGGCTCAGCAACAATCCCTATTCCAGTGGGAGTTCTTAGCTACTTACCATGGAATCTCACTCCCAAACTCTTACACAGAGATATGTTTCACTTTAGTAAAAGGGGATATTCTGACAAGGATTGCTCTTACACCTCAGAAATACTTCTATGCAGCTATTAGATTTGTTCAAGAAGGCAAACTTGAAGCAAGAACAGCTCCTCGAATTTGTTCAACTTTTTTTTTTGTCGCTTTATATTCCTGTAACTTCCTTGTACTTCCCTTTAAGAAAGCAGCAAGCTTTTCTCTATCTGCAGCCCATAGAGCAGATGCCAAGGATCTGCCAGAGCAGCCTAGGGGATTTAATTATTTAATTAATCTCAAAGAAGATATGCACAATGTAACAGTTTTCATCCTTTTATCAGAAGATCTAAGAAATTCCTCCTCCAACACAGAAGATCTTTTGGTGCCTGTCCAGCTCAGACAGCAAGTCTGACGTGAAAACAGAGAGGCTGAAAAGTTTTCACAGTCATTTTGGGAGAAGCAAGTTAGAATTTCACCAAAATAATTTTCTCCTCAAAGCTGAATGACAAAGGCAAAGGCTAAAACTGAACTTTCATCCACACTCACACTCCCCAGGGTACTTGCTCTCCTTTTATACCCCTACCATAAATACAGAGTGCTCCCAGCACTAAAAATCCAATCATTTTTTGAGAAACAAGTTAAAATTTGTCAATTTACAGAAAGCAGGTCTGAAAATTGTAGCATTTTTCTGATGTGGAAAACCTAGATACCTGTGTTACACTGGCATTGTTAGGTAAGAGCATACTGCTACATTTCTTGTCAATTGTCTTGACAATTGCTGGCTCTATAACCAGATCTTCCTTACATGATGCTTTCTCCTGTTTTTGAAAAAAAACCCAGGAAGCTTTAGATGCAGCTTCCTCCATCAGATTTCTACACTGTTTTCCCAAGTTCCCTTGTTGAGAAAAGCAACTTCTTTAGGAAAGGGATCCCTCACATAACCAGGCAGAACACAGAGCAGCAGCAGCACTTGTTCACAGAGCAAACACAATTCCTCAGCACTCACAAGGTAGCTTTAGGGAACTCATTTTTGAACAGCAAACAATTCCAGCACCTACCTTTTGTTTATTGTAATGTTTGTACATTCTTATACAGTGCTCAATGATGAAGAGAACATAAATGCCTCCAAGTGCCAAGAGCCCTTTGAGCACGGGGTCATTTTCCTCCAGGAAGCCCTCGGCGTGCACGGCGTGCGCGTGGCCGTGCCGGTGCGAGTGCCTGTGCTCGTGCACGTGCCCTTGGCCATGGTGGTGGCTGTGGTTGTGGCCTCCGTGGGACTGGTGGGAGAGACAACAGTGACACCACTGGGGCAGCCATGACACTAAAGTGGCACTGGGCCAGAAGAAACAACAGAAACCCCCACCCTTTTTTGCTTTTTCTTCACGCTAACACATTTTGTCACATAAGTTTTTCAATAGATTATTCATTACCCTAATCAGTAAAAAAATTTCTCTGGGAATTTTTTTTTTTTTGAGGAGGTAGATTATGAAGCTTCAGCTTTTCTCTCACAATGCTGAAAATGAGACTAACACTCAGAAATATCATAAGGAATACCATTCTTACTCCCCCATTAGCAACCAAGCCTTATGACTTTTTAAACTATTACTGTCAATTACAGCCTAAATTCTGATCTGAAATATGAACTTAAAAAAACCTCTGAAACCACAACCAAAAATGCGTATTAGAATTATACAAAGAAAACATGTAAATATTAGTCTTTGTGCTAAACAACTGAGGTAACAGAATTTTAGAAGACACTTCCCCTTTTAAGAATTACAGTACACCATCGTGAATTAAAAGCTGCTCACCTTGCTTGGGCAATTGCTTGATTCAGTACATGAGAGGTTACTTTCTCCCTCAAATATAGCAAGCAGGCAGGTTAATCCCCAGGAAATACTTTTAGGTACTGATACACAGCTATCAGTAAACAAGAGACAGCAATACTGCTAATTTTAAAATACTCTTGTTGGGTTCCTGAGTGTTTTACAATAGTGTGACATCAGTTCAACAATGAATATACAACTACTTTTCCCCTCCTTTTGTTTAGAGAAACACATTCCCTTCCCTTCTGTCAGCAGAAAGTCCCCAAAAGTGTTGGTGTCCCTCACAGTCAAGTCTATCTACAGGTGCATCAGTGAACCTTTCTTTATTGACACTATCAAACAATTCCTTGAAAATTCTAGACTCATTTACAATTAAGAATAAAAGGTGAGGAGACCATACTTACATGTGGCAAGAGATGGAGCAGTGCATCTCCACTCATTGTTCCTACAGCCAGAGCTACCAAGAAAGTTAGAAGAAATTTGAAGCACCATTGGTTAATGATGGGAACCAAGATCACACCTAGCAAGGAAAGCAGGCTAATGACGGTGATAGAGATGATACCACAAAACCAGGCTGTGGGAAGAAATGAACACAGAGAGGTTATCAGAACAACACCTGGAAAACTTTTAAGCCTGATTAATGACTTTCAATTATCTCTTAAGAGCGTGACTTTCCTTTAACCTAAGATGTGTGATTGTTCATTGAAAAGGTGCTGAAAAATTTAAAGGCAGTACTGAAGTCCACAGCAAACCAGAACTACACAGGCTTATTCACAGCACAGTACAATGTAGTGAGACATCAGAAGACAATTAGCTAGAAAGAGCCCAGCAATTCTGCCTGATTGTTAGTTCCAGGCTTAGCTTTGCAGCCCTTCATGAAACTAAAAACTAAAGGTTTCATACTGGGACAGAACCATCTCTGCTACTTAACTTACAAGGGCTCTACAAGCACTAATGTGTATGTAACAGTTGTTTTTAATATGCTTCTGATGCAAAATTTTTCTGGATTCTGTATTTCTCCCCATTTGGAATCACATGTTTAGTTTGGCACTGTTTATTTCACCTGGTGCTTTGAAACATACACCTTTATTCATGAGAGGACTCAACCTTCGGCAGAGGAACTCTAAAATCAAATGCTACAATAAGAACTTGAACAGCTGAAAGCAACTTGCTGCCACCAAATAGCAGCATTTATTTCTTCTGAGAATCTTTACTGTTGCCATTAGAAGAAGTGATAATGGGATGTGGTACACCCAACATATTCCTGTTCATGAGGGAAGATGTAAAAATTTCTATGTGACATTGAAAAGAAGGAATTACAGAAGAAACAGATCCTATAAACAAACATGGCTCTTTCAGTCAGCATTTCACTCTAATAAAGTATTTTCTTTAAGTTTTAGTACAGAGGCTTTGATTTTCTTCCACAGGGTTTTTCCTAACTCCACTTTTAATCAAAAATGCATGTCTACCACATTTTGCCAGCTTTAAGGTAAGTTACAGCTCCTGACTCAGAATCCCTAACATTTCCACATTTCAGAGTACGACCTGACTTTCCTTGCATCTCTGAGGGTCCACAAGTAGGGGAAAACATCCTGGAAAATGGGGCAGGGTATGTGTGAGAGAAGAAGAAAAGAGGAACAAGTGTGTTGTAGCTGCTCAGTGTCAACATGAGGGTGAAACACCCCAAGAATTCTATCTGTACCAAACCCACTATGGAGCAGATTTATACGACTCTGCCAACACAAGTGTGGCTGCTGCAGGCACAGTCTGGTTCAACACCAAAGCTCACAACATCTGCTGCTTTAAATGTTATTTTGGGATATTCATTCTTACTAAATCTGTGGCTGTCATTCCACAACACTGCATAAAAGGAAACAATCCAACTGAAATGCAAGGAGTACAAGACCACATCCACTGGGAGAAAATGACTGGAAAAAGCTTTAGCTAGTATGAAGTGTGCACTGACAGACATGAGTACTGAGACCATAGGAAAAGAGAGTTGGTGGCAAGGCAAAGTCTGCTGTCAGATGAGGAACTGAAAAACTGAGGTTGGAAAATGGGAATACGAAAGTAGGTCTAAAGTTCAAGCAGGACCATGATGACCAAAATAGTGCCACAGGTCCCCAGACTGATCCCCAGAGCACTTCAACACATAGCCTGGACCGAGAGGCTGTGCTGAAAACCCAGCATACATGGAGCTGTCCCTCAGTGCTCAATCAAGCACACATGCACAAGCAGCCCAGATAAAAATGATACAGCCTTTGGGCAGGACACTGCCACGGGATGGGCACACTGGTGCATGATCAACAGCCTTACATGGAGAAAAATGGAAAGGCTCAAGTTTCATCTATCACAGCGGGGTTGGCAGATACACCTCTGAGGGGCTGGAATACTCCTGTGGATGATACAGGACCTAAACATGGCATCATGATTAAGATAAGGCACATGGGGTTAGAACAAGGAATCTGTGCCCCTCTCGGATTGAGCCCCAGGGAGCACTGGCATCTGCACAGGCAGAATTACAGCTTGGACTGATCTGAGACACTTCTCCTCAACAGCTCTAAGCCATCTCCAGCTCTAAACTAAATGCTCCCTGATTACTTGTGTGACTTCTACTGGCTTCATTCAGTAGCAGGGGGTGCCTTTCCTTTTCAGTTGTTTACGGGCCTCAGTGGTGACATTTCCCCCTCTTCCAGCAGCTACACTGTCAAAGGTCAGTTCTGTGGATAAGCCCTTGAAAATCCTCCATTAGAAGATGTCACAGAACTATCTGTAAATTACAGGAAGAAACCCAACATGGCTTCATAAGTTTTTGGCCATCAGTTAATTAAATTACCTTGCTTTAGAAAACCACAGTTAGCAGAGGTAATGGAAACCTAAAGGCTGGTATCAATGAACAGAAGCAACACAGGCCTGCTAACATTGATTGAAAGCTTTAACTGAAACTAAACCACAGAAAGCTCATGTTTGAAAGTGAACTGGATCCTCCTAACTTTGGTGAATACTTCTATCTAAAACTGTTTATATTAGCTTATAAGGTGAGCACATGCTTTCATTTCAGTAGAGTCCTACAAGCTATAGGTTAAGTTACTCTATGACTGACATTTGCTCTACACCTCCCACAATCCCCACATTCCAATAAGGACTTGTTATTTTTTGATTCACTTCCTTACATAAGAAGGAACAATTATTATTATATCAACTGAAATCTTGCTGTAATTAATACAAGAGAATACAGGAAATTGTAATGAAGAATGATTTATCATTATCTAATCAAGCTGATTTGTTCTGCAGGTTACTATTTGAGAGCCAAATCAATGAGTTAGAACCCAAATTTTTACAGCTAACTGGCAAAGGTGTTATTTATACTCAAGATATCAGATGCCATAAAACATGTTAAATGTTCACAATAAGCTTCAATAATTTTGCAGATTAAGTCTCTTAAAATGTTAAAGGTTCTCAAGCTGAGTTATTAATGAACTCCCTTTCTCATTACAAAAATATAAAATGCAATCTTTTAAAAAGAAGCACTCATCTGTAGAAGCTTCCTAATTAAACTGGTCCAAAGCATGTGCAACATGACAGTTTTGTATAGGGTTTCAACGTTTTAATTGGCAGAAAATGCTTAGAGCTGCTCTAGCAATGCTCTTGGGAATCAGGCAGGGGTCAGCTCTTACTACACTGAGACCACAGCACAAAGCAATTTGCTGTTGTACAAAACACCCACTGTATCTGCTCTATGGCAATCTCTGAGCAGCTAACAAGACAACAGATGTGTCACTAGAGGAGATTTATCTATAAGAAGTTAATTATTTTAATGACACTGCAATTGGTAAGAAAGATTACCAGCAATGCATTCTTCCCAGCAGTTATTAACATCTATGAGAATGCAGTTATTTCAAGCTTTATTTCTAATGATGCTAATATGCACCTATGTACTAATCAATCCTCACATTACCAATACTTTCATTTTCAAAATACAGACATTATATCTAAGATTTTTTAGATTTTTAATATTTTAATGCAATTAAACATCATCAGTTCCATTATAATTTATATAGCAATGGCAAACATGTATTTGAAAAGTACATTCACTTATGAAATAACAACAATGGATTCTACCCTTAGAGTAACTGCTTTAACAGTAGTAAAAATATTTTAACTTAGAACTATGGTGATGAGAGAAGAAGTCTACTCAGTTTTACTCAAGGTATGCACAAAAAAAAATAAAACTGGCAACAGAAGATTTTGATGGAACACTTCTCATGTGCTTAGAGAGAAACAGTCAGAAGAGGGAAGTACTAGAAATGACAATTTAAATGCTCTTGTACTTGCTTATGCCTAATTTTCAAGTTCACCAAAAAATATGCATGTCAATTCTACAGACTTGTATCACTGTGAAAATATAAAAATAGTAAGACCTAAAATCTTATTTTCCAGTGAATGAACTGTGATGATAGTGTTGTTCTCTATTCCTGAATTAACAGGTCCAGGTCAAATTTATTAAGAAATTCAGTGCCAAAGTAACACTGTAACTTTTCAACTTTGAGACAAACATATGGACCGCCTCAGTCCCACTAAGAAAAAAATACACCTACCTGATGCACCTGTTTTATCTTTATTCTCAATTGATGCATTTTTATTTCTTGCAAGATCTTCCAGCTCATCATAATGTACAATACAAAGCCTTCTCTCAATCTGGTAGAGCAAAGCAGGACAGATGTACACGAAGAGCTCAGGAGATATTAGGGAGCTGGCTTCCAGACCATAGTACCGTAGCAGCTGCGTAGCATTTAAGCACTGCGAGCAAATTGTACAAACAAATTAAATATAAAAGCATCTATTTTCATGTATGGAAAATGCAGGATATTATTTCAGAACACAAACAAAGCAGAAACTTTGGTCCAAATGTTCCACCAGTGCTAAAACATGTCTTAAGCTGATCTAAGTGGTTTATGAGAGAAAGAAACAGTAAAAATATCTGCACTGCACACTCGAGTCTCCCAACACCTACATAAGTTTTGATAAATGTCACTGAAAAGCAGTTTCCATATTCTTCACACAGTACAGCAATGGAGAAAAAGCAACAGGTGAAGAGTGGAAAAATGTAAATCCAAAATAGGTTTTTCAACACTTGTGTTTACCTACCAACATTCCGTGTTTTGAGTTTCACTTTTTAATACAGCTTGAAACCTTGAACTCAGCACTCTCTCCATCCTTCTAGTTCAAAATTACGACTTTACAAGGTCCTGCATTTGTAGTTAACTTTTAGTTAGTTTGTAGTAAGGGGAAGGGATTTATGGTGCTGAAGGACAAAAACAGAAGAGCTTCCACCGAGCACAGTGCTACTGAAGCTACACCTGCAATTGCTTCTTAATCTCTCAGGACAAAATCTCTCAGAAATGTGCTGAAAAGATGCAGGTATTCTTGGAAAGAGTGTTTGTGCAGTTTTCAAAAATGTTAGTGATCTGAGATTCAGAAAGAAGTCCAAAAAAGGGGTGTGTGGTGGTAGTATTTTGGAATATTGGGAAGCTTTACAGATCAAGCTCATACACTGTATTACACTATGGTCGCAAGCATGCCTCTCTGTTATTTGTGGGTATGCACCTTCAGTTATTATGTGACAGCACTGAAAGCCAACTTACCAGCTCTGCATGTCACACTCACCTCTTCATGCTTGTGCTCATCCTCACTGTGATCCTTGTGCCCACGTGCCACAGGGAGGGCGTGTTTCCTCACGCTGATCTGCTTGTGCGAGGCCTCTCTCTTGCTGGTGTGGCGGTGCCCGGTGGCAGAGCCCACGCTGCCGTCCTGGTGGCCGTGGCCGGCGGAGCGGTCACCGCCGTGCTCGTGGTGGTGCACGTGCAGGTGAGAGGCGTCGTGGCCGTGGTCATGTTTGTGCACGCGGTTGTGCTCGTACTGATCGCCGGCATCGTGCTCCGGGGCGTAATCCCACGTGGCGTCTCCTGACGTCTCGCTGATCTTCTTCTGCTTCTTCTTCTGTTTGCGCTGTTTGCGCTCGGGCTGCTCCTGCGTGGTGTTGGTGTCCGTGGCAGGCTCGTGGCTCTGCTCGGCGGGGTCGCCGTGCCCGCCGGCGTCGTGGCGCGAGTGGCGCGTGCCGTTGTGCTCGTGCCGGTGGGCGCGCGGGTGCTGGTGGTGCTGGTGCCGGCGGCTCTGGTTGTGCACGTGTTTGCCCTCCTCCTTCAGCGAGGGCACCGCCGCCTCTCTCTCGGTGTCGCATTTGTGATTTCTCTTTGCAGACGCACCCGCCGTGGTCTGGTTTTCTGAATCTGAGTGGCTGTGAGCATGGTTATGAGGATGAAAATGCTTTCCTTCCTGTACTTCCAAAGCATACAAGTGAG